>NC_090384.1:26231938-26541646 GCF_036365525.1 Heterodontus francisci
GCCCCAGCCCTGACATTCAAGGTGGAGTCATTTCCCTAACACTCCAACAAGAAAGCAATGCTCAGTCACGAGCACATTCAGTACAGACTAGAAACTACACCCCATTTTCTCCCTTCAGCAAGAAATTAGGTTGGTGAAAGCGCTGGGTGTTCTTTGCTCAGGGTTAGCACTGCTCTGAGAACTCCTACCCCTACATCAAACATGAATCTGTACGGTAATTTTAGGCTGCACAGTCAAATCAAAACATGAATACTTCGTCCAGCTTCAGCCTTGGATTGGTGAAGTTTATGAATGGAAAGGTCTCATATTGTCCCCACAGCCATGATAGAAGTGAATACTATAAGCAATAAAGCGAAAGAGAGGAGAGGTTTATGAATCGGAAGATTTCACAATGCCCACACAGCAGTATTAGCTCATTACCTGTACAGTATGAGATTAAAACTGAGCTATGACATCTTGCTGTGACACTATCCCGTGCTGCTTCAATACATGGTAAACAATTCAGAACCCAATTTATACTTTGTAAAATGCATTGTTCTATAAAATGAAACTCTAAACCCTAATAATCTCATCATTGTTTTCAAATTGGTTGTGAACTACATAAACTGACTAAAAAGATCAGTAAGCAGCTTAAGTTGTGATCATTAGCTAGTTATAAGATTAGAATATTTTATTTACTGTATCTGCATGCCATGCTCAAAAACAAACTCAAAGAATTCTGGGTCCGCTATGCATTTTCTAAAAACATAGGATACAAATGAAATATCCATCCTGTTACGATCAAGGTGGGAGGAGTGCACCATCTTGTCTAGTCCCACTTCTCCACAGGTCACAACATATAATTTAAAAAATGTTTACCTAGTTACCGATGCAGTCAATCATATTCTCTACTCTTTATCCCAGAATAAAATACACCTAAAAGGTTTCTTTAATAAACAGCAAAATTATCAGTTTATTATAAAAACAAGACTTATCCAGTAACAAAGCAAAGCATTAACACACAGATTGAAAAATGAAAATTCCCTTTTAAATTCCCCAAACACACAGTCACACACACTCTGAAAAAAAAATACAGAAGTTTTCTCTACAGAGGGCTGTTACAAAAAAACAGAATACTTTGGCCAATTACTTGCTAATTCTTGAAGAAAAAAGAGAAGACATGGAAGGAAGTCAGTTGTCCCTTTTGTTGTAGTGTCCTGGTATACGGAGACCAGTCACTGGGATCTCTTCGAAAGCAGTTCTTTTCAGACGGTGCTGAGAATTAATCTGGCAGGTTTTTCCAGCTTCAACAGGAGAGATGCAACACCAGGGATTTTAGCTCTCCCACACTGGATCTTCGCAGGGTTTCTTCAAAGAGGTAGAGAAAGAGGTGTGCTGGGTGCTTTCTTTTTCCTTGGCAGGCAAAACACCAACTGTCTTCAAAACAGTTCACACCCCAACTGAACTAAAAATAATATCTTCCCCAAACAGAAAGTCAACCTCCTGACCTCCATAAACCTTGACATGTGGCTTCTCTGTAAACATCGTCCCTAGGTCAGCATGGTCTCTGTTGTGTATTGAGCTTAAAGCACATGATTTCCAGCACTGGTTGTTTTCAAACAACATCTCAAGTGTCTTTCAGTGAACTTGGTAAATAAAATCCATGGAATCTTTTCAGTTTTAACCCAAGTCCTCAAAAAAACTTTTAAAAAATGGAAGCACTTTTATAACAATCCCTATATCTGTATAATGACATATTATTAAAAAAGATTCTCGAGATATGTGCATTGCTAGCAAGGCCAGCATTTATTGCCCATTCCTAGTTACCTTTGAGAAGGTAGTGAGTGGTGAGCCTTCTTCCTGAACTGCTTCAGTCCATGTGCTGAAAGTACCCTTACAATGCTGTCAGGTAGGGAGTTTCAGGATTTTGGCCCAGTGACCATATATTTCCCAATCAGCATGATGTATGACTTGGAGGGGAACTTAGAGATGATGTCATTCCCAAGCACCTGCTGCTCCTGTCCTTCTAGGTGGTGGGGGTTGCAAATCACCAATTGAACTAGGCAACTTTCTATTGGATCTAATATGAACTTTATCAGGATTAAAGTTTAATGAGTGTTTGTGGCAGACATGTTTCAATTATAGTTGAGCTTTCATCTTACAATCATAAGTATTCTGTTAGTCCAATAAAGATATATTTATCAATATGTTCAGGGTGTGTATTTAACAAATTATTAAAATTGCTGATTCCTCCTTAATGCCACTTCAATTTTTTTCAGGCTACAAATTCTGTTCAACATGTTGAACCCGGGTTTACATAGTATTATGAAATAATAATAATAACCTGCATTTCTATAGCACTTGCCAGTTTTCAGACCGCTTAACAGAGCAGTGGATAATGAGTGAGAAGATTCGAGACAGGAGAGAATTGAGTGTGGGGTTAGCTGTGAGCAACAGTATAATGATGGGGGAGAATCTATAAGAGACTCTTGAAAGCAGAAAGATATGCAAGAGGGAATTTCTGGAACGCTGGCAAATTAGCTGCTGGAAGAGGAGTGAAGGGAGTGGTGATCGAGAACCACAGGAAGAGAAGATTGGAAGAACTTATGACAATAGGCAGAGGCCATGAGATGAAGGGGTTTGAAGGTGAGGGCAAGGGTCTTCAAGTAAATTTGTTTAAACACAGAGACCCAATGGAGCCGAGTAAGTTCTGGGTTAATGGATGTGTTGGCCATGGTCTGGGTGAAGACATGCACAACAACATTATGATGGCTAGTAATTAATGGAAGGTGAAGGTGGAAAGGACAGCAAGGACAATGCTCAGTGTCATCAAGGCACAGATCAGTGTTTCGTGAGTACCGTGGGTGATGTTTTGGAGGTGAAAAAGTGCTCTCAGTGGCTGATAGGATGTGGGGAGGATGATGAGCTCAGGGATGAACAGGTAACCAACATTCCATATTGGTTGGAATATGAGATGGCAGCAAGGATGGTGATGGAGCTGAAGCATGGGGCACTTATAAATGATGAACATTTATTTGGTTTACAATGACAGAAAAGAACATAAGAACATGGGGAATAAAGTAGACCATTTCGCCTCCTGAGCCTGTTTCACTTTTCAATGGTCTTGGAGGGAGTGCAGCATAGATTTACCAGAATGATGACTGGATTCCAAGAACTCAATTACCAGGAGAGAACAGAGTAGAGAGAAAAACAAATTCCTTTGATGGGACAGTCCAGAACAAGCGGCTGAAACCAATGCTCACTCTAAGCTGCACAGCTGCCTGGCCGCGCATTAACTCGAATGTCCCTGTGCAGGTCGTGCACAAGTTGGTTCCTTTAATTTATTGTGCATGTGTGCAGTTATGCAAAAAAATTTGTAGAAGCCTTGCACTTAAAGAAATCAGCCGCACACATACCTGCCTTTGTCACAAACCCCTTCATACCATTGGTTCACTAAAATCTATCAATCTCAGATTTAAAATGAACAATTGATCTAGCATCAATTGCTATTTGTGGAAGAGAGTTCCAAACTGCTACCACCCTTTATGTGTAGCAGAGATTCCAAGGACGATATATCTTTCATAAGACATGGTGCCCAGAACTGCTCACATTACTCCAGGAGTGGACTAACTAGGGCTTTGTGTAACTTAAGCAGAACTCCTACCCACTTAGTCCTCTAGATATAGAAATTGGTATTCCATTAGCCTTTCTGATTATTTCTTTTACCTGTTCAGCACATTTTAATGATCTAAAGATGCACTGATGTACAGCCATTTGCGAGATGCCACCAAGGTCCCCAGCTGATCCTTGGAGGAAGCCAGAAGTGAAGAAGTTCAAGGCCACAGTGACTTTGACAGCTACTGATTGCCAGAGATACGAGCTCTTTGGCGATGAGGGCACAGATGTCACTGGCCAACTGCCTGGAGAGTCGCGGTCTCCTGATTCACCAGCAGCACTTGGAGGCGAGACTTTCTTCCTCAGAGGGGCGGAAGTCCTGACCGAGGCCAATTAAGGGCCTGGGCCATGCAAAATTGCAGAGTAGCTTCCAGGCCCGGTGGAGGTGCGCCCTCCCCTGACTTTTGAGCTGGTGGGCGGGGCCACTGCTTCAACGTGAAATTCTGCCCCATGTCTCAGTAATGACTACCATGCCATACCCTCCATGTTGAAGTCGTGTCTGTAATTCATTCAATTTGTTCCTTATACTCCATGCGCATAAGATGTAACCTGACTGGAGCAATGTTTTATATGTTATTAACAGTACAAAGAATATCAGTGATTGTTGCTTAAAGTCTAAACCTTCACATAGCTTTCATTTTTTTATTAGGAACATAGGTATAGGCCATTCAACCCTTCGAACAATTTCTGCCATTCAGCTAGGTCATGGCTGACCTTTGTCTTAACTTGATCTACCCACCGTGGTTCCGTAGCCCTTAATGCTCTCATGAGCAAAAACCATATCAATCACAGTTTTGACATTTTTAATGGACCCACAGCCTGAACAGATTTCCACTAGCCTTTGTGTGAAAAAGTGCTCCCTAACATCACCCCTGAATGGCCCAGCTCTAATTTTAAGGTTAGGGCCAACGTTGGCTCCAGTTTTTTCTCAGTGTGCGGGCGATTTGTTTAAGTTCATGGCCTCTGTAAACTGTTTTGCACAACTGTACAGGCACGCGATAATTTAAAGGGACCAACTTGTGCATGGCCTGCACAGGATAATTCGAGTTACTGTGCAGCCAGGCAGCTGCGCAGCTTAGAGGGAACATTGGCTTCAGCCCTTGTTCTGGACTGTCCCACCAAAGGAATTGGTTTTTCTCTCTACCCGATCAAATCTTTTATTAATCTTAAGCACATGAATTATATCACCCCTTTATTTTCTCTACTTAATGATACATCTTTATAACACCTAATTATGGCTTTCATAATCCATTGCCATCATTAAATTACACTGTAATTTAAGCAATCAGATCATAAGCCAATGCGTCTCTATCTGCATCATTTGGAATTTCCCTCTCATTTTCCACCAATGCCTTGTACGGAGGGGTGGAGGATGGAAAGGAGGTGAGTTAATGGTCTCGCCACTTCAGTCACTGACAATGATATTCAGTGTCATTTTCGGACAGACTAGAAAGAATTAAGGTATTCATGCTTTCCCTCTAAGTATTGAAATTGCTATGGAGCTGTACAGTCAGCAGATGATGGTGTGTACTCGAAGCACACTACACCTTGGCACTGGAATTATCATCAAGGTAATGTGGAAGTTATGCATATGAAAGATAGTGTTTTCTAAAGCTTCAGTCAAGAAGCTCAAAGCTGAAATCTCCCTCTCCAACATCCCTGTCAATAGAATATAATGGCTGAATTCGAGATGTTAACTGATCTTTTTGCCCTCCACCATTTCATAGAATCTTACAACACAGAGAGAGGCCTTTCGACTAATTATGCCAGTGCTGCTCATTTTCTGTGTATACACTAGGAGAATCCAAGCAATACTTGTGCACTGTCAAAGTCAAAGAAATGCAAGTCTGCCTAATATTTCAATGATCTAAGTTTTACTGGGAAGAACTGAACTGCATGACAAAAAATCGAAAACACACCTTACCCCACACCCAAACCTGCACTGCATAGGCCTGCATATACATATTTGGTGGTTTTATTCTGTCGTTTTTTTACATTTTTATCATTTTAAAGTGATTGATCATGAGGTTTTTAGTGCAAGTTTAAAAAGAAATCCAACTTAGGTCACTATGCAATTCCACATCCAGTGTATATGACATTAAGACATCTGCACTAATTGATACGCTTTCTTTTGTGTGACACAGATATTATTATAAACGGGAGATCCTGGAGAGAGTGGACGGCCGCAGGTTGGTCTATAAATTTGGAAAGAATGCTCGTGGTTGGAAGCACTATGACCAATAAAATGAACTCTTGGAGATCACCGTGGAAATGCGTTCCACCTCATTAAAGAGAAACCAATATGGTTGTTATTTAATGTATAGAAGTATCAAACGGTGACAAAACTGGACACTAATCCTTTCCATATGTCTATCAACTGCCACCCACCTTCTTGTTGCTCAGAAATAACCAAGAGCATCAAAATTCTAGCTATTGGAAATCCTGAAAGCCAATGTTGACAGGACATTGCTGGGCAGGTTGTGCAGACTGGCTTGTGCCAGTGATATAGGAAGAAGGAGTGGGCAAAGTATTTTCCCAAAAAAATTAAAGCAACAATTTGATCATCAGGTCAAAAGGCAAGCAAGTCTTGCTTTGTTTCATTTTGTTTTCTGTAAAATAACAACTTGTATTTATATACCACATTTATCATGGTCAAATGTCCCAAGGTGCTTCAAAGCAGCATACTCAAACAACATTTGAACCCAAGCCACATAAACAGATATTAGGATAGACGACCAAAAGCTTGGTCAAAGAGGTAGATTTTAAGGAGTGTCTTAAAGGAAGAGAGAGATGTAGAGAGAAGGAGAGGTTTCAGAGGGAATTCCAGAGCTCAGGGCCCGGTCAGCTGACAGCCATCAATGGTGGGGTAAAGGAATTTGAGATGCCCAAGAGGACAGAATTGGAGAAGTGACTGAGTAGAGACTAAGTAGAGACAGGATAATATTTCATGCCAATGACGGAATGCAATTCTTACTCTTGGCAGCTTCCCATCTCACGTATCTGCTGAGTATCCAACGCAGAAATGCATCAGCTGCTGTTGGGGCCATTTTCTCTGTTTTATCTTCTTAAAGGGCACGTAACTGCACATTGGTAACAGAAAGATCACCCTGGTAATTTCTGGCTAGAAATCCAACAGTTGAATTTTTATGTTCTGAGATGAGCAAACGGTGGAAGTTCATTATTGTGAAAGATTTTGATTCCAATCTCTTGTGACAAATGCAAATGGTTAATCATCTTTTGATTCTGATGATTCCTGATAAAAAAATAAATTTTCTGCAATGAAAGTGTTTTAAAATCATCTTTTATATATTTGTAAACTAATTTAAGTTGTATTATATTCTGTGTTGATTTTGGCTCTCAGTTGGCTGTGTATTCCTTGAACTATGTAAAGAGTAAGAATGATGTAATGATGGCATTTAAGCAGGAAGGAGTCTCTCAATCTCATGCTAAGGCCCCACAACTGTATGGGACAGGCTAGATGAACCATCTGGTCTTTTCTTGTCGGATGTTTTCGTATGTTTATATATTCACATAAACTCCCAATATTCTAAACGCCTCCGAGCCACTTTCATGGCATTGAATTTCAGTCTCTTTTCCGTTCACTTCCATTGTGTAGAATTCCAAAGGGCCAAACCCCTTCACATTAACTCAAGGTATTTAGAATTCCAATATTCCAAATTATTTCCCACTCACTCCTTTGTATAGAATATAGAATAATCAAGCTTTCTCAGTGGCCCAACTGGTTAAGGCAGTGAGTAGATGTGCCATCCAGATGTGCATTGGAAGTGAAAATATGTGAATTTCTGTGAAGAGAGGTCTGGGTTTGGCTATGGTGTCTCCCATAGTTGGATAGCTAGCTGAGACTTACTGGGCTGGAATATTTGCTGTGTCTTCACCAATTTTTCAATGTAACTGGGATGGATGTCAGCTGAAAATGGGCCGGGGACATGTTCCATGTCTGTACCCATTTATGGACATCCTTGATATCCTGTAGGGAGAATGCAGTGCTGTACAATACATCTGCAAATCAAAGAAATACTCCCTCTAACTCATTTACTATAACTTACACCACAGCAACGCTTGTTGGTCTCTGGCATCTGGCATTGCTATGACAACAGAAAGATGATTTTTGTTTTTTTCTGGCAAAAAGCCTGGCCAATCAATCATGAAGCTGTGATGGGTGGGGAGGGGGCAACAAAAATGTTTTACTATTTTACTGGTCACTTGGAGGCTGCTAGTCACAACTCACTGCCAATCTCTGCCAATCACTGCCTGCAGTCTGGCTAAGCTCCCTACAGCAGGCCAGGTCATATGTGCAAGATTTCAAAACACAAGATCAGCACAGGCGAAAATGCACGTCAAATCCACAAAGCCAAAAATCGAGGCCACTGTCTCGGGGTGACGTAAAGAATGGTCATTTTGGCGAGGTATCAAAAGATGGCTGTTGAACTGTAACCCAATGAGGGGCAAAAGACTTCAGCACAGGAGAAACAGCAATGGAGAATAAAGGAAGGGCATTCTTTTTAAAGACTTGCAATATTCAATTGTTACGGCCAGGTGAGGAAGGGTTACAAGGCTCCCCTCTTGTCCTTCCTCTTATTTGACCGCAACAGAATTGATTCTTTTTTAAATAGTGGCTGGACTTACCACTTCAGTGAGTGTTTTACCTTTTACCTTTGTTGAGATTGTAAAAGAACCAATCGGACAGGTATTCTTGAGTTTAAACAAGAAAGAAGTGAGTTTATTATTCTTAACAATCTAAACCCAATCTAAATAAAATAATAAAATACACAACACATTCACACATACAAATAGGTTACAGAGTACTGAGGGGTAGATTTGTGGTTGGATTAGAGTCCAGAACAAATAAAAATTAATACACAGTCTGTGGCGTTGGATGATTCCGTTGCCTTCCAGCTGAAGTTGTGTTCTTGAAGTCTTTGGCTGGTAAATGTGCAGTTAGTCGCTGGCCCACCTGGTTCTTGTAAGCAGAATTGTAGGTGGCTTTCTTCCCCTAGTGTCTTTGTCTTAGTTTCAGCAAGGGCGGCACAGTGGCGCAGTGGTTAGCACCGCAGCCTCACAGCTCCAGCGACCCAGGTTCAATTCTGGGTACTGCCTGTGTGGAGTTTGCAAGTTCTCCCTGTGTCTGCGTGGGTTTCCTCCGGGTGCTCCGGTTTCCTCCCACAGCCAAAAGACTTGCAGGTTGATAGGTTAATTGGCCATTATAAATTGCCCCTAGTATAGGTAGGTGGTAGGGAAATATAGGGACAGGTGGGGATGTGGTAGGAATATGGAATTCATGTCGGATTAGCATAAATGGGTAGTTGATGGTCGGCACTGACTCGGTGGGCCGAAGGGCCTGTTTCAGTGCTGTATCTCTAAACTAAACTAAACCAGCAGCTAGACTTCGCACAAAGTCTTCTAGCAAGAGAGAGATAGAGACAGAGACAGCTCCCGCCTTCTGCACAAAATGAGTCACTGGCTTGACTATCTTTGTCCAAGGGAAACTCCAATTTTCACAGCGATGGATATATGGTAACATGACTGCCTCAGTGTATTCTCTGGAAACTTCTAATGAAATTAGAAAAGGTTAGGAGTTTCCATGGCCTCAGGATGCCAATATTTATACTTGGAGAGGTTTGTTCTTTCAAAGTCATTGTGTCAGGATGGCCATGGATACTGTGCTAATGAAAGCAATCTTAGATCATTCAAACATTGGAGCAAGCCACTGTTTTGGGTACAGGCTCATCAGATATATGTCTCTTGTTGGACCCCTTGGAATGTGTAAGGTGTTCAAATGCAAATTGCAGTGGCCATCTTGTCTGCTAGCTTTTTTTCTCAAGTTCACAGTAGGATTTTTGTTCCATTAAAATTTTAATGTAAGTTTCTAACCGATGAATTAAAATTCCTCATTTAGCATATCGTGTTTTCTTGATGCATTTCTTTACCCAATCATTAGTGTTTCAAAGAATATTTTTGAGAGTAACATTTAAATAGAAAATCATGATACATGCATAAAATGATTTGATGATAAGTTTGAGGTTTCAGTGGATCTTAGATGTTTAAAAGGTACTTGGGCCTGCACCTGGAGTGCTGTAACCTGTAAGGCTCGGGACCAGGTGCTGGAAGGTGGGATTAGAATGGGCGGCTAGCTTTTTCATCTGGCGCAGACACGATGGGCTGAGTGGCCTCTTTCTGTGCCATAACCTTTCTATGGTTTACTATGGTTCTAAGTTTGGTCTGTCTTTGTTCAGTGGCCATTCTTAGATTGAACACTAGCACCCAGTTAAACAAACCACAGGCTAGCATTTAAAACAGGGGAGTTTATTTATTAAAATCTTGAACTCGAGTGGTCTGATTGGGGTGTATTATTCCTCAGCAAATTGGTGATGCATTTATCAGAATACCACTCCAACATGAAAACTGGAATCCACTCTCCTTAATGGATTCCTTTGTGTTGTGAATAGTTCTTAAGTTAGGATTTGAGCTGTTGTTCGGGTCTGTCCTGAACTAAGTAATCAGGAAACAAACAGATTCTTCAGGATGGGGGGGTGGAATATTGTCTGCTGCAAAAGAAATCTGCGCTTGCAATTTGATGCATCAATAGACACAAAACAGTGATAACTACAAGTAGGACCTCAGGTGATTTAGTGAGGGTCGGGGGAGGAGGCTCCACTTAATACTCCCTCCTTTAATCATTACAGGAATCGGTTCCTTGAAAGCTGCTTACAATTGTCACAAAAATGTATAAATTCCAGTGGGATGTAAGGCTCCTCCCTCTCTTTCAGTGGAACTATCTCTTACCCTAGGGACCAGAATTTGAATCCACACCAAGTTCATGTGTCGTAAGTCTCCTCTCACCTCTTCCAGATGGTGCAAAGAGTTTTGCCAATGAATCACCCGTATCAGGAAGATCCCTGGTCTACATTAAGTTAGCTGCCAGGTGGCTGTATGGATACTAAGGTGGCCTCAGCTGGGTTAGAATTGGCCAGGCTTCCCACATCTGATCACTAACCAGTGAATCCTGCTGGAAAACACATGTGAATAGATGATGCCCAAGGACAAGATCAAGTGTGGCCTTGATGCTCCCCAAGGTTGAATGGCCTACTGCCTTATAGTAAAGGGCACTTGGGTGATGTACCAAAAGGCAACTAGTGTTCCTGATACAGCCCCAGCAAGGAATCAACAGGATCACAAACTTGCAATGAAAGAGAATATAAGTAAACGAGGATTTCTCAGTCCATGGGTGTGAGTCCACAGCACAAAACTGGCAATCTCTCTCTTGGGCAGGTGACATCAGCAATGTTTAAACACATAAGGCTGTGCTCTGGATCAGACCAGTGCTCCCTCTGATTTCAGAAAATGTGCTGATTCCCAGTGGTAATTTGGGAAGTGCAGTAATGGTTTTTCTAAACATTTGACAACTATTCCATCTAAGCACACTGAGCTGTGAACAATTGTCTTCAGGTTCCCCAGTCGAGTTGAATTTAACAAAGGTGTATCTCAGACTGTGCCCTGCAATAGAGGTTCCTGCTAATCTCCACGTCACACAGCCGAGATGTGGAACTTGAGTACACAAACTGAAACCGGTATCTGCTGCATAGTTATACTTTCAACATAGGAAGAAAATAGACCTGGACATAGATTGCTGCCGCTCAACAGTGCTGTTCAACAGCTGTAGGGCCCACCAGTTACCTACACATGGTGACATGTCTGGTTGTTTAACCTGCGAGTTCTGGTCATCCTGAAACAATCAATTGTCACTAAAAACTGGTAGTGATATTCCCACATGCAATTTTATGATACTGGCAACCTCTTTCCATTTTACAGAAGGTTTTATTGAATTACATTAATTTTATTCAGAAAATGGAGTTTGGGAAATCTGACAAGGGGCTTGGCTCGCGCTCTCTGCAGTGCAGATTCTTATGTTGTACGGTTTGCAGCTTTGTGCAAGTGCAAAAGGATTAAAGGGGCAGTGCCATAATAAAAGCTTTGCCAAGCCTTTTTTTTTGCTTGTTGGCAAACACATGTCATAACCTGGATTAAAAATGTATCACTATGTCATTTACACATGATGAAATCATGACAAACATAACACCCAGTTCGTCCACTCGACAAACAGGAAAAGGTTTGTCAAAAACTTTTGAAGAAAGACAGTGACCCATTAATATCCCAGAGTGAGAGATGAACGAGTGTCACCCTCTGTCACATCAGCAATCTCACACTTCCTGGCCCTGTTATTATCTCATGATGCTGTTTAATAAATGTGTTTGTAATGACACTGTCCTCTGTGTGCTTCTGTTCGCTAAACAGTTTACGCAGTGTCTGCAAAAAGTAATAAAAGTTCAAACTTAGAATAATATAGCATCTTTCACATTGTCCCTAAGCACTTTACAGCCAGTGAAGTACTTTTGAAGTAAAAGAAAAACACTGTGGATACTGGAAATCTGAAATAAAAACAGAAAATGCTGGAAATCCTCAGTAGGTCAGGCAGCATCTGTGGAGAGAGAAACAGAGTAAATGGCCGGAATTTTACCTCTCTTGGTGGCTCCGTGATCTGGGAGGCGTAAGTGGGTGGGGTGCCGATGTCCCTCCCGCTCTGCGCTCAGCTGCCGCCCCAATCGAGTGCCAACGAACCAATTATCAGCTCGGCGGCATAGTAATGCCCACAAAGGGCATTGGTGGGCGGAAGGGTGAGCGTCGGAGGGGGTTGGGCTAGAGCCTGAAGAAGGTGCTGAAAGCCATTGAAATGGGCTTTCAGCACCATCAGTTGCTCTGAAAGGGCTACCTGCAGCACAGACGACATTGGGAGGAGCTGCATTTGAGCAAAAGGTATAGAACTGGCTGAGGGGAAAAGGAGTGTAATAGGAATTAAATATCTATTAAATATTAATCTACCAGAGACCTTGGAGGACCAGAACCCGCATGTGGCATTAGCAGAGAGAGGCAACCGCATGGCTCCAAGGTTCACAGATGGCTTCAGGCGACTGAGGCAAGGCGGGAGGTCCTCTACCCAACAGACAGAAGGAGGAAGCCTCCCCAGGTCACCAAAAAAGCATGGTGGGAGGTTGCAGAGGTGAGCAGCCGTGCAGTTGTGAGGAGGACATGGCCTTAGTGCCGCAAGTGGGTCAATGACCTTCTCCGCTCTGCCAGGGTAAGGGGAATTCCGCAGCCTTTGCAGCTTTGAACTAGTACGGGAGGGTCACTGGGTGTTGATGTTGCAAAGTCAAAGCCATCCATCTGGAATGAATGGCTGTAGCCCTGTCCTGGGCCATATGCTGGGCACATCTGAGACACACAATGGTCGAGAAGTGTGCCAACCGTACACTTCAATGGCAATGGTCCCAGAGGCAGCATGCAGCACAAGGGATGAGCGGGTGCTCCCTCAAGTCAAGTAACTGAACTTATTGCCATGTGTTTTCACAGGAGAAGAGGGCCTAGAATGCCAGAGAGAGGACACGAGCTGGTGGCGGTATTGCCAATATTGCACTTCTCACGAGTGTGGAGGAGGAGGCATTGTTGCTTGCTGGGGAGGACAGAGGGTGCTCAGTAGCCGATGGTGAGGCCGGAGCACCTGGCCAGGAGGGTGAGTTCCCCAGAGTGTGGTTGAGGGGGGAGTGGGCGGGGCAGGTTGGCTCAAGCAATGAAGGTTCCTGGCGAGGTCAAAGTCACACACATGTGACATGTCCTTCAGTCAGGAGTGCTGATCATACCTGACCATTCTGCTTTCCCCTGCAGGTGAAACACAGCAGCAGCCAGGCAGCGTCACCGGGGCACAACCGTCCACCTCTGAGGAGGAGAAGGGGACCTCAGCGGGTGCAGCGACACAGTCTTTGCCCGCACCAAGTACCAGGTCAGAAACTGTCACCTCAGTTGGGCTGTTAGTGTCCTTGGATTCATGGTCACAACCTGGTGCCAGCACTGCACAAATGCCGGACCAGCTGCCAGAGACAGTACCGGCCGATGCCTCTGACACTTGGAGGACTGTGGGAGGCCAGGCCAGTGCTGAGCCCCATGCTGATGATGAGCCTCTGAGGACATCCATTTGGCAGGAGATGCTGCAGGTGCAGTGTGAGGTGTGTGGAGATCTGGTGAAGTTACCAGAGACGATGCTTGCTCTGGCTCGGACTTTGGAGATCTCCAAGCAGGACATGAGTGCTGCACAGTCACTGACATCTGAGCGACTGGCTTCCTCCATTGACAGATTGTCAGCTGCTGTGCAGGACCTGATCTTGCAGGCCCTGCAGAACCTCTCAGAGAAAGTGAGCTCCATGGACCAATGCCTCAACAAGCTGTCGATGAGGCTCCTGCGACATCCAGAAGCTGCTCATCCCTCTGAGATCAGCAGGGAGGTCCAACTGAGCCTCGCGAGGGCACAGGAGCAGCAGCAGAATGCATCTGGGGCCTCCTCCCAGGGCACTCCTGATGGGTACAGCAGCTCTTTGTCCCCTCTGCCAGTGACATCAGCACCTCAGAATCCCAGGGTGACAGAGGGTGGTCCTGAGACTGCACAGGGTCACCTCAACATGCTGGGGCCCTCATGGCCTCCGGCAGGCAGAGGACAAGGTCATCCCAAGCCATGGGGCATCCTGAACAGTCACCTGCCTCTGCCGTGGCTGGCGGCAAGGGATGGTCCACACACGTGAGCACTCGCAAACGTTTCAAGAGATCACAATAACTGCACGAGGGGTCACTGGTGAGATCTGAAATTATTTATTTGTTGTTATACCTCATCTGTCTCAAGTCATTGATGATGTTTTAGGTGATCTTGTTGTCCTGCATGAGATGGAGACTTGGGAAGGTGACACATTTAGGCCTTGTGGTGTTTTTGGGAAAGGTGGGCCGTAGCAGCTGAGATTTCCTCCTGCAGGTGAGTGCTTTAGCACCTCCAGCTGATGTGAATGCCTCATTTCAGACTGACATGTCAGTTGCTGAGTGATGAGCCTCCGTTCAGGAGAAACACCTGAGTATTAGAGCCTCCTGGGCCTCCCTTGCACTCAACTCCTGCAAACCTCCAGCTCCCTCCCTACAGCATTCAGGTGGCTGTGTCTCCTCCTCCTCCTCCTCAACCTTTTCACCATCCTCATCTGAGGATGCCTCGTACTGAACAATGTCCTCATCCTCCAGGGCCTCCCCCCCTCTGCAGCATCACGTTAGGTAAGGCACAGCAAACAACACCAATGTGAGATACCCTTGCTGGCAAGTACCTGAGCAATCCAGGCAGCTAAGTCTCATTTTCAGAAGACCTATGCTCTGCTCAATGGTGACTCTGGTGGTCGCATGGCTCACATTGTAATGTTCCTCTGCTTCATTCCGTGGCTTCTTCACCAGTGTCAGCAGCCATGTCTTCAGCGGGTAACCCCTGTCGCCAAGTATCCATCCTTGCAGGTACTCGGGGGGGCTGAATAGTACTGGCATCCTGGAGTTCCGGAGAATGAATGCATTGTGACTGCTTCCTAGATAGCGAGCACACACCTGCATTAAACTCTTACGGTTGTCACAGACAAGTTGCACATTCAGTGAGTGAAACCCCTTTCGATTAATGAAGGCCCTTGGCAGACTTGCAGGTGCTCTAATGGCCACATGTGTGCCTTGGACCATGAGGAACCCAGCGATGGCACTGAAGCCTCTGGCTCTCTCGGCCTCACTGGCTGATTCTGTCTGGAACTTGATGAACTGGTCGGCATGACTGAATATGGCATTTATCACCACCTCAGTGCAGTGCTGCGTTGATGACTGTGAGATTCCACACGTCTCCTGTGGAAGCCTGGAATGAGCCTGATGTGTAGAAGTTCAGAGCGACTGTGACCTTTAGTGCGACTGACATTGGATGGCCACCCACGCAGTTGTAGCTGACCTGCATTGCCATCATCTGGCACAGAGATGTGACAGTCTCTTGGCACAGGCACAATCTTCTACAGCACTGGCGCTCCAACATCTGCAGAAAGTTCAAACACGGCCGGTAGACCCTGCCTGCTGCATAGACTCGTCTCTTCACAGGTCTTTGCTCCCGGTGCACTCTGTGTTCTTCTGCCCTTCCCCCAGTACCAGGCTGCAGTTGGCCATCGGGTCGCTGATTTCCCTGGCCACTTGTTCGCCTGTTCTTCCTTGTGGCGTTCTCTTCCTCGCGAGAGGAGCTGCCTCCAGAGTGGATAATGCCGATGGCTGCAGTGTCCCAAAGATGTAATGAGGACAGCTATTTGCTGTCTGCTGCAAGGACAGGCACTCGCGACCCTGCACAGAATAAATCACTGATGCCGTGGCCCTACCAGAAGTTTAACTCATTCAGGTGAACCCTGGAGAGCCAGCAATATCAGCTCCGGCCTTGCAATCAACACATAAATCAGACAGAAAGAAATGAAAAATCCAGTACCTCCAGCTCCTTCACAGACACACTGGTTGCCACTCTTTTAAAGAAGCCAATTGCCGACTCCCCCTTCGACTCGTTTGCTAGACGTAAAATGTGATAGCTGACGTAAAATGGCTGTCAATTGGATTTTAAAGTAGTTCTATTGGCCCTTAATTGATGTAAATTGGATGGCGGGTGGCACCTCCATCTTGCCCACCATTCGACCTGCATAAAATGGGGATTGGGCGTCATGATGTCAGCAACCCAACCCGACGTCATCGCCGCAAATTTTTCTGCTCAGCCGCCTCAGAGGACACCCAATTTCAGAAGGTAAAATTCCAGCCAATGTTTCAGCTCTGTGCCCTGTCATCTGAATCCTTTTCTGTGGGATATATGTATAGGCCAGGACACCAGGGAGAACTCCCCTGCTCTTCTTTAAAATAATGTCATGGATGTTTACTGCCCCCCACCCCCCAAGATGGCAGATGAGTTAACGTCTCATCCGCAAGGCGGAACTTCCAAAATTGCAGCTTTCCCTCAGTAGTGCACTGGAGTGTCAGCCTGGATGTTTTATGTTAAGAGAGCTATATAAATGCAAGTTATTGTTGCTCTTGGATTATGTGCTCAAGTCTCTGGAGTGGTGCTGGAGCCCAAAACTTTCTGACTTAGTGGTGTGAGTTTGACCACTGAGCCTTGTTACTGATGAATCACTGCTTCTCCAGACAATCTACTTACTCCTACTATTTGCATAAAACACATAACAGTCACATTAGGGTTGATTTTCCTCTTTGGACACCTGACAGATGCAGTGTTCTCAGGTGCCAGTTGTGACTGAGTGGACATAACAGAAGTATTTTTCCTCTTCCTATAGCACCCCCCAGCTGAGCCATGTGCCAAACAATGTTGGAGCAAATCCAAGGGAAGCTACATTTCTCTCAGGTCTGCAACTGTGCATTCAGCTACAGAGAGCAGGCCCCAAGCAGCGGAAATCCAATCACCCTTAGGCAGGCATGCTTAAAAAATAATTCTGACTTGCCTTCCTCAGAAAACCCATCAAAGCCTCCAGGAATCACAGGGCAGTGCACACAATGAAAAGAGCTGAAATAATGGGTGTCTCTTTTTCCCCTACCCTGTACTTGGAGAACACTGACACTGATATTGACAGCAGCAAGTCCAGCACATATAGGCCTAGATCACATAGTTATTTGTGGGAGCTTGCTGTGCATAAAATATCTGCCATGTTTCCTACATGACAACAGTGACTACACTTAAAAAGTACTTCATTGGCTGTAAAGCAGTTTGCGATGTCCCAAGGTACTATATAAGTGCGAATTCTTTCTCTGCACCAGGCGGTATAGTGGTAGAGAATGTCATCTGTGACTTCAATTAAGACCATTTCATTGCTGTGACAGGAGTGGAAACCTGATTGGATGGATTCAAATATGGAGTTGTGGAAAAGATGATCATGGATTTGGGAGGCAATAACACATTCAAGAACTGTGGAGAGAAAAAGGAAATTGGTAAGGGGGTGCTAGTTTATAAGGGCAGTGGGATTGTGGATGGATTGTTTGAGGTGTGGGTCATAACAGCTAGCTTGAAAAGAATTATTCAATGATACAGCTCAGAAGTAGGCCATTCAGCCCATGATGCCTGTGCCAGCTCTCTGAATGACATATCCAATTAGTCCCACTCCACAGCTCTTTCCCCATAGTGAAAACTTTTTCCACTTCAAGTATTTATTCAATTCCTATTTGAAAGTTATTATTGAATCTGCTTCCAACACACTTTCAGGCAGTGCATTCCAGATCAGAACAACTCAATGCTTCAGGTTCTTGACCCAATCACTTTAAATCTGGGTCATCTGACTCTTCTGACACTGGAAATAATTTTACTCCATCAAAATCCTTTCTGAATTAGTGAAATACTTCTACCAAAGCTCACCGTCACCTTCTCTGCTCTATGGAGAACAATCTTAATTTCTCCAGTCTTCCCACTTGTCTGAAGTCGTTCATCGCTGGTATCATTCTAGAAAATCTCCTTTGCATGCTCTCTAAGGTCTTGACATCCTTCCTAAAATGGGGTGGCCAGAATTGGACACAAAACTCCAGCTGGAGCCTAACCAATGTTTTATAAAGGTTTAGCAGAACTTCCTTGCTTTTGTATTCTATGCCTCTATTTATAAAGCTTGTATCCCCAGTCCTTTTTAACAGCCTTCTCAACTTTCCTGTCACCTTCAAAGACTTGTGCATGTATACCCATAAGTCTCTCTGTTCCTGTACCCACATTAAAATTGTGCCATTTGGTTTATATTGCTTCTCCTTATTCTTCCTACCAATATGAATCACTTCACACCTCTCTGCATTAAATTTCATCTGCCATGCATTTGCCCATTTCACCAGTCTGTCTTGGTCTTCCAGAAATCTGAAGTGTCTCCTCACTGGTCACTGCATTTCTGGGTTTTGTGTTATCTGCAAGCTTTGAAATTATGTCCTGTGTGCTCAAGTCAAGGTCATTAATATTCATCAAATAGCGCAGTGGTCCTAATCCCTGCTTCTCTCTAAAACAATGACAGTTCACCACAACTCTCTGCTTTCTGTCCCTGAGCCAACTTTGTGTCCATGCAGCCACTGCCCCATTAATCCCATGGGCCTCAATTTAGCTAACAAGCCTATTATGTGGTATGTTATCAAACACTTTTTGAAAGGCCATTAACCCTCACCATTTATCAACAAACACAATCATTGCAGTCAAACAAGATTTGCTTTTAAAAAATCCATGCTGGCTTTTAATCATTAACCTATGTGTTTTTTTCTAAGTCTTTCCTACATTACAACAATGATTCAAAAGTACATCATTTGGGGTGTCCTGAAGTCATGAAAGGTGCAAATAAATGCAAAACTTTCTATTAAAGTGGAAATTAATCTTGTCGTGGATTATTGTCCCGAAGGGTTTCATCACCACTGACGTTAAGCTGACTGGACTATAGTCGCCAGATTTATCTCTCTCCCTTTTTTAAACAGGGGTGTAGCAGTTGCAGTGCTCCATTCCTCTGGTACCATTCCCAAATCCAAGGAGGACTGGAGGATTGTGACCAGAGCCTCAGCAATTTCTACCTTTAATTCCCTCAGTAACCAAGGATGGATCCCATCTAGACTGGGTGACTTTTCTACTTTGAACACTGCCTATCATTTCAGTACCTCCTCTTTATCTACTTTTATGCTATCTAATTTCCCTATTACCTCCTCTTTTGCTGTGATATTAACAGCATCCTCTTCTCTAGTGAACCAGGTGCATTTAATACCTCAGCCAGGTCCTCTGCCGCCACAAGAAGATATTCTTTTCGATACCGATTCGGCCCCACCCATTCTTTGACTAATTTTGTTACTGTTTATATATTTAGAAAAAACTTTACAGTTCCCTTCTATTCTACCCGCTAAGCTAATCTCATACACTCTCTTTGCCCCTCATTTTTGTTTTCAGTTTTTTTAATTCTTTCATGGGATATGGGTGTCACTGACGGGCCAGCGTTTGTTGCCCATCCCTCATTGCCCTTGAAGTGGGTGACTTGCCAGGTAGGCCAGACCAGGAAAGGACGGCAGCTTTCCTTCCCTAAAGGACATTAGTGTCTGTCATGCAGGCCCCCACCTGCCAAGAACAAGGTATATTCATTTTGCCACATGGACATTAAATTTCAAATTGTTGCTGGGAAGAAGAGAAGGCCTGTTACAAGGACTGCTAGACCTTGGCTGGGGGAAAAAATACATGTGCATATTAACAGACGGTGCTTGAAAGGACAAGACAATCTACAAAGCCAGAAGTGGTTATACCAGTTGGTCACGTGACTACCCTGCTGGCCAAATTGGGGAGTTTTAAATTTTAGAGACAGTGTTTGAACTGGCAGAAAGCAGAATGCTCCGGGACTGAAGCAGACCTCCTCTCCTGTCTGCCTGCTCCCATCTCTTTCTCACAGAACTCCAAAAAACCCACTGAAGACACATGAACCAAGAGAGAAAAGTCTCCGATAATGAACAAGGTTTAAGAAGAATACTGGGCCCCAACGAAAAGCAAGAGCTACCTGCAGTCAAGGACTATACAGTGAGCTCGAAGCCTGTAACAAAAACTCTTCTGATATTGCCTCAAACTTTTCCACTTTATTTCTTCTGCTCTTTTCTGTCCCTATCTGTATGTGTGTATCGCGTATGCATGCTAGCGTGGGCACGTCGTGTATCCATAGGCGTTAACCGAATTAGAGTTTAAGTTTAATAAATTTCAATCTTTCTTCTTTAAACCAAAGAAAGCCCGTTTGTGTTGGTTTCTTTGCCTTATAATTGGGAAGTGGTGAACAAGGATACACCAAAGGGGAGCTAAAAAACACGGTGTGTTTAAAATAAAATGCTGTTACAGTAAGGCCAGGTGAAGGCTGAGAGAAAACCCTAGACCCCTTTCTCACCTGGTCATAACAGTGACCCAGATGGATTTTTAAAACAATCAATGATAGTTTCATGGCACCATTACTGAGACTAGATTTCAATTGCAAATTTTTATTAATTAATTGAATTACTTATTAATTAATTTTCAAGTCCATTAGCTGCCTTGGCGTGATTTGAACTCTATGTTCAAATTAGCCCATTAGTGTGGGCTTCTGGATTACTAATTCAATGACGTACCAACTACGCCACCATCTCCCCCTATCTTTTTTGCATTCAGTTTGGTTTTCTACTGTATTACGACCCCAACATTTTTCAGATGCCTTCCTTTTCATGCTTCATTTTAATCTCGATGCCTTTAGTATACCTTTAGCATCAAACTTAAAGAAAAAGCTTATAATTGCACAAAGATGGGTGGCAAGTAAGAAGATTGGACAGAAAATAAAAAAAACAGCAAAGAATGACTAAAAGATTAACAAGGAGGGAAAAATTCGAGTATGAGAGAAAGCTGGCAAGAAATATAAAAACAGATAGAAAGAGTTTCTACAGATATTTTAAAAAGAAGAGTTAACAAAGTGAGCGTTGGTCCTATAGAAAGTGAGTCTGCGGAATTAATAAGGGAAAATAAGGAGATGGCAGATGAACTGAACTGGTCTTCACCATAGAGGATACAAGTAACATCCCAGAAATAGCTGTAAACCAGGAAATGGAAGGGAGGGAGGAACTGAAGAAAAATACAATCATCAGGGAAGTGGTACTGAACAAATTGTTAGAATTGTGGGCTGACAAGTCCCCGGAACCAATGGACTTCACCGTAGGGTCTTAAAAGAAGATGCATTGGTTTTGATTTTCCAAAATTCCCCAGATTCGGGGAAAGTTCTATTAGATTGGAGAGTGGCCAATGTAACTCCTTTATTCAAAAAGGAAGGGAGACAGAAAACAGGAAACTACAGGCCAGTTAGCTTAACATCTGTCATAGGAAAAATGGTTGAAGCTATTATTAAAGATGTTATAGCAGGGCACTTCGAAAAATTTAAGATAATCAGGCAGAGTCAACATGGTTTTGTGAAAGGGAAATCATGTTTGACCAATTTACTGGAGTTTTTGAAGAAGTAACATGTGCTGTGGATAAAGGAGAACCGGTAGATATAAATATAAATGCACTTACATTTCCAGAAGGCATTTGTTAAGGTGCCACATCAAAGGTTATTGAGGGAAATAAAAGCTCATGGTGTAGGGGTAACACTTTAGCATGGATAGAGATTGGCTAGCTAACAGGAAACAGAGAGCAGGCATAAATGGGTCATTTTCTGATTGGCAAGATGTAACGAGTGGTGTGCCACAGGGATCAGTGCTGGGGCCTCAACTTTTTACATAGGAACATAGGAAGATAGGAGCAGGAGTAGGCCATTCAGCCCATCGAGCCTGCTCTGCCATTCAATACGATCATGGCTGATCATCCACTTCAATGGCTTTTTCCCACACTATCCTCATATCCCCTTATGCCATTTATATTTAGAAATCTGTCAATCTCTGCTTTAAACATACTCAATGACTGAGCTTCCACAGTCCTCTGGGGTAGAGAATTCCAAAGATTCACAACTCTCTGAGTAAAGACATTTCTCCTCATCTCTGTCCTAAATGGCTTCCTCCTTATTTTGAAATTGTTTCCCGTGGTTCTAGACTCTCTAACCAGAGGAAACATCTTACCTGCATCTACCCTGTCTATCCCTTTAAGTATTTTGTAGGTTTCAATGAGATCACCTCTCAGTCTTTAAAACTCTAGAGAATACACACCCAGTTTCCCCAATCTCTCTTCATAGGACAGTCCTGCCATCCCGGGAATAAGTCTGGTGAACCTTCGTTGCACTCCCTCTATGGCAATGATATCCTTCCTAAGGTAAGGGGACCAAAACTGCACACAGTATCCCAGGTGCGGTCTAACCAAGGTTCTAGACAATTGAAGCAAGATTTCACTACTCCTGTACTCAAATCCTCTTGTGATAAAGGCTAACATACCATTAGCCTTCTTAATTGCTTGCTGCACCTGCATGTTAGCTTTCAGTGACTTACTGACAAGGACACCCAGGTCCCTTTGTACATCTACACTGTCTAATCTCTTACCGTTTACGAAATATTCTGCACATCTATTCCTCCTACCAAAGTGGATAACCTCACAATTTTCCACCTTACATTCTATCTGCCACATTCTTGCCCACTCACTAAGTCTTTCCAAATCCCTTTGAAGCTGCTTTGCATCTTCCTCACAACACACATTCCCACCTAGCTTTGTGTCATCCGTGAACTTGGAAATATTACATTTGGTCCCCACATCCAAATCATTGATATATAATGTGAACAGCTGGGGCCCAAGCATTGATCCCTGCGGTACCCCACTAGTCACAGCCTGCCAACGCAAGAATGATCTGTTTATTGCTACTCTCTGTTTTCTGCCGTTAACCAATCCTTAATCCATGCCAGTATATTACCTCCTATCCCATGTGCTTTAATTTTACTAACCAACCTCCTGTGGGGGACTTTATCAAAAGTCTTCGGAAAATCTAAGTATACCACGTCCACTGACCCACCTTTATCAATTCTGTTAGTAACATCCTCAAAAAACTCAAACAGGTTTGTCAAACATGATTTCCCATTCATAAATCCATGTTGACTATGCCCAATCAGATCATTATTATCCTAGTGTCCACTCATCACATCCTTTAGAATAGATTCAGCATTTTCCCAATGATTAATGTAAGGCTAACAGGTCTATAATTCCGTGTTTTCTCCCTCCTCCCTTCTTAAATAGTGGGGTAACATTTGCGACCTTCCAATCTGCAAGAACCACTGCAGAATCTATAAAACTTTGGAAGAGGATCACCAATGCATCCACTATCTCCATAGCTACCTCTTTCAACACTATGGGATGTAGAATATCAGGTCCTGGGGACTTATCAAGCTTCAGCCCCATGAATTTCTCCAATACAACCTTCTTACTAATACTAATTTCCTTCAATTCCTCATTCCCCCTAATCCTTTTGATCTCTAATTCTGGGAGATTTCTTGTATCTTCCTCAGTGAAGACAGACACAAAGTAATCATTTAGCTTCTCTGCCATTTCTCTATTCCCCATTATAAATTATCCTGACTCTGCCTGTAATGGACCCACATTTGTCTTAGTCAAACCTTTCCTTTTTACATACCTATAGAAGCTCTAACAGTCCATTTTTATATTTTTTGCTTGTTTACATTCATATTTTATTCTCCCTTTCTTTATCAGTTTCTTTGTCCTCCTTTGCTGTATTCTAAAATCTTCCCAATCCTCAGGTTTACTACTATTTCTAGCAACTTTATAGGCCTTTTAAAAAAATCTTATACAATCCTTAACTTACTTAGTTATCCACGGTTGACTGCCTTTACTTTTGGGGTTTTTGTGCCTTGAAAGAATATATAGTTGCTGTAAACTATGTAATATTTATTTAAAAACTATCCATTGCCTATGTACTGTCATACCTTTCCCAATCCACCTCAGCCAATTTGCCCCTCATAACTTCATAATTTCCTTTGTTCAAATGTAACACCCTGGCTACAGATTGAACTACCTCACTGTCAAATATAATGTAAAATGCTATTATAATATGGTCACTCATCCCTAAAGGTTCTTTTACAACAAGATTATTAATTAGCCCTTTCTCATTACATACGACTAGATCTAAAATAGCCTGTTCTCTAATTGGTTCCACAACATACTGCTCTAGAAAACCATCCCTGACACACTCCAGAAACTCATCCTCCACAGCATTAGTGCTCTTTAGGTTTACCCAGTCTATATGCAGATTGAAGTCACCCATGATTACTGTATTACCAATGCTACATGCTTCTCTAATCTCCTGATTGATGCCATGCCCCACACTGCCACTACTGTTTGGTAGCCTATAAACAACTCCTACCAATGTTTGCTGCCCATGCTGTTTCTTAGCTCCACACAAACTGATTCCACATTTTCTTCTTCTGATCGGAGATCCCCCACCCCTTACTAATATACTGATCCCATTACTTATTATCAGTGCAACACCACATCCTTTTCCTTTTTGCCTGTCCTTCCTAAATGTCAAATATCCTTGAATATTCAGTTCCCAGTCTTGGTCCTCCAGTAGCCACATTTCTGTTATGGCAATTATATCATACCCATTTACCTCCATTTGATGCCTTAAGTCATCTACCTTGTTGCGAATGCTGCATGCATTCAGGGAGAGTGCCCTTAACCTTGTTTGCATTCGAAACCTAGTTGATGCTTGCCTTTGTTTTGCCTGCTTTCCAATGACACTTGCTACTTTTCTACTTCCTGTTACCAGCTTTACTTTATTCCAATTTGAGCTACCCCTCAGGTTCCCATCATCCTGACAAGCTAGTTTAAACCTTCCCCAACACCACTAGCAAATCTCCCTGGGAGAATGTTAGTTCCGGTCCTGTTAGGGTGTAGCCTGTCCATCTTGTACAGATCCCACCTGCCCCTGAACTGGTCCCAATGCCTCAGTAATCTGATGGTCTCCCTCCTACACCAATTCTCCATCCACATGTTCAATCGATCAATCCTCCTATTCCTATGCTCACGAGCATGTGGCACTGGGAGTAATCCTGAGATTACTGCTTTGGAGGTCCTGCTTTTTAATTTCCTTCTTAACTCCCTAAAATGTGCTTTCAGGACCTCATCCCTCTTCCTACCTATCTGATTGGTCCAATGTGGACCATGACCTCTGGCTGTTCACCCTCCGTCAAAACGATGTCCAGCAGTCATTCTGTGACATCCTTGATCCTGGCGCCGGGGAGGCAACACACCATCCTGTAGTCACGTTTACTGTCACAGAAACGCCTGTCTGATCCCCTGACTATCGAATCCCCTATCACTATTGCTCTTCCACTCTTCTTCTTTCCCTCCTGTGCAGCTGAGTCACCCGTGGTGCCACGGACTTTCTCTGGCTGCACTCCCCCGAGGAGCCATAGTCCTCACCAGCATCCAAAATGGAAAACCGATTAGCAAGCAAGATAGACTCAGGGGACTCCTGCACTGCCTGTCTGGTTCTCTTAGATTGCCTGGTGGTCACCCATTCCCTCTCTGCCTGCATGCTGCTAACCTGCATGTGACCATCTCCCTAAATGTGCTATCCACGTAGTCCTCTGTCTCGCAGATGCACCACAGTGACTCCAGCCGCCACTCGAGTTCCGAAAACCAGAGCTCAAGCTTCTGCAGCCAATGACACTTCCTGGAGGTGTGCTCGTCTAGGACATGTGGTGTGCCCATGACTTCCCACATACCGCAGGATGTATATTCCACTTGGCTGAGCTGACCTTTGATTACAGTGAGAAGTAAAATAACTTACCAGTTACTCAGAAATCAATTTCATCCCCTGTACCAAAGAGAGAGGCAGCTACTAGAAGCTAAAAAAAGGTAGAAGAAAGAAAGAAAATAAGGAGCCCCTCCCTCGCACACCAAACTCCCTTCTTCACACTCTGTGCCCTCCAGCAGCACTCAGTGCAGACTATTTATATAAATGACTTGGATGAAGGAACCAAAGGTGTAGTTGCTGAATTTGCTGATGACACAGAAATAGATAGGAAAGTAAGTTGTGAAGCGGACATAAGGAGGCTACAAAGGAGTATAGATAGGTTAAGTGAGTGGGCAAAGATCTGGCAAATGCAGTATAATGTGGGAAAATGTGAAATTGCCCATTTTGGCAGGAAGAGTGAAAAAGAAGCATATTATCTAAATGGTGAGAGATTGCAGAGCTCTGAGATGAAGAGGGATCTGGGTGTCCTAGTGCATGAGTTGCAAAAGGTTAGTGTGCAGGTACAGCAAGTAATTAGGATAACTAATAGGGCGGCACAGTGGCGCAGTGATTAGCACTGCAGCCTCACAGCTCCAGCGACCCGGGTTCAATTCTGGGTACTGCCTGTGTGGAGTTTGCAAGTTCTCCCTGTGTCTGCGTGGGTTTCCTCCGGGTGCTCCGGTTTCCTCCCACATGCCAAAGACTTGCTGGTTGATAGGTTAATTGGCCATTATAAATTGCCCCTAGTATAGGTGGGTGGTAGGGAAATACAGGAACAGATGGGGATGTGGTAGGAATATGAAGTTAGTGTATGATTAGTATAAATGGGTGGTTGATGGTCAGCACAGACTCGGTGGGCCGAAGGGCCTGTTTCAGTGCTGTATAACTAAAACTAATAGAATTTTACCATTTATGGCAAGGGGAATTGAATACAAAAGTAGAGACCACTGACCCGAAACGTTAACCCTGCTTCTCTTTCCACAGATGCTGCCAGACCTGCTGAGTGGTTCCAGCATTTCTTGTTTTTATTACAAAAGTAGAGAGGTTATGCTTCAGTTACACAGGGCATTATTGAAAGCACATCTGGAGTACTGCGTACAGTATTGGTCACCCTATTTAAGAAAGAATGTAAATGCATTGGAAGCAGTTCAGAGAAGGTTTACTAGACTAATAGCTGGAATGGGTGGGTTGTCTTATGAGGAAAGGTTGGACAGGCTAGGCTTGTATCCGCTGGAGTTTAGAAGAGTAAGAGGCGACTTGATTGAAACATATAAGATCCTGAGGGATCTTGACAGGGTGGATGTGGAAAGGATGTTTCCTCTTGTGGGAGAATCTAGAACTAGGGGTCACTGTTTAAAAATAAGCGGTCGCCCATTTAAGACAGAGATGAGGAGAAATGTTTTCTCTCAGAGGGTCGTGAGTCTTTGGAACTCTCTTCCTCAAAAGGCAGTGGAAGCAGAATCTTTTGAATATTTTTAAGGCAGAGGTCGATAGATTCTTGATAAGCAAGGGGGTGAAAGGTTATTGGGGGTTGGCGGAAATGTGGAGTTGAGGTTACACTTAAACATAACAACTAGTTCCTAGCTAATTAGTTCCTGACAGTTTACAGATAGTATAACAATATATACATATATAACAGAGAGAGGAGAAGAGGAAGAGAGGGAGAGGGAAGAGGGAGAGGGGAGAGAGAGAGAGGGAGAGTGAGGGAAAATAGAGAGGGGTGAGAGAGAGGGAGAGGGGGGAAGAGAAGGGGGAGAGAGAGGGTGGGATAGGGGGAGAGAGGGGTAGAGGGAGAGAGAAGGGGAGAGAGAGAGAGGGGGGAGAGAGAAGGGGAGAGAGAGAGGAGAGAGAGAGACAACAGAGAAAGAGGGAGGGGACAGAGCAGGAGAGAGAGGGACAGAGTAGGAGAGAGAGTGGGGGGAGAGAAAGAGTGGCGAGAAAGAGGGCGAGAGAGAGGGGGAGAAAGAGGGGGAGAGAGAGGGAGGAGGGAAAGAGAGAAGGGTAGAGGGATGGACAGAGAGAGGGGAGAGAGATGGGGAGGGGAGAGACAGATGGACACGGGGAGGGGAAGAGAGAGAGGGGGTGAGAGATGGACACATAGAGGGGATAGGGATTGACACAGAGAAGGCAAGAGAGAGTGAGAGGGGGGAGAAAGATATCAAGATCACACCCGACAGATGGCCAGCTAGCCTGATTCTCCGCATTGCTACATCAAGTGTGCGGGCAGAGATTGACTACTGGTGCAAGCAAAACAATGCCAGGCACTCACTAAATAGGGAGAAACATGTTTTAAATCAGATTGTGTTTTGATGGCATTAGGTTGGCTTCTTTTTTCTTTCTTTTGGGCCTCCTTATCTCGAGATACAATGGATACGCACCTGGAGGTGGTCAGTGGTTTGTGAAGCAGCGCCTGGAGTGGCTATAAAGGCCAATTCTAGAGTGACAGGCTCTTCCACAGGTGCTGCAGAGAAATTTGTTTGCCGGGGCTATTACACAGTTGGCTCTCCCCTTGCGCCTCTGTCTTTTTTCCTGCCAACTACTAAGTCTCTTCGACTCGCCACATTTTAGCCCCGTCTTTATGGCTGCCCGCCAGCTCTGGCGAACGCTGGCAACTGACTCCCACGACTTGTGATCAATGTCACAGGATTTCATGTCGTGTTTGCAGACGTCTTTATAGCGGAGACATGGACGGCCGGTGGGTCTGATACCAGTGGCGAGCTCGCTGTACAATGTGTCTTTGGGGATCCTGCCATCTTCCATGCGGCTCACATGGCCAAGCCATCTCAAGCGCCGCTGACTCAGTAGTGTGTACAAGCTGGGGATGTTGGCCGCTTCGAGGACTTCTGTGTTGGAGATACGGTCCTGCCACCTGATGCCAAGTATTCTCCGGAGGCAGCGAAGATGGAATGAATTGAGACGTCGCTCTTGGCTGGCATACGTTGTCCAGGCCTCGCTGCCATAGAGCAAGGTACTGAGGACACAGGCCTGATACACTTGGACTTTTGTGTTCCGTTGCTTTCATTGCTTTCATTGATCTCACCATTAGGTTGGCTATGCACTTTATATACAAATTAATTGTCCCCATGTCCGTCGTTGAGTCAATAATTTTGTCAAATGTCCATGGTGCAACATGTTGGCGCCTATTCCTGGCCCAAGCCAGAATGTTGCCCTGGTCTTGTTGCATTTAGACATGGATTGTTTCAGTATCTGAGGAGTTTGCGAATGCTGCTGAACATTGTGCAATCCTCAGCGAACATCCCGACTTTTAACCTTATGATGGAGGGAAGGTCATTGATGAAGCAACTGAAGATGGTTGGGCCTAGGACACTACCCTGAGGAACTCCTGCAGTGATGTCCTGGGACTGAGATGATTGACCTCCAACAACCACAACCATCTTCCATTGTGCTTTGTGCTCCAACCAGTGGAGAGCTTTCCTCCTGATTCCTATTGACTCCAGTTTTGCTAGCATTCCTTGGACAAATGCTGCCTTAATGTCAAGAGCAGCCACTCTCACCTCACCTCTTGAGTTCAGCTCTTTTGTCCATGTTTGGACCAAGACTGTAATGAGGTCAGGAGCTGAGTGGCCCTGGCGGAACCCAAACTGAGTGTCAGTGAGCAGATTATTGCTGAGTAAATGCCACTTGATAATGCTATCAATGACACCTTCCATAACTTTGCTGATGATCGAGAGTAAGCTGATGGGGCGGTAATTGGCAGGATTGGATTTATCCTGCATCTTCTGTACAGGGCATACCTGGGCAATTTTCGACATTGTTGGGTAAATGCTAGTGTTGGAGCTTACTGGACCAGCTTGGCTAGGGGCACAGCCAGTTCTGGAGCACAAGTCTTCAGTACTATTGCCAGAACTTTGTCAGGATCATAGCCTTCACAGTATCCAGTGCCTTCAGCCATTTCTTGATATCACAAGGAGAGAATCGAATTGGCTGAAGACTGGCATCTGTGATGCTGGCGACTTCAGGAGGAGCCAAGATGGATCATTCACTTGGCACTTCTGGCTGAAGATTGTTGCAAATGCTTCAGCCTTATCTTTTGCACTGATGTGCTGAGCTCCGCCATTATTGAGGATGGGGATATTTGGGGAGTCACTTCCTCCAGTTAATTGTTTAATTGTCCACCACCATTCATGACTGGATGTGGCAGGACTGCAGAGCTTAGATCTAATCCATTGGTTATGGGAGTGCTTAGCTCTGCCTATCGCATGTTGCTTCCGCTGTTTGGCATACATGTACTCCTGTGTTGTAGCTTCACTGGGCTGAGACCTCATTTTTAGGTATGCCTGGTGCTGCTCCTGGCATGCCCTTCTGCTCTCTTCATTAACCAGATTTGATCCTCCGGCTTGATGGTAAAGATAGAGTGTGGGATATGCCGGGCCATGAGGTTACAGATTGTGGGTGAATACAATTCTGCTGCTGCTGATGGCCCACAGCACCTCATGGATGCCCAGTTTTCAGTTGCTAAATCTGTTTAAAATCTATAATATTTAGCACGGTGGTAGTGCCACACAACACTTTGGAGGATATCCTCAATGTGAAGGCGGAACTTAGTCTCCACGAGGACTGTGTGGTGGTCACTCCTACAAATACTGTCATGGACAGATGCATCTGCAACATGTAGATTGGTGATGACGAGGTCAAGTAGGTTTTTCCCTCTTGTTGGTTCCCTCACCGCCTGCCGCAGACCCAGTCTAACAGCTATGTCCTTTAGGACTCAGCCAGCTCAGTCAATGGTGGTGCTACCGAGCCACTCTTGGTGATGGACATTTCAGTCCCCCACCCAGAGTACATTCTATACCCTTGCCATCCTGAGTGCTTCTTCCAAGTGGTGTTCAACATGGAGAAACACTGATTCATCAGCCAAAGGCCGGGAGGGGGAGTGGGGGGCAGTGGTAGGTGGTAACCAGCAGGAGGTTTCCTTGCCCATGTTTGACCTGATGCCATGAGACTTCATTGTGACCTGATTCGAGTCGGTTTCATAGAGACCTAGTTCTTGGCAGTCTCCTAAGCATCTGATTCCCTTCAGTCTCCGAGGGATCTCATTCCAGGGAGTCTCATAGGAATCTCAATCCTGGCTGTCCCATAGGGATCTGATTACTGGCAGTTTCATAAGGATCTGGTAGTCTCCTTGGGATCTGACTCCTGACTGTCTCATAGGGATCTCATTCCCATCAATCTCATAGGGATCTCATTTCTGGTAGCCTCAAATAGATCTTATTCCAGTCAGTCTCATAAGGATCAGATTCCAGTCAGTCACATGGGATCTGATTTGAAGGGAAGCTTTTAGGGTTTTATTCCCTGCAGTCTCAGTGTGATCTGATTTCTAGCAGTCTTGATAGGGATCTCATTCCCTGCAGTCTCATATGTATCTCATTCCAGTTAATCTTGTGATATTCCAGGGAATCTCAAAGGGTCTGATTTCCAGCAATCTCATTAGAATCTGATTCATGGCAGTCTCATGGCAGACTTGCATTCGACAAGCATTCCATTAGAAATGTCTCAAAGACTGAAGATTCATCGATGGCCCACAAATCCTATTTCCTACCCATATCACCATAAAGAGCTGAGTCTTGCTTTCTTATTAGGGCACACTTGGCATTTTGATTCAAGGCAGTCTTATTGGGATCTGATATGCGAGTGGTGATCCTTAGCAATGGAACCATTAGCGACCCCTTTGAGGTTAAGACAAGAGTTAAACAAGGCTGTGTCATCGCCCCAACTCTTTTTTCGATCTTCCCAGCAGCCATTCTCCATCTCTCCAGAGACAAGCTCCCTGCTGGAGTGCTGCTTATTTGTTGAATGGATGGTAAACTATTTAATCTCAGGCCACTCCAATCAAAAACTAAGACCACCCTGACTTCAGTCTTTGAACTGCAATATGCTGATGACGTTGCAGCAGTGCTGTATTGGAGATGGATCTTCAGAGAATCGTCGACGTATTTACTGAGGCATATGAGAAGATGGCATTTACACTTGACATTTAGAAGACTAAAGTCCTCCATCAGCATGCTCCAAAGGCTCATGCCCCAGCCCCATTGATTAGGATTCATGATGAGTGCTTGGGAAATGTGGAACACTTCCAGTATCTTGGAAGTTATCTTTCACAGAAGGCTTACATTGACAAAGAAATGCAGCATTGCCTGAAATCTGCTGGTGCAATCTTTGGCCACATAAGGAAGTGAGTGTTTGAAGATCGCGACATCAAAAACTGAAACTAAGTTCATTGCAGTCATGATCCTTACCTTGCAGTGCAGGGCTGAAACATGAACAATGCAAAGCAGGCACCTCAAAGCACTGGAATCATTTCATCAACGCTGCCTGTGGAAGGTCCTACATATCAAGTGGGAGGACAGGCGCTCCAACATTAGCACCCTCTCACAAGCAGGAACCACAAGCATCGAGGCTATGATTATCCACCATCAGCTTCATTGGGTTAGTCATATACCAGGCTCCCAAAGCAGGTCCTCTTCTCCCAGCTCAGGCAGGGCAAATGCACGAGAGGAGGACGAAAGAAGAACTTCAAAGATGTGCTGAAAGCCAACATGAAGAAATCAACACTGACATCAACTCCTGGGATACCATTGCTCTGGACAGAACCAGATGGAGGCAGAGTCTGTGGGAAGGATCCCAGCATTTTGAAACCCAATGACGACAAAATGAAGAGGAAAAGCCAGAGCAGCCGAAGAACAAGCAATGACCCGAACTAAGAATACACGATCAGACATACCACATGACAACAAATGCCCTACATGCTGTAAAGATGGCCTCATCAGCCATCTTCAGACTTATGGAAGATAATCATCTTTGCCTGCGGGCAGCAGCTAATATATAGGGATCTGATTCCCACCAATCTCAAAGGGATCTGATTCCAGTCAGTCTCAGAGTGTTTTTACTTCTAGCAGTCTCATAGGGATCTCAGTCCCAACAGTCTCATCACAGAATCACAGGATTGTTACAGTGCAGAAGGAGGCCATTCGGCCCATCATGTCCACACCGGCTCTCAGAAAGAGCAACTCCCTCAGTTCCATTCCCCCGCCTTCTCCTCGTAACATTGTACATTCTTCCTTTTCATATAACTGGCTAATTTCCTTTTGAATCCTTCAATTGAACCTGCCTCCACCACTTTCCAGACCTTAACCATACTCTGCGTGAAAAAGATTTTCCTCATGTCACTTTTGCTTCTCTTACCAAATTCTTTAAATCTGTGCCCTCTCATTCTCAATTCTTTCATAAGTGGGTACAGTTTATTTATTTTTATTTGTTTATTTACAGATACAGCACTGAAACAGGCCCTTCGGCCCACCGAGTCTGTGCCAACCATCAACCACCCATTTTATACTAATCCTACACTAATCCCATATTCCTACCACATCCCCACCTGTCCCTATATTTCCCTACCACCTACCTATACTAGGGGCAATTTATAATGGCCAATTTACCTACCAACCTGCAAGTCTTTTGGCTGTGGGAGGAAACCGAAGCACCCGGAGGAAACCCACGCAGACACAGGGAGAACTTGCAAACTCCACACAGGCAGTACCCAGAATTAAACCCGGGTTGCTGGAGCTGTGAGGCTGCGGTGCTAACCACTGTGCCACCCTTAAAAACATGGTACTTCAGAAATGGTGAAAAGTAAGTTGAATGTGTTTGACTTACTGACCAATTAAGGAAATAAGTGAAAATAGCACATCCAGATAGTTAAGTTGATTGAGAGAAGCATAGGTCAATGTTGGGAGAGGAGCCCTCACAAAGGGACTGTGCATAACCAGCTCCCGCTTTGGCCTTTAATAACTTTACACTTTGCTGTCAATCAAATCAACAAGTAGATATTATTCTGAAAAGTAAATGGCAGGATTTATCTACACTGTATCGGGCACACGATTACCAACATCAAACACCAAACATTCGAGTTAAGGACAAAATCTTATGTTTTTAATAGGCACCCAGCTATACACATTTTAAGAGGAGTCCTCTAGGTCACTGCATTTAACTGTCAAGGAGGATTATTTGTCATTACATTCTACCTAAGTTACTTCATTAGGAATACTAGGATTTCTCCAAAAGGAAGAAACCCACCTTTCTCTCGATCTACTCTGTACAGACCCCTCATGATTTTGAAAACCTCTATCAAATCACCTCTCAGCCTTCTCTTCTCCAAGAAAAACAGTCCTAACTTCTCCAATCTATCCTCATAACTGATATTCCTCATCCCTGGAACCACTCTTGTGAGTCTTTTCGGTGCTCTCTCCAATGCCCTCACATCCTTCCTAAAGTGCAGCGCCCAGAACTGGGCGCAATACTTTAGCTGAGGCCAAACTAGTGTCTTATACAAGTTCAACATAACTTCCTTGCTCTTGTACTCTATGACCCTATTAATAAAGCCCAGGATACCGAATGCTTTATTAACTGCTCGCTCAACCTGTCCTGCCATCTTCAACGACATATGCACATATACACCCAGGTCCCTCTGCTCCTGCACCCCCTTTAGAATTGTACCCTTTATTCTATATTGTCTCTTCATGTTCTTCCTACCAAAATGAATCACTTCACATTTCTCTGCATTGAACTTCATCTGCCACCTGTCTGCCCATTCCACCAACTTGTCTATGTCCTTTTGGAGTTCTACACTATCCTCTTCACAGTTCACAATGTTTTCAAGTTTCGTATCATCTGCAAACTTTGAAATTGTGCCCTGTACACCAAGGTCTGGATCATTAATATATATCATGAAAAGTAAGGATCCCAACACTGACCCTTGGGGAACTCCACGACAAACCTTCCACCAGCCCAAAAAACAGTCATTAACCACTGCTCTTTGTTTCCTGTCACTCAGCCAATTCTGTATCCATGTTGCTACCTTCCCTTTTATTAGAGCTGTAAGTTTGATCACAAGCCTGTTGTGTGGCACTGTATCAAACGTCTTTTGAAAATCTATGTACACCACATCAACAGCATTGCCCTCAAAAGCCCTCTCTCTTACCTCCTCAAAAAACACCAGCATGCTAGTGAAACATGATTTTCCCTTAAGGAATCCAGGCTGGCTTTCCTTAATTGACCCGCATTTGTCCATGTGACTATCAATTTTGTCCTGAATTATTTTTTCTAGAAGTTTCTGCACCACCGAGTTAAACCGACTGGCCTGTGGTTGCTGGGCTTATCTTTACACCCTTTTTTGAACATGGATGTAATGTTTGCAATTCTCCAGTCCTCAGGCACCACTCTCGAGTCTAAGAATAATTGAAAAAATTATGGCCAGTGCCTCTGCGATTTCCACCCTCACTTCCCTCAGTATCCTTGGATGCATCTCATCTGGTCCTTGTGTTTTATCTACTTTAAGTCTAGACAGCCTCTCTAACACATCCTCTTTATCAATTTTAAACCCTTCCAGTGCCTGAATTCTCCTCTTTCACCATTGCCTGGGTTGCATCTTCTTCCTTGGTAAAGACAGATGCAACGTATTCATTTAATACCTCAGCTATGCCCTCTGCCTTCACGTGTAAATTCCTCATAGGGATCTCATTCTTGTCAGCCTTATTTGGATTTGACTTCAGTCAATCTCATAGTGATCTGATTCCCATCAGTATCATTGGAATGGGATCTGATCCCAGGGTATCTCTTAGGATCTGACTTCCAGAAGTTTCACTAGAATCTCATTAAAATGTTATGCCCCTTGCTCCTTGCTCGGTGATAGTTGCTTGCTATCTTCCTGTCCTTGGTGAGCTTTTCCGCCATGGTTGGTCCTGTCCTGAATACATTTGTCTTCCAGCACTTCTGAAAACATGACCTCTAACTCATCCACACCCGACAACCCCTCCAACCCTCTCACATTCTCTTCATCTGCATTCCACCCTTAGCATTGTTAAAAAAAGGTGCATTAACACAGAACATTATCGTGACCTGAGGAGGTCTCAAAGCACTTCACAATCAATGAATTTCAAGTGCGGTCACCATCATGTAGGCAAAGTAGAATTTTTCTATATATCCAAAAGGCATGGACCTGCTGCTAAAAATGGTCACCTCCTCAAACTTTACAAGGTTTTCCCCAGGTCTTGTAATCTACAACAAAAGCAAAATACTGCAGATGCTGGAATTCTGAAATAAAAACAGCAAGTGCTGGAAATACTTAGCGGGTGTTCTGATGAGAGGTCAGAGACCTGCTTCTCTTTCCACAGATGTTGCCTGATTTGCTGGGTATTTCCAACATTTTCTGCTTTTATTTCTTCTGTAGCTGCCCTCAGAGCTTATCACACAAATACACATGTTGTTCACACAAACCAGTTGACTCCAAGTGTAGTTGCCAGATGCTGAAAGACTAAATGGGAAATAATACAATTTGTGGGGATGTGTGGGTTCTATCGCATGTTTGTGCCATACTTCAGTACTTTAGCCGTCCCACTAACAGACTTGCTACAGAAAAAGGCAAAGGTAGTGTTGTCAGAAAGGTGCCAAAGAGAGGCTGAAAACCATACTAACCAACGAACCAGTGCTGGCAGCTCTGAACTTTAACCAACTCTTTAAAGTGGCAATCAATGCCAATGACATCGGGGTAGGCGCAGCTTTGTTCCAAGATGATGAATCAGGCATTGAAAGACCAATTGGGTATTTCTCAAAGAAATTGAACAGATACCAAAAGAGATACTCCACAGTAGAGAAAGAAACTCTAGGGCTGCTACTCGTCCTCAAACACTTTGAAATGTATGTTAGCAATGGATATAGAGAAATCTTAGTCTACACTGGTCACAACCCGTTAATGTTTGTGGAGAAATTCAAAACACATATTGCAAGGCTATTCTGATACAGACTGCTATTGCAACCATTTCACTTGAAGATTACACACATTGCAGGGGAAAATGTGATAGAAGACAGTTTATATCAGCACAAAATCAGCTAAAAGCGATGGACAGTGGGAGACCTCCCCCAGACTGTACAGAATGCAGCCGCTGTGTCTGATGTATGCTTGATTGAATGTTTGAGAATGAATATGTGTGTATATTTCTCTACTTTTTTTCTGAGAGAAAGAATTGTAATGACATGCCTGTACCATTTCATTCGCCCTGGTGGGGATGTGTTGTAAAACCATGTTTCATCAAAAATGATTTATTGAGTGGACTGAAACCACAGGATAAGTTTTAAAAAGACTGACAAACAGCATTTTAAGTGGCCTAAATAGCAGTTCATAAAATGGCTTAACATTTACATGACTTCACCTTGAAAATTTCAAAGCTATCAGAAAGGAGACATGGTGTCTGGAAGTGAACCACCAGAACATTCAGCTTAGATGAGTGTGAATGGCCCATTCCTGAACTACTCAGACATTAAGACATAATCTGTTTATTCAGGTGGATGCAGGCCGATCAGTTAAACTCATCATTTTATACCATGGACCTGGAATGAGGGTTTCCCAACTTCCTGTGACCATATTTGATAACTGGCTAGATTGTGAATAGAGGTCATGTAGTAGCAAGCTAACCCTTTGTGTTATAAAGAGACTGCTTCTCCAGTGAGTCAGGATCACACACAGACCATGAGTGGGTAACAGTGAGAAGAAAACTTGTGGTCCTGCTTTCTCTCTCTCCAGCCGTTTGGCAAGCATATGCCCTGCCTGTATCGGACCAGGCAAACACCACAGGCAGCCTCTTCAACGTAAACCAAACAGCTGTTAATTTCAAAGGAAAAGACAGATCATTCGTCAACATTATAAATCATCTCTGTGCAGAATCCAAGAAAAATCACCAAACACGACCTGAAACCATCCAATGCATCAACCCACAGGATTCATATGTGATTGACTTTCATTTGGACTCTCATAAACAAATTAGCCTACCCTCCCTCCTTGTAACCTTCTTCTGTGTGTGTGTGAAACTCTTGGATGCATGTGTAAGTGTGAGTTGGAGCGCTTTTTTATTATTTTTATTTATTGGGCATTAAGACCAATAAACACTATTTCCTTTTTCTTGAAAACCTGACAAGAAAACCTGTCTGTGTGTGTCTTTTACAGTCACAGCACTTAAACAGTCAGAAACTCACTAACTTGACCAGCAAATTCTTAAAAAAAAACACCTGCTGCAGCCAACTGAGAGGCGGAAAGAGAGGAGCCATTCAATTACAGAATCACAGAATTGTCACAGCGCAGAAGGAGGCCAATTCGGCCCATCGTGTCCGCACTGGTTCTTCAATTCACCTAATGCCATTTCCCCGTCTTCTCCCTGTAACCCTGCACATTCTTCCTTTTCAGATAACTGTCTAATTCCCTTTTGAATGCCTCAATTGAACCTGCCTCCACCCAATCTCAGGCAGTGCATTCCAGATCCTAACCAGTTGCTACATGAAAAAGATTTTCCTTATGTTACTTTTGCATCTTTTGCCAATTACTTTAAATCTGTGCCCTCTCGTTCTCGATCCTTTCATGAGTAGGAACAGTTTGTCCCTATCCACTCTGCCCATACTCCTCATGATTTTGAATACCTCCAACAAACCTCCTCTCAACCTTCTCTTCTCCAAGGAAAGCAGTCCCTACTTCTCCAATCTATCTTCATAACTGAAACCCCTCATCCCTGGAACCATTCTCATGAATCTTTTCTGTACTCTCTCCAATGCCTTCAATCTTTCCTAAAGTGCATGCCCAAAACTGGACGCAATACTGCAGCTGAGGCCAAACTAGTGTCTTATACAAGTATTTCAACTAAACAGGGTAGAGAGGACTGGTATCATGTATACAGGTTGTGTAAGGATAAAGCTACATTGGATGCTAGGCAGTTCTTCTTTTCCTAGAAGGTGAACACTGATTAATGTGTCAGGTATGGTAGCACACTGTTTATGTTACTGGACTAGTAATCCAGAGGCCTGCACTAATAAACAGGAGATACAAGTTCAAATCCCCCTGTGGCAGTTGGGGAATTTAAATGCAGGTAATTAAATACACTTGAAATTTACAAGTTAGCATCAATATTTAATATTATTAAAAACTGATTCATTAATATTCTTTAGGGAGGGAAACTTGTTGTACTTACCCAGTCTGACCTATGCTTTTTTTTTCCAAAATATACTCTATTCATAAATATCTGTAAAAATTACATTGCCAAACAGTTTCAAACAGCACCAAAAAATACAAACATTGCAAGGGAGATCAGTTTCCTTCAATACAATCATGAGTTGCTTCACAACCCTTCCATTTCACATTTGTCATGCCAATTACATTTTTACATTTACAGCAAATGAAAATTTTCCCGATACAGTTCAAGGGGTTTCCCATGGATCCAGCCCCTCAGTTCAGCTTGGTGGGGGGGACCTTACACTGTGGTCTTTCCCCATTGAGCCTTTGCTGCGGCTGCCCCAAGCTTTAGTGCGTCCCTCAGCACGTAGTCCTGGACCTTGGAATGTGCCAGTCTGCAACATTCGGTGGTGGACAACTCTTTGCCCTGGAAGACCAGCAAGTTTCGGGCAGACCAAAGGGCGTCTTTCACCGAATTGATAGTCCTCCAGCAGCAGTTGATGTTTGTCTCGGTGTGCGTCCCTGGGAACAGCCCGGAGAGCACAGACTCCTGTGTTACAGAGCTGCTTGGGATGAACCTCGACAAAAACCATTGCATCTCTTTCCACACCTGCTTTGCAAAGACACATTCCAGGAGGAGGTGGGCAACCGTCTCTTCCCCACCACAGCCACCGCGGGGGCATTGCGCGGAGGGGGCAAGACTTCGGGCGTGCAGGAAGGATCTGACGAGGGTCCTTCTCACCACCAGCCAAACTACATCTTGGTGCTTGTTTGAAAGTTCTAGTGATGAGGCATTCCGCCAAATGACTTTGGCGGTCTGCTCGGGGAACCATCCGACAGGATCCACCATCTCCTTTTCCCGTAGGGCCTTGAGGACATTCCGTGCAGACCACTGCCTGATGGATCGGTGGTCAAAGGTATTTTCCTGCAGAAACTGCTCCACGAAAGATAGGTGGTACGGCACGGTCCAACTGCTTGGAGCGTTCCGCGGCAATGTGACCAGGTCCATCCTTCGCAACACCGGGGACAGATAGAACCTCATCATGTAGTGACACTTGGAGTTTGCGTACTGGAGATCTACACACAGCTTGATGCAGCCGCACACAAAGGTGGTCATCGGGATGAGGGCCACGTTGGGTACATTTTTCCCGCCCTTATCCAGAGATTTGAACATCGTGGCCCTCCGGACCCGGTCCATTTTAGATCCCCAGATGAAGCGGAAAATGGCTCGGGTGACCGCCACAGTGCAGGAGTGGGGTATGGGCCAGACGTGCGCCACGTACAGCAACAACGTGAGCGCCTCGCACCTGATGACCAGGTTCTTACCCACAATGGAGAGAGATCGCTGCCCCCACATGCTCAACTTTTGTTGTACATTGGCTACTCGCTCCTCCCAGGTTTTGGTGCACACCCCAGCCCTTCCGAACCATATCCCCAGCACCTTCAGGTAGTCTGACCTGACGGTGAAGGGGACAAAGGATCGGTCAGCCCAGTTCCCAAAGAACATGGCCTCGCTCTTGCCGTGGTTAACTTTGGCTCCCGAGGCCAGTTCGAACTGGTTGCAGATGTTCATCAGTCTGCGCACGGACAGCGGATCCGAGCAGGAGACTGCGACGTCATCCATGTACAGGGAGGTTTTCACCTGAGTGCCTCCGCTGCCTGGGATTGTCACCCCTCTTATGATCGCATCCTTCCTAATAGACTCAGCAAAGGGTTCAATACAACAAACGAACAAGACCAGGGAGAGAGGACAGCCCTGTCTGACTCCAGATTGGATCGGGAAACTTTCCGATTCCCACCCATTGATTGAGACTGCGCTACTGATGTTTGTGTCACTCCAAACCCACAACAATGTGACCTTGACCCACCCTCTAAAATGCAAGCAACTCAGTTGTATCAAAACCACAACAGACTGCAGTGGTTCAAGAAGGTGGCTCACCTCCACAATCTCAAGCGCATTTAGGGATGGGGTTTTATCTGCATTTTTTCCTTTCCCAGGAGATTATATGGTTCCATGTGGGTTGAGAGTATAGGTATCAAGCTGTACTGTATGGGACAGGCTGGCTGAACCAGTGGGTCATTTCCTGTCTGTTGTTTTCATATGTTCGTATGTATGTTCGTACAAGATGACAATTAACATGCAGTAAGTGTCGGTTTAATCACAGATTAAACAGACTGTTTTAATTAAATCCAATGTTGACATTTATTCTTCCGTGTTATCGGTAAAATTGAATAGTCAGTGGACATTGCTCCATCATGTGCACACAGGCAATAAGGACTCATGACTCATCCGAATTTACATATGATGAGGAAGCAATAAAGTGAAATACTGTTGGCCTTAAACCAAATTCACCTCAGAATCCCAGACCTGAACATTGCAAGAACTGACAACTGTACAGTAAAAGTAGGGTTAGCTTTCTTTCTGTTTGCGAGACTATTTGGAAGGATTCTACATTTTATAATGCTGATATTACACATATTGGGTTACTCTTATAAACAGTTTGAACATCATATGTTTACTGTCCAATATAATAAGATCACCAAAGTAAAAATAGCACTTGTCATCTGAACTGGATATTCATTGACAACAACAGACTGCAGTGTTTAAGAAGGTAGTTCACACCCACAATCTCAAGGGCAATTAGGGATGGGCAATAAATGCTGGCTTTGTCATTCCCCTGCCTTCTCGCCATAACCCTACACATTCTTCCTTATCAGATAACAATCTAATTCCCTTTTGAAAGCCTCGATTGAAACTGCCTCCGCCACATTCTCAGGCTTCTCAGATCCTAACCACTTGCTGTGTGAAAAACATTTTCCTCATGTCTCTTTTGCTTCTTTTGCCAATTACTTTAAATCTGTGCCCTCTCGTTCACAATCCTTTTATGAGTAGGAACAGTTTTTCCCTATCTACACTGTCCAGACCCCTCATGATTTTGAACACCTTGATCAAATCTCCTCTCAGCATAGATGAAGGCCACAAGGAATGTCACAGAAGGATAAATGCCCTGGGATGTTTTGCATATTATTGCTTATTAATTATTATTTATGATGATTATTATTATTATTTATAAATTAAAGTGTTGTAATTAGACAAAAATGAACACCGACTCAGAGGAGGAAATACTTGGAGGTGTGATAAAAGCTTGATTGAAGAGGTGTCTTAAAGCAAGATAGAGAGGTGAAGCAGTGGAAAGGTTTAGGAAGGGAACTCCAGAGCTTGGGCCCTGGATGGCTGAAGACAAAGCTGACATTAGTATAGTCAGGGAGGGGCATGCACAGGGAAGGATGACAAGAGGCTAGAGATAGAGGAAGGCAGAGTTGTGGGCTGGGGCAAGTTTATGGAGATTACAGAGATAAGGAGAGGCAAGGCTTAATGCATTATTAATACAAGAGTCAGAATTTTAAATTTGAGGCATTGGGGACCAGGAACCTTTGTAGGTCAATATGGTCAAGAGCAATAGGTGAACAGGACTTGATGTCAGACAGCATATGGGCAGCAGAGCTTTGGATGGGCTGTAGCTTACAAAGCTGGGAGGATCGGGAGCCAGCGAGGGTAGCACTCAAATAGTTGAGTCTGGAGGTGGCAAAGGCATGGATGAGAGTTTCATCAGCAGAAAGGCTGAAGCAAACAATGTTACAGAGGTGGAAATATGTAGTTTTTGTGGGAGAGAATATGGGGTCTGAAGCTTAGCTCGAGGATGCCAAGGTTGTGAACTATCTGGTTCAAGCTTAGACAATGGCAGGCTGTGGATTCGAATTGCTGGCAATGATATGGAGTTTGTGGCAGGGCACAATGATGTTTAATTGGATGAAATTATGGCTCATTCAAGACTAGATCTCGATATGCAGTCTGACAGCACAGAATCAGTGTAGGGTTGAGTGATGCCAGAAAGGAGTGGAGCTGGGTGTTGTCAGTGTATATGTTAAAGCTGTCCCATATCTTGGTATTGTGAGAATAAAAAATACTGAAATGTTGTTTCTACAGCTTGTGGAAAATTACCAAGAAGTCATTTCTACACAACATAATGAAATCACTGAAAAAGAGAACTGATAAGGGTATGTAAGTAAAGACCTTGAGACAGTACAGCAGTTAAAAATTGTGCTTAGGCAGAGAAAAGAGAAACAGCAAGAGTTAGAACAAAGGATGTAGTGAATAAGAAACTGCCCCACTAAGATAAAGGCTGACAGCTGCAAGTTAAAACACACAATGGAGAGCCAAATAAGGTAAAACAACAACAAGAGTTAGGGGCTAGAAAGTTAGAGTAGGGGGAGAAGTAAACAGAGGAGGAGACTGTAGCAACTATAGGATAGGTTAGTGTCATAATATGTTATAACCAATAATGTAAACTAAAGGCGTGGAAAAATGGATTTGTATTGTATAAACATGAACTGAATATGTTGATGGGTGTGCCTGCTTGTAGGACACCCGATCTTGCAAGAACGTTAAATAAACTTACTTCTTCAGAGTTTGACTTGGTGTAAATTATTATTAAGTGGGTTACGTTTCTCACAGTATGATGTTGCCAAGTGAAAGTATGTAGATGAGGAAGAGGAGGAAGAAAAGGATAGATCCCTGGGGGACTCCAGTAATAATAGTGCAGGGCTAGGAGGAGAAGCCATTGCTGGAGATCTCTGGATAGGTAAGAGTGGAATCAAGCAAGGGCAGTTCCACTCAGCTGGAGAATGGAGGAGAAGCGTTAGAGGAGGATAGTGTGATCAATAAGGTCAAAGACCGCAGGGAGGTGAAGAAGGTCAAGCAGGGATAATGCACAATGGTCACAGTTATGGAGGGCGTCATTGGTGACTTGATTATAGCTGGTTCAGTTCTGTGAGGGGCAGGAATCTGATTGGAAAGATTCAAAAGTGCAGGAAAGATTAGTATATGTTTGGGTGGCAACAATACATTCAAGGATGATTTGTGTCTTTTGCACATTCTTCTTTAGTCTCTTTGAAAGGTGGACCAAAGACACACTTGGTGAGACAAGGCCAGATTTGCTTATTTCACAGTGTGCGAACATCAAAACAACCGTTATGATTGATTTCACTTTGTTCTATTAGTACAGCTTGTGTTAAGGTAGCAGTACAGAATAACGAATAACAGTGAGGTTCTCACGAACGAATAAAAAAAACCAAATGGGATCCTTGGCTTTATTAATAGAGGCATAGAGTGAACAAGCAAGGAATTTATGCTAAACCTTTATAAAACACTGGCTAGGCCTCAGATGGAGTACTGTGTGCACTTCTGGGTGAAGTTTGAATTTTAGGAAAGATCTCAAGGCCTTATAGAGGATGCAGAAGAGATTTAATAAATATGGTACCAAAGATGAGGGTCTTCAGTTATATGGAGAAACTGGAAAGCTGGGTTTGTTCACCTTACAGCAGAGACAATTAAGAGTAAATTTAGATGTAGGTATTCAAAATCATGAATGGTTTTGATTGTACAAAAATGGAGAAACTGCTTCCAGTGGCAGAAGGGTGGATGACTGGCAAAGAACTAGAATGCGACATGAGGAAAAACATTTTTTACAGCGAGTTGTTATGATCCAGAATGCATTGCCTGAAAGTGGTGGAAGTAGATTCAATAGTAACTTTCAAAGGGAATTGGATAAATACATGAAGGGAACAAAATTAGGGGCTTTGGGGAAATAGGGGAGTGAAACTAATTGGATAGCTCCTTCAACGAGCTGGACTGAACAGCTTCTTTCTGTGCTGCATTATCCTATAATTCTAACTTGTTGCAGGCTGCAAGAGACATTCATCCCAGACTGATGCAGGAGACTTTGTCTTAACCATCATATCTGCTAATACATCAATAGTCCTGTCCACATCTTCCCCCTTCCCACCACAAAGAGGGCATCTTCTTCATACTTTTCAATGTGTTTCAGTTCACATAGCTCCTGTTCCAGATACCTCATTAAAGCCACTTTGATGACAATGATAACAACGTCAGCACACAGAACTACAGTGTTACCACTACTTATGTCAATACCAGTCTATGATTTTCTCAGTGCTTCTAACCATTAACACCTTTGTGTTAAACAGTGTTATGTGAATTTGTAAACCTAATCTGATGTTCCTGTTAGTTGCTACCTGAATGGCAAGAATGTGTGAGGCAGCTGGCTGTTGCATGTTTAGAGTAATCTCTTGGGACTGAGGTGGCTCACCTCTCACAGCAGATAGGTCATGAGATGAACCTGCTGCAAGTTGCATCTCCTGCTGCATGGACAGCCTGGATCTGCAATCTTTCACCCATATGCAAATGGAGTGTAGGTACACCCACAGTGCTGTTAGAAAGGGAGTTCCAGGATTAGTGATGTTTACTGCATCTCAATTGTGTTTTATTGTCGGTAGGTGGTGGGCATTAACTGGAGATTCACTTGTGCCCCTGTAAATACACACCGCAAGTCAAAAGGGCTCCTCGTGGGACTGTTCCTGGGCCTCGCTAAAGTGGCCATTAATAGATACAGTCAACAGGCAGTCGAGGGGGTCGTCCGGCCAGAATGGGGAAAGACCACTGTGTAGGGTCCCCCCACCAAGCTGAACTGAGGGGCTGGATCCATGGAAAAACCCTTGAACTGTATCGGGAAAATTTTTGTTTGCTGTAAAATGTAAAAATGTATATGGCATGACAAATGAAATGGAAGGGTTGTGAGGCAACTCATGATTGCATTGAAGGAAACTGATCACCCTTGCACTGTTTGTATTTTTGACTTGGTGCTGTTTGAAACTGTTTGGTAATGGTTTTTTTTACAGATTTTTATGAATAAAGTATATTTTGGAAATAAAAAAAAAAGTCCAGCCAGACTGTCTGCCTCTCTTCAGTAGTTACATCTGTGGCTGGGTGTCCCTGGAGAGGGAGCATGTGGCGTCCACTGGTACACTTGAGGCCAACCAAGACTGGTGGGCCCTGAGCCCCAGAGGAACTGAAGTGCATCATCACTACCGGGAATGATATTTTAGTTTGATTTTGTGAACTTTCCTTTATAGTTTGTTTTTTGTTACTGTATGACACTGTTGCCCCTTCATTAGGGATATCTAGTCCCCTTTAATTTGATTGGCTTGCACTTGCTGCTGTTCAATATTCAGTGTATTAACACCTAATCTGTACTAATGCTTTGTCTTTCAACACACCATTAACATATTATTTGCCTTTGCTCCGTGACCTTTTGGTCAGCTATGTGGCCTGGTCCAATCTAGACCTCCTTTGTTATCTCTTGCCCCACCCCCACCTCACTTGCTTATAACCTGTGACTTTTCTAATATTTGTCAGTTCCGAAGAAGGGTCACTGACCCGAAACGTTAACTCTGCTTCTCTTTTCACAGATGCTGCCAGACCTGCTGAGTGGTTCCAGCATTTCTTGTTTTTATTATAGGCTTTTATGATGTTGTTCTGATTCTTCCCTCTCTCTCAAAAGAGAGCTACTTTTTAAGATCAAAATGGTGCCTCTGTTGGGAGACGCAGGTCCCTATCCTTGTGGTGCCCAATAAAGGCCCAGGATGCGGCTACTTCATATCGTCTTTGTTTCAGAAGAATCCATTCAATTCAATAATGACTCTTGATGGGTTTAGGATAAGTGTAATTGACACCTCTAGGCTTGGAATGTATCCTTTTGTCCTTAACAGACAGTAAGACAGTTTGAATATACAGGGCCAGATTGTTTGACCTTCGGCAGCCATTTTGCAACACATTGTTCACTTTTTAAAAGGAAAAGTCAATTTTTATTTAGAGATACAGCACTGAAACAGGCCCTTTGAGTCTGTGCCGTCCAAGAACCATCCATTTATACTAACCCCACAGTAATCCCACATTCACGACAACCTACCTACGCTAGGGACAATTTACCTATCGCTTGCAAGTCTTTGGCAGTGGGAGGAAACCAGAGCACCCGGTGAAAACCCACACGGTCACAGTGAGAACTTGCAAACTCTGCACATGCAGTACCCGGAATCGAACCCAGGTCCCTGGAGCTGTGAGGCTGCGGTGCTAAGCACTGCGCCACTGTATTATATACTGAGTATTATCACTGAGTGTTATAACTCTTCGGTTTGGATTCTGTATTTTCATCACAGCATTTCTTGTCAGCATGACAATTCTAACATGGCACTTGGGTAGGTTCTAGGGATCTGGAACAATTTATAGACATTTTGATGTTAGGCATGTTAGATGCTCTTAAAACTGCAGTAATCATGGATTTTTCAGTCCTTGCCTGTTGGAAACTGGGCTATTTAAACACTTTTTCTTGCTCATGATTCTCCAGCTATCCATGATATCCCAGTTATCCCAGGCATCCAGCTAGCCATAATATCCATCTATCCCCAATATCCCAGCTATCCGTCGCATATCCTGGCTATCCACAATATCCCAACGGCCTTCATCACCACTCCCTTAAGTCCAAGTGACATAGACATAAATGTTATAGCGGAGAACTGCTTTAGCCATTCATTGCAAACTACCATCAAATCTACAACCTTTCTTTACTGTCCAATATCCTGGAATGTGTTGTCACCTCCCAAATCTGTGTCCATATGTCCAGAACTCCATTTTTAATCCCTCCACTACAGTTTCTGCCTCGCCACGATACAGAAATGGCACTTATCAAAGTCGCAAACGATATCTATGTGACTGCAACCATGGTAAACTATCACCCCTCATCCTTCTCAATCTGTCTACAACCTATGACATGATTAACCAAAATATCTTCCTCCAACGCCACTCCTTCGACATTCAGGTTGTGTTCACCTGGCTCCTTTCTCTTCTCTCCATTCGTAGCCAGAGAATCACTTGCAATGATGTCTCTTCCCACTTGCAATGGTGTCTCTTTGCACTCCAGTACCATTACCTCTAGGGTCCTCCACATTGGCCTCCTCCTATTTCTCATCCAAATGTTGCTCCTAGGTGGCATCACCTGGAAACACATCAAGTTCCATATGTACATTGATGACACCCACTCTACCTCATCAATAACACACTTAACCCTCTCGGGGTACAGTTCCATCGATGCTGGCAATGCTCTAGGACCTTGTTCAGTGGCTAATCTTTATGTACAAGCCCAGGCAGCGTGTGTGAACAGGCTATTTGATCATCGGCTGAAGTACACCAGAACCTAATGTCATCCTCACCTGAAATCCACACCCAACATGTATTTATTTAGTGACCAATTCTCTCTTATCAGAGCACATCAGTTTAAATGTTCCTTGGACCTGTAGGCTCAAACATATACAGTGATTTAGAGTGCTGTAAACCTGCCTACACTAAGTGCTCACACTAAGCTCATTCAGGTCCATGCCCTGAAGCAAGTTAATGTGAAAAGAATATGATCAAAAAAAAAACAATCGTTTGCCAGAGATACAAGCAGCTTAGAAGTTTCTGTAAGTGTTGGAGAATGTCACAAACATACCTAAGAGTGCCTGACTGCTCAATAAAGCTGTCAAAGCTCTTTCAAACATCTAGGGATGCAACACTGCATATCTGCCTCATCGATCAGCTTGTGGTCACTTTGATTTCCTATTCTCTTTCCTGGCATGCTTCCTACACCCCACAATGCTGCTCAAAATTGTAAACTCCCGTTCAAGTGTGAAAAAACTGCTTTGGAAATTGTCATGCACAGAGAATGCCAACAGTTATTTAGCTTTTAATATTCATCTGTCCTCCACCCACCCCCACCTAAACCACAATTTCCTCCTTTCTAAAATGTATTCTTGCTCATTCTTTGACCCTTGGTAACAAATCAGACTATTATTTGAATGTTGTCGCAGTCCCATTTCATCTACCCATTCACCCCTTGCTTTCACATGTCCATCTCCAACTCCCTTCCCTTCCTTGACATCTTTGTCTCCATTTCTGGGGATAAGCTATCCACCAATAGGCACTATAAACCCATTGACTCCCACAGCTATATCAGCTACACTTCCTCACAGTCACGCCTTGTAAGGATTCTATTTCATTCTTCCAGTTTCTCGGTCTCTGTCGTGTCTGTTCTGACAATGCTGCCTTCCATACTAGCACTTCCGATATGTCTTCCTTTTCCTCAACCGAGGATCCCCCCCACCCGCCGAGGTTGGCAGGGTCCTTGACTGTGTCTTTTCCATCTCCTGCACTTCTGCTCTCACCCCTTGCCCTCTCCCAGACCACGATGGGGTTCCCCCTTGTCCTCACCTGCCAGCCCACCAGTCTCCATATTCAAACGTCATCCTCTGCCATTTCCAAGGTGATGCCACCACCAAATGCATCTTTCCTTCCCCTTTCAGCATTCTGAAGGGACCACTCTCTCCGTGATACACAGGACCACTCCTCTATCACCCCTAACAAAGCCTTCCCTAAACGCAGAATCTTCCCATGCAGGAGATGCAACATCTTCTGTTTTACCTCCTCCCTTCTCACTGCCAAGGCTGCAAACACTCCTTCCAGGTGAAACAACAATTTAGTTGTACTTCTTTGAATTTATTATACTGTATTCACTGCTCACAATGTAGTCTGCTCTACATTGGGGAGACTAAACACAGGTTGGGTGACTGATCTGCAAAGCACCTCCATTCAGTTCGCAAACATGACCCTGAGCTTCCTGTCACCTCTCATTTTAATTCTCCACTCCTTTCCTACTCTGACCACTCTGTCCTCGGTCTCCACACTATTTCAACGAAGCTCAGCGTTACCTTCAGGAACAGTACCTCATCTTTCAATTTGCACTTTATAGCCTTCCAAACTCAATAATTTCAGGTCATAGCATCTGCCCCCTTTTTTGTTTTTGCATGGCAGTTGTTAGTAATTATTCTTCATTTTCCCATTAACATCTCCTCTCGGCACAACTTTTTTCTTTACTTGTTCCATTACCACCTCCTTTTGCCTTGCACCATGATTCCCTTTGTTATTTCACACCTCCTGTCTTCCACCCGATCACAGACCTTCTCCTTTCTCTTTTCCTCTCCTCCCACTTTTCCTGCCTCCGTAATCTGTCATCTCTAACTTTTTCCGATTCTGATGAAAGGTCACAGACCTGAAACGTTAACTCTGTTTCTCTCTCTGCAGATGCTGCCAAACATACTACAGATTTCCAGCATTTGCATTGCCAAGAATTACCCTCTTTCACCCACCTCACTCCCACCACAGGTGAAATCCCTATCCCTGCTTTATCTCAGCTTCTTCAAGTCCTCCTCACCATCTTACACAAACTACAGCTCATTATAAACTCTGCTGCCACATTCTGAAGCACGCGATCCCCCTCGCCCGTCAGCCAAATTATTTTTGTGAAGATTTCTGTCTTTTCCGCGCGTATAGGTTTAAGTGCTCCAGAAATCTGCAGCCTCAAGTAACAGAGGTGCTTAAGTACTTAAAGTGCCTAAACAAAGTGCTCACATTAATCTCACTCAGGTCCAAATTTAAACTGGATTCCTGTCCACCAAGGCGTTGAATTCAAAACCTCATGCTTATTTATAAATTCCTTTGTGTCTTTGCCCCATCCTACCTCACTAACCTCCTCCAATTTTACATGGCACTTTGTGCCTTCTGACTTTGGCATTCTGTGCATCCCTCCTCCATTTGCTCCACTGTGTGTGTCGGTATACTCAGCTGATCTATCATTCTATCTAAACCCTTCTACATCGCTGCCACTTGGCCTGACTTTAAAATCCTCTTGGAAGTCTATGAATGTGACCATATTTTCTCCTATCCTTCTGTGATCATGGCTTTTCCAATCACTGAAAACATGGTTCCTCCTATCGCTCTGTGACCATATTTTCTCCTTTCTGTGACCATGGTTTCTCCTATCTCATGACGATGGCTTCCCCTACCTCTTTTACCACGCTTTCTCCGATCTCTCTTGGACCAGCTTTTCTCCAATCTCTCTGTGACCATGATCTCGCCTATCTCTCTGTGACCATGGTTTCTCCTATCTCCGTGAGCATGGTTTCTCCTATCTCTCTGTGACCATATTTTCTCCTTTCTGTGACCATGGTTTCTCTTATCTCATGACTACGGTTTGCCCTACCTCTATTAGCATGGTTTCTCCTATCTCTCTATGAATATGGTTTCCCCTATCACTGTGACCATGATTTCTTCTATCTTTCTGTGACTTTCTTTGGGCCTCCTTATCTCGAGAGACAATGGATACGCGCCTGGAGGTGGTCAGTGGTTTGTGGAGCAGCACCTAGAGTGGCTATAAAGGCCAATTCTAGAGTGACAGGCTCTTCCACAGGTGCTGCAGAGAAATTTGTTTGTCGGGGCTGTTGCACAGTTGGCTCTCCCCTTGCGCCTCTGTCTTTTTTCCTGCCAACTACTAAGTCTCTTCGACTCGCCACATTTTAGCCCTGTCTTTATGGCTGCCCGCCAGCTCTGGCGAATGCTGGCAACTGACTCCCACGACTTGTGATCAATGTCACAGGATTTCATGTCGCGTTTGCAGACGTCTTTAAAGCGGAGACGTGGACGGCCGGTGGGTCTGATACCAGTGGCGAGCTCGCTGTACAATGTGTTTTTGGGGATTTTGCCATCTTCCATGCGGCTCACATGGCCAAGCCATCTCAGGCGCCGCTGACTCAGTAGTGTGTATAAGCTGGGGATGTTGGCCGCCTCGAGGACTTCTGTGTTGGAGATACGGTCCTGCCACCTGATGCCAAGTATTCTCCGGAGGCAGCAAAGATGGAATGAATTGAGACGTCGCTCTTGGCTGACATACGTTGTCCAGGCCTCGCTGCCATAGAGCAAGGTACTGAGGACACAAGCCTGATACACTCGGACTTTTGTGTTCCGTGTCAGTGCGCCATTTTCCCACACTCTCTTGGCCAGTCTGGACATAGCAGTGGAAGCCTTACCCATGCGCTTGTTGATTTCTGCATCTCGAGACAGGTTACTGGTGATCGTTGAGCCTAGGTAGGTGAACTCTTGAACCACTTCCAGAGTGTGGTCACCAATATTGATGGATGGAGCATTACTGACGTCCTGCCCCATGATGTTCGTTTTCTTGAGGCTGATGGTTAGGCCAAATTCATTGCAGGCAGCCGCAAACCTGTCGAAGAGACTCTGCAGGCACTCTTCAGTGTGAGATGTTAAAGCAGCATCGTCAGCAAAGAGGAGTTCCCTGATGAGGACTTTCCGTACTTTGGACTTCGCTCTTAGACGGGCAAGGTTGAACAACCTGCCCCCTGATCTTGTGTGGAGGAAAATTCCTTCTTCAGAGGACTTGAACGCATGTGAAAGCAGCAGGGAGAAGAAAATCCCAAAAAGTGTGGGTGCGAGAACACAGCCCTGTTTCAGGCCACTCAGGATAGGAAAGGGCTCTGATGAGGAGCCACCATGTTGAATTGTGCCTTTCATATTGTCATGGAATGAGGTGATGATACTTAGTTGCTTTGGTGGGCATCCGACCTTTTCTAGTAGTCTGAAGAGACCACGTCTGCTGACGAGGTCAAAGGCTTTGGTGAGATCAATGAAAGCAATGTAGAGGGGCATCTGTTGTTCACGGCATTTCACCTGTATCTGACGAAGGGAGAACAGCATGTCAACAAGACTACACCTTCTTCTGGCAGGGCAGGGATCCTGAAGAACCAAGACAGCATGGAGTGGGCTTCGCCATCAGAAACGCCTTGCTCAGCATGATAGAGCCTCCCTCAAATGGCTTGGAGCGCATACTCCAACTGCTCACCACCTCTGGTCCAGTACACCTACTCAGCATCTATGCTCCAACACTCTTCTCCCCACCTGAAGCTAAAGATCAGTTCTCCGAGCAACTCCATAACATCATTAGCAGCATCCCCAGCTCCGAACACCTGTTCCTGCTGGGGGACTTTAATGCCAGGGTTGGGGCCGACCATTACTCATGGCCCTCCTGCCTTGGGCGCTATGGCGTTGGAAGGATGAATGAGAACGGGCAGAGACTGCTTGAGTTGTGTACCTATCATAACCTCTGCGTCACCAACTCGGTCTTTCACACTAAACCCTGTCACCAGGTTTCATGGAGGCACCCAAGATCACGTTGTTGGCACCAGCGAGACCTCATTGTCACAAGGCGAGCCGCCTTAAACAGTGTTCAAATCACACGCAGCTTCCACAGTGCGGACTGCGACACCGACCACTCCCTGGTGTGCAGCAAGGTTAGACTCAGACCAAAGAAGTTGCATCATTCCAAGCAGAAGGGCCACCCGCGCGTCAACACGAGCAGAATTTCTCACCCACAGCTGTTACAAAAATTTCTAAATTCACTTGTAACAGCCCTTCAAAACACTCCCACAGGGGATGCTGAGACCAAGTGGGCCCACATCAGAGACGCCATCTATGAGTCAGCTTTGACCACCTACGGCAAAAGTGCGAAGAGAAATGCAGACTGGTTTCAATCTCATAATGAAGAGCTGGAACCTGTCAGAGCCGCTAAGCGCATTGCACTGTTGAACTACAAGAAAGCCCCCAGCGATTTAACATCCGCAGCACTTAAAGCAGCCAGAAGCACTGCACAAAGAACAGCCAGGCGCTGTGCAAACGACTACTGGCAACACCTATGCAGTCATATTCAGCTGGCCTCAGACACTGGAAACATCAGCGGAATGTATGATGGCATGAAGAGAGCTCTTGGGCCAACCATCAAGAAGATCGCCCCCCTCAAATCTAAATCAGGGGACATAATCACTGACTAACATAAACAAATGGACCGCTGGGTTGAGCACTACCTGCAAGTGTACTCCAGGGAGAATGCTGTTACTGAGACCGCCCTCAATGCAGCCCAGCCTCTACCAGTCATGGATGAGCTGGACATACAGCCAACCAAATCGGAACTCAGTGATGCCATTGATTCTCGTGCCAGCGGAAAAGCCCCTGGGAAGGACAGCATTACCCCTGAAATAATCAAGAGTGCCAAGCCTGCTATACTCTCAGCACGACATGAACTGCTATACCTGTGCTGGGACAAGGGAGCTGTACCTCAGGACATGCGCGATGCCAATATCATCACCCTCTATAAAAGCAAAGGTGACCGCGGTGACTGCAACTACTACCGTGGAATCTCCCTGCTCAGCATAGTGGGGAAAGTCTTTGCTCGAGTCGCTCTGAACAGGCTCCAGAAGCTGGCCGCGCGCGTCTACCCTGAGGCACAGTGTGGCTTTCGTGCAGAGAGATCGACCGTTTCTGTGACGATATTGGTCCTATCTCTCTGTGACCAAGGTTTCACCTATCTCTCTATGGTATCCCCTAACTCTGTGACCATGATCTCTCGTATCTCTCTGTGACTATGGTTTCTCCTATCTCTCTGTGACTATGATATCCCCTACCTCTGTGAGCATGGTCTCTCGTATCTCTCTGTGACTATGGTTTCTCGTACCTCTCTATGACGATGGTTTCTCGTACCTCTCTGTGAGTTTGGTTTTTCCTATCTCTCTGTGACTATGGTTTCTCCTATCTCTCTGTGACTATGATATCCCCTACCTCTGTGACCATGGTCTCTCGTATCTCTCTGTAACCATAGTTTATCCTATCTCCCTGTGACCATAGTTTCTCCTATCTCTGTAACCATAGTTTCTCCTATCTCCCTGTGACCATAGTTTCTCCTCTCTCTGTGACCATAGTTTCTCCTATCTCCCTGTGACCATAGTTTCTCCTATCTCTGTAACCATATTTTCTCCTACCTCCCTGTGACCATAGTTTCTCCTATCTCTGTAACCATCGTTTCTCCTATCTCCCTGTGACCATAGTTTCTCCTATCTCTGTGACCATAGTTTCTCCTATCTCCCTGTGACCATAGTTTCTCCGATCTCCCTGTGACCATAGTTTCTCCTATCTCTGTAACCATAGTTTCTCCTATCTCTGTAACCATAGCTTCTCCTATCTCTGTAATCATAGTTTCTCCTATCTCTGTGACCATAGTTTCTCCTATCTCTGTAACCATAGTTTCTCCTATCTCCCTGTGACCATAGTTTCTCCTATCTCCCTGTGACCATAGTTTCTCCGATCTCCCTGTGACCATAGTTTCTCCTATCTCTGTAACCATAGTTTCTCCTATCTCTGTAACCATAGCTTCTCCTATCTCTGTAATCATAGTTTCTCCTATCTCTGTAACCATAGCTTCTCCTATCTCTGTAATCATAGTTTCTCCTATCTCTGTAACCATAGTTTCTCCTATCTCTGTGACCATAGTTTCTCCTATCTCCCTGTGACCATAGTTTCTCCGATCTCCCTGTGACCATAGTTTCTCCTATCTCTGTAACCATAGTTTCTCCTATCTCTGTAACCATAGCTTCTCCTATCTCTGTAATCATAGTTTCTCCTATCTCTGTGACCATAGTTTCTCCTATCTCTGTAACCATAGTTTCTCCTATCTCCCTGTAACCATAGTTACTCCGATCTCTCTGTGACCATAGTTTCTCCTATCTCTCTGTGACCATAGTTTCTCCTAACTCTGTAACCATAGTTTCTCCTATCTCTCTGTGACCATAGCTTCTCCTATCTCTGCAACCTTAGTTTCTCCTATCTCTGTAACCATAGTTACTCCGATCTCTCTGTGAACATAGTTTCTCCTATCTCTGCAACCTTAGTTTCTCCTATCTCTGTAACCATAGTTACTCCGATCTCTCTGTGACCATAGTTTCTCCTATCTCTGTAACCATAGTTTCTTCTATCGCCCTGTGACCATAGTATCTCCTATCTCTGTGACTATAGTTTCTAGTATCTCCCTGTGACCATAGTTTCGCCTATCTCTGTAACCATAGTTTCTCCTATCTCCCTGTGACCATAATTTCTCCTCTCCCTGTGACCATAGTTTCTCCTTTCTCACTGTGAACATAGTTTCTCCTATCTCTGTGACCATAGTTTCTCCTGTCTCCCTGTGACCATAGTTTCTCCTATCTCTGTAACCATAGTTACTCCGATCTCTGTAACCTTAGTTTCTCCTATCTCTGTAACCATAGTTACTCCGATCTCTGTAACCTTAGTTTCTCCTATCTCTGTAACCATAGTTTCTCCTATCTCACTGTGACCATAGTTTCTCCTATCTCCCTGTGACCATAGTTTCTCATATCTCTGTAACCTTAGTTTCTCCTATCTCTGTAATCATAGTTTCTCCTATTTCTGTGACCATAGTTTCTCCTATCTCTGTAACCTTAGTTTCTCCTATCTCTGTAACCATAGTTACTCCGATCTCTGTAACCTTAGTTTCTCCTATCTCTGTAACCATAGTTTCTCCTATCTCACTGTGACCATAGTTTCTCCTATCTCTGTGACCATAGTTTCTCCTATCTCCCTGTGACCATAGTTTCTCATATCTCTGTAACCTTAGTTTCTCCTATCTCTGTAATCATAGTTTCTCCTATCTCTGTGACCATAGTTTCTCCTATCTCTGTAACCTTAGTTTCTCCTATCTCTGTAACCATAGTTACTCCGATCTCTGTAACCTTAGTTTCTCCTATCTCTGTAACCATAGTTACTCCGATCTCTCTGTGACCATAGTTTCTCCTATCTCTGTAACCTTAGTTTCTCCTATCTCTGTAACCATAGTTACTCCGATCTCTCTGTGACCATAGTTTCTCCTATCTCTGTAACCATAGTTTCTCCTATCTCCCTGTGACCATAGTTTCTCCTATCTCCCTGTGACCATAATTTCTCCTCTCTCTGTGACCATAGTTTCTCCTATCTCCCTGTGACCATAGTTTCTCCTATCTCTGTGACCATAGTTTCTCCTACCTCCCTGTGACCATAGTTTCTCCTATCCCTGTAACCATAGTTACTCCGATCTCTCTGTGACCATAGTTTCTCCTATCTCTGTGACCATAGTTTCTCCTATCTCCCTGTGACCATAGTTTCTCCTATCCCTGTGACCATAGTTTCTCCTATCTCCCTGTGACCATAGTTTCTCCTATCTCTGTGACCATAGTTTCTCCTACCTCCCTGTGACCATAGTTTCGCCTATCTCTGTAACCATAGTTACTCCGATCTCTCTGTGACCATAGTTTCTCCTATCTCCCTGTGACCATAGTTTCTCCTATCTCCCTGTGACCATAGTTTCTCCTACCTCTGTAACCATAGTTTCTCCTATCTCCCTGCGACCATAGTTTCTCCTATCTCCCTGTGACCATAATTTCTCCTATCTCTGTGACCATAGTTTCTCCTCTCTCCCTGTGACCATAGTTTCTCCTATCTCCCTGTGACCATAGTTTCTCCTATCTCTGTAACCATAGTTTCTTCTATCGCCCTGTGACCATAGTATCTCCTATCTCCCTGTGAACATAGTTTCGCCTATCTCTGTAACCATAGTTTCTCCTATCTCCCTGTGACCATAGTCTCTCCTATTTCCCTGTGACCATAATTTCTCCTCTCTCTGTGACCATAGTTTCTCCTATCTCCCTGTGACCATAGTTTCTCCTATCTCTGTAACCATAGTTTCTTCTATCGCCCTGTGACCATAGTATCTCCTATCTCTGTGACCATAGTTTCTCCTATCTCCCTGTGAACATAGTTTCGCCTATCTCTGTAACCATAGTTTCTCCTATCTCCCTGTGACCATAGTCTCTCCTATATCCCTGTGACCATAATTTCTCCTCTCCCTGTGACCATAGTTTCTCCTATCTCCCTGTGACCATAGTTTCTCCTATCTCTGTAACCATAGTTTCACCGAGCTCACTGTGACCATAGTTTCTCCTATCTCCCTGTGACCATAGTTTCTCCTATCTCTGTGACCATAGTTTCTCCTATCTCCCTGTGACCATAGTTTCTCCTATCTCTGTGACCATAGTTTCGCCTATCTCTGTAACCATAGTTACTCCGATCTCCCTGTGACCATAGTTTCTCCTATCTCTGTAACCATAGTTTCTCCTATCTCCCTGTGACCATAGTTTCTCCTATCTCCCTGTGACCATAATTTCTCCTCTCTCTGTGACCATAGTTTCTCCTATCTCCCTGTGACCATAGTTTCTCCTATCTCCCTGTGACCATAGTTTCTCCTATCTCTGTAACCATAGTTTCACCTAGCTCACTGTGACCATAGTTTCTCCTATCTCCCTGTGACCATAGTTTCTCCTATCTCTGTAACCATAGTTTCACCTAGCTCACTGTGACCATAGTTTCTCCTATCTCTGTGACCATAGTTTCTCCTATCTCTGTAACCATAGTTTCTCCTATCTCCCTGTGACCATAGTTTCTCCTATCTCCCTGTGACCATAGTTTCTCCTATCTCTGTGACCATAGTTTCTCCTATCTCCCTGTGACCATAGTTTCTCCGATCTCCCTGTGACCATAGTTTCTCCTATCTCTGTAACCATAGTTTCTCCTATCTCTGTAACCATAGCTTCTCCTATCTCTGTAATCATAGTTTCTGCTATCTCTGTAATCATAGTTTCTTCTATCGCCCTGTGACCATAGTATCTCCTATCTCTGTGACCAGAGTTTCTCCTATCTCCCTGTGATCATAGTTTCTCCTATCACCCTGTGACCATAGTTTCTCCTATCTCTGTAAACATAGTTTCTCCTATCTCCCTGTGACCATAGTTTCTCCTATCTCTGTAAACATAGTTTCTCCTATCTCCCTGTGACCATAGTTTCTCCTATCTCTGTGACCATAGTTTCTCCTATCTCTGTGACCATAGTTTCTCCTATCTCCCTGTGACCATAGTTTCTCCTATCTCTGTGACCATAGTTTCTCCTATCTCCCTGTGACCATAGTTTTTCCTATCTCCCTGTGACCATAGTTTCGCCTATCTCTGTGACCATAGTTTCTCCTATCTCCCTGTGACCATAGTTTTTCCTATCTCCCTGTAACCATAGTTTCTCCTATCTCTGTAACCAAAGTTTCTCCTATCTCCCTGTGACCATAGTTTCTCTTATCCCTGTAACCATAGTTTCACCTAGCTCACTGTGACCATAGTTTCTCCTATCTCCCTGTGACCATAGTTTCTCCTATCTCTGTGACCATAGTTTCTCCTATCTCCCAGTGACCATAGTTTCTCCTATATCTGTAACCATAGTTTCTCCTATCTCCCTGTGACCATAGTTTCTCCTATCTCTGTGACCATAGTTTCTCCTATCTCCCAGTGACCATAGTTTCTCCTATCTCTGTAACCATAGTTTCTCCTATCTCCCTGTGACCATAGTTTCTCCTATCTCCCTGTGACCATAGTTTCTCCTATCTCTGTAACCATAGTTTCTCCGATCTCCCTGTGACCATAGTTTCTCCTATCTCCCTGTGACCATAGTTTCTCCTATCTCTGTGACCATAGTTTCTCCTATCTCCCTGTGACCATAGTTTCTCCTATCTCTGTGACCATAGTTTCTCCTATCTCCCTGTGACCATAGTTTCTCCTATCTCTGTAACCATAGTTTCTCCGATCTCCCTGTGACCATAGTTTCTCCTATCTCCCTGTGACCATAGTTTCTCCTATCTCTGTAATTATAGTTTCTCCTATCTCTGTGACCATAGTTTCTCCGATCTCCCTGTGACCATAGTTTCTCCGATCTCCCTGTGACCATAGTTTCTCCTACATCTGTGACCATAGTTTCTCCTATCTCCCTGTGACCATAGTTTCTCCTATCTCTGTAATCATAGTTTCTCCTATCACCCTGTGACCATAGTTTCTCCTATCTCTGTGACCATAGTTTCTCCTATCTCCCTGTGACCATAGTTTCTCCTATCTCTGTAATCATAGTTTCTCCTATCACCCTGTGACCATAGTTTCTCCTATCTCTGTGACCATAGTTTCTCCTATCTCCCTGTGACCATAGTTTCTCCTATCTCTGTAACCATAGTTTCTACTATCTCTGTAACCATAGTTTCTCCTATCTCTCTGTGACCATAGTTTCTCCTATCTCTGTAACCATAGTTTCTCCTATCTCTGTAATCATTGTTTCTGCTATCTCCCTGTGACCATAGTTTCTCCTGTCTCTGTGACCATAGTTTCTCCTATCTCTGTAACCATAGTTTCTCCGATCTCCCTGTGACCATAGTTTCTCCTATCTCTGTAATCATTGTTTCTGCTATCTCTGTAATCATAGTTTCTCCTATCTCTGTGACCATAGTTTCTCCTATCTCTCTGTGACCATAGTTTCTCCTATCTCTGTAACCATAGTTACTCCTATCTCCCTGTGACCATAGTTTCTCCTATCTCCCTGTGACCATAGTTTCTCCTATCTCTGTAACCATAGTTTCTCCTATCTCTCTGTGACCATAATTTCTCCTACCTCCCTGTGACCATAGTTTCTCCTATCTCCCTGTGACCATAGTTTCTCCTGTCACCCTGTGACCATAGTTTCTCCTCTCTCCCTGTGACCAAAGTTTCGCCTATCTCTGTAACCAGTGTTTCTTCTATCGCCCTGTGACCATAGTTTCTCCTATCTCCGTAACCATAGTTTCTCATATCTCCCTGTGATCATAGTTTCTCCTATCTCTGTCACCATAGTTTCTCCTATCTCTCTGTGACCATAGTTTCTCCTATCTCTGTCACCATAGTTTCTCCTATCTCTCTGTGACCATAGTTTCTCCGATCTCTCTGTGACCATAGTTTCTCCTATCTCTGTCACCATAGTTTCTCCTATCTCTCTGTGACCATAGTTTCTCCTATCTCCCTGTGACCATAGTTTCTCCTATCTCTGTGACCATAGTTTCTCCTATCTCTGTGACCATAGTTTCTCCTATCACCCTGTGACCATAGTTTCTCCTCTCACCCTGTGACCATAGTTTCTCCTATCTCTGTAAACATGGTTTCTCCTATCTCACTGTGACCATAGTTTCTCCTATCTCTGTGACCACAGTTTCTCCTATCTCTCTGTGACCATAGTTTCTCCTATCTCCCTGTGACCATAGTTTCTCCTGTCTCTGTGACCATAGTTTCTCCTATCTCTGTCACCATAGTTTCTCCTATCTCTCTGAGACCATAGTTTCTCCTATCTCCCTGTGACCATAGTTTCTCCTATCTCTGTGACCATAGTTTCTCCTATCTCTGTGACGATAGTTTCTCCTGTCACCCTGTGACCATAGTTTCTCCTATCACCCTGTGACCATAGTTTCTCCTGTCTCTGTAACCATAGTTTCCCCTGTCACCCTGTGACCATAGTTTCTCCTATCACCCTGTGACCATAGTTTTTCCTATCTCTGTAAACATAGTTTCTCCTATCTCCCTGTGACCATAGTTTCTCCTATCTCTGTAACCATAGTTTCCCCTGTCACCCTGTGACCATAGTTTCTCCTGTCTCTCTGTGAACATAGTTTCGCCTATCTCTGTAACCATAGTTTCTCCTATCTCCCTGTGACCATAGTCTCTCCTATTTCCCTGTGACCATAATTTCTCCTCTCTCTGTGACCATAGTTTCTCCTATCTCCCTGTGACCATAGTTTCTCCTATCTCCCTGTGACCATAGTTTCTCCTATCACTGTGACCATAGTTTCTCCTATCTCCCTGTGACCATAGTTTCTCCTATCTCCCTGTGACCATAGTTTCTCCTCTCTCTGTGACCATAGTTTCTCCTATCTCCCTGTGACCATAGTTTCTCCTATCTCTGTAACCATAGTTTCTCCTATCTCCCTGTGACCATAGTTTCTCCTACCTCCCTGTGACCATAGTTTCTCCTATCTCTGTAACCATAGTTTCTCCTATCTCTGTAACCATAGTTTCTCCTATCTCTGTAATCATAGTTTCTGCTATCTCTGTAATCATAGTTTCTCCTATCTCTGTGACCATAGTTTCTCCTATCTCTGTAATCATAGTTTCTGCTATCTCTGTAATCATAGTTTCTCCTATCTCTGTAATCATAGTTTCTCCTGTCTCTGTAACCATAGTTACTCCGATCTCTCTGTGACCATAGTTTCTTCTATCGCCCTGTGACCATAGTATCTCCTACATCTGTGACCATAGTTTCTCCTATCTCCCTGTAACCATAGTTTCTCCTATCTCTCTGTGACCATAGTTTCTCCTATCTCCCTTTGACCATAGTTTCTCCTATCTCTCTGTGACCATAGTTTCTCCTATATCCCTGTGACCATAGTTTCTCCTATCTCCCTGTGACCATAGTTTCTCCTATCTCTGTAACCATAGTTTCTCCTATCTCTGTGCGACCACAGTTTCTCCTATCTCCCTGTGACCATAGTTTCTCCTATCTCTCTGTGACCATAGTTTCTCCTATCACCCTGTGACCATAGTTTCTCCTATCTCCCTGTGACCATAGTTTCTCCTATCTCTGTGCGGCCATAGTTTCTCCTATCTCCCTGTGACCATAGTTTCTCCTATCACCCTGTGACCATAGTTTCTCCTATCTCCCTGTGACCATAGTTTCTCCTATCTCTGTCACCATAGTTTCTCCTATCTCTCTGTGACCATAGTTTCTCCTATCTCTGTAACCATAGTTTCTCCGATCACCCTGTGACCATAGTTTCTCCTATCTCTGTAAACATAGTTTCTCCTATCTCCCTGTGACCATAGTTTCTCCTATCTCTGTAACCATAGTTTCTCCTATCTCTGTAACCATAGTTTCTCCTATCTCTGTGCGACCACAGTTTCTCCTATCTCCCTGTGACCATAGTTTCTCCTATCTCCCTGTGACCATAGTTTCTCCTATCTCCCTGTGACCATACTTTCTCCTATCTCTGTAACCATAGTTTCTCCTATCTCCCTGTGACCATAGTTTCTCCTATCTCTGTTACCATAGTTTCTCCTATCTCTCTGTGACCATAGTTTCTCCTATCACCCTGTGACCATAGATTCTCCTATCACCCTGTGACCATAGTTTCTCCTATCTCTGTGCGACCATAGTTTCTCCTATCTCCCTGTGACCATAGTTTCTCCTATCACCCTGTGACCATAGTTTCTCCTATCTCCCTGTGACCATAGTTTCTCCTATCTCTGTCACCATAGTTTCTCCTATCTCCCTGTGACCATAGTTTCTCCTATCTCTGTAAACATAGTTTCTCCTATCTCCCTGTGACCATAGTTTCTCCTATCTCTGTGACCATAGTTTCTCCTATCTCCCTGTGACCATAGTTTCTCCTATCTCTGTGACCACAGTTTCTCCTATCTCTCTGTGACCATAGTTTCTCCTATCACCCTGTGACCATAGTTTCTCCTATCACCCTGTGACCATAGTTTCTCCTCTCACCCTGTGACCATAGTTTCTCCTATCTCTGTAAACATGGTTTCTCCTATCTCACTGTGAACATAGTTTCTCCTCTCTCAGTGACCACAGTTTCTCCTGTCACCCTGTGACCATAGTTTCTCCTATCACCCTGTGACCATATTTTCTCCTATCTCTGTAACCATAGTTTCTCCTATCTCTGAAAACATAGTTTCTCCTATCTCCCTGTGACCATAGCTTCTCCTATCTCTGTGACCATAGTTTCTCCTATCTCTGTGACCATAGTTTCTCCTATCTCCCTGGGACCATAGTTTCTCCTATCTCTGTAACCATAGTTTCTCCTATCTCTCTGTGACCATAGTTTCTCCTATCTCTGTAACCATAGTTTCTCCTATCTCTGTGACCATAGTTTCTCCTATCTCCCTGTGACCATAGTTTCTCCTATCTCTGTGACCATAGTTTCTCCTATCTCCCTGTGACCATAGTTTCTCCTATCTCTCTGTGACCATAGTTTCTCCTATCTCTGTAACCATAGTTTCTCCTATCTCTGTGACCATAGTTTCTCCTATCTCCCTGTGACCATAGTTTCTCCTATCTCTGTAACCATAGTTTCTCCTATCTCTCTGTGACCTTAGTTTCTCCTATCTCTGTAACCATAGTTACTCCGATCACTCTGTAACCATAGTTTCTTCTATCTCCCTGTGACCATAGTTTCTCCTATCTCCCTGTGACCATAGTTTCTCCTATCTCTGTAACCATAGTTTCACCGAGCTCACTGTGACCATAGTTTCTCCTATCACTGTGACCATAGTTTCTCCTATCTCCCTGTGACCATAGTTTCTCCTACCTCCCTGTGACCATAGTTACTCCTATCTCTGTGACCATAGTTTCTCCTATCTCGCTGTGACCATAGTTTCTCCTATCTCCCTGTGACCATAGTTTCTCCTATCTCTGTAATCATAGTTTCTCCTATCTCTGTGACCATAGTTTCTCCTATCTCCCGGTGACCATAGTTTCTCCTATCTCTGTAACCATAGTTTCTCCTATCTTTCTGTGACCATAGTTTCTCCTATCTCTGTGAACATAGTTTCTCCTATCTCTGTAACCTTAGTTTCTCCTATCTCCCGGTGACCATAGTTTCTCCTATCTCTGTGAACATAGTTTCTCCTATCTCTGTAACCTTAGTTTCTCCTATCTCTGTGACCATAGTTTCTCCTATCTCTCTGTGACCATAGTTTCTCCTATCTCTGTGAACATAGTTTCTCCTATCTCTCTGTGACCATAGTTTCTCCTATCTCTGTGAACATAGTTTCTCCTATCTCTCTGTGACCATAGTTTCTCCTATCTCTGTGAACATAGTTTCTCCTATCTCTGTAACCTTAGTTTCTCCTATCTCCCGGTGACCATAGTTTCTCCTATCTCTGTGAACATAGTTTCTCCTATCTCTGTAACCTTAGTTTCTCCTATCTCTCTGTGACCATAGTTTCTCCTATCTCTGTGAACATAGTTTCTCCTATCTCTGTGACCATAGTTTCTCCTATCTCCCGGTGACCATAGTTTCTCCTATCTCTGTAACCATAGTTTCTCCTATCTCTCTGTGACCATAGTTTCTCCTATCTCTGTGAACATAGTTTCTCCTATCTCTGTGACAATAGTTTCTCCTATCTCTGCAACCATAGTTTCTCCTATCTCTCTGTAACCATAGTTTCTCCTATCTCTCTGTGACCATAGTTTCTCCTATCTCTCTGTGACCATAGTTTCTCCTATCTCTGTAACCATAGTTTCTCCTATCTCTCTGTAACCATAGTTTCTCCTATCTCTCTGTGACCATAGTTTCTCCTATCTCTGTAACCTTAGTTTCTCCTATCTCTCTGTGACCATAGTTACTCCGATCTCTCTGTGACCATAGTTTCTCCTATCTCCCTGTGACCAGAGTTTCGCCTATCTCTGTAACCATAGTTTCTCCTATCTCCCTGTGACCATAGTTTTTCCTATCTCCCTGTGACCATAGTTTCTCCTCTCTCTGTAACCATAGTTTCTCCTCTCTCCCTGTGACCATAGTTTCTCCCATCTCTGTAACCATAGATTCTTCTATCGCCCTGTGACCATAGTATCTCCTATCTCTGTGACCATAGTTTCTCCTATCTCCCTGTGACCATAGTTTCTCCTGTCTCTGTAACCTTAGTTTCTCCTATCTCTGTAACCATAGTTACTCCGATCTCTCTGTGACCATAGTTTCTCCTATCTCTGTAACCTTAGTTTCTCCTATCTCTCTGTGACCATAGTTTCTCCTATCTCTGTAACCTTAGTTTCTCCTATCTCTGTAACCATAGTTACTCCGATCTCTCTGTGACCATAGTTTCTCCTATCTCCCTGTGACCATAGTTTCTCCTATCTCTGTAACCATAGTTTCTTCTATCGCCCTGTGACCATAGTATCTCCTATCTCTGTGACCATAGTTTCTCCTCTCTCCCTGTGAGCATAGTTTCTCCTACCTCCCTGTGACCATAGTTTCTCCTATCTCTGTAACCATAGTTTCTTCTATCGCCCTGTGACCATAGTATCTCCTATCTCTGTGACCATAGTTTCTCCTCTCTCCCTGTGACCATAGTTTCTCCTACCTCCCTGTGACCATAGTTTCTCCTATCTCTGTGACCATAGTTTCTTCTATCGCCCTGTGACCATAGTATCTCCTATCTCTGTGACCATAGTTTCTCCTCTCTCCCTGTGACCATAGTTTCTCCTACCTCCCTGTGACCATAGTTTCTCCTATCTCTGTAACCATAGTTTCTTCTATCACCCTGTGACCATAGTATCTCCTATCTCTGTGACCATAGTTTCTCCTCTCTCCCTGTGACCATAGTTTCTCCTACCTCCCTGTGACCATAGTTTCTCCTATCTCTGTAACCATAGTTTCTTCATTCGCCCTGTGACCATAGTATCTCCTATCTCTGTGACCATAGTTTCTCCTACCTCCCTGTGACCATTGTTTCTCCTATCTCTGTGACCATAGTTTCTCCTATCTCCCTGTGACCATAGTTTCTCCTATCTCTGTAACCATAGTTTCTTCTTTCGCCCTGTGACCATAGTTTCTCCTACCTCCCTGTGACCATAGTTTCTCCTATCTCCCTGTGACCATAGATTCTCCTATCTCTGTAACCATAGTTTCACCTAGCTCCCTGTGACCATAGTTTCTCCTACCTCCCTGTGACCATAGTTTCTCCTACCTCCCTGTGACCATAGTTTCTCCTATCTCTGTAACCATAGTTTCTTCTATCGCCCTGTGACCATAGTATCTCCTATCTCTGTGACCATAGTTTCTCCTATCTCCCTGTGACCATAGTTTCTCCTATCTCCCTGTGACCATAGTTTCTCCTACCTCCCTGTGACCATTGTGTCTCCTACCTCCCTGTGACCATAGTTTCTCCTATCTCCCTGTGACCATAGTTTCTCCTATCTCCCTGTGACCATAGTTTCTCCTACCTCCCTGTGACCATAGTTTCTGCTATCTCTCTGTGACCATAGTTTCTCCTATCTCCCTGTGACCATAGTTTCTCCTATCTCCCTGTGACCATAGTATCTCCTATCTCTGTGACCATAGTTTCTCCTATCTCCCTGTGACCATAGTTTCGCCTACCTCTGTAACCATAGTTTCTCCTATCTCCCTGTGACCATAGATTCTCCTATCTCTGTAACCATAGTTTCACCTAGCTCACTGTGACCATAGTTTCTCCTATCTCTGTGACCATAGTTTCTCCTATCTCCCTGTGACCATAGTTTCTCCTGTCTCTGTGACCATAGTTTCTCCTATCTCCCTGTGACCATAGTTTCTATTATCGCTGCAACCATTGTTTCTTCTATCGCCCTGTGACCATAGTATCTCCTATCTCTGTGACCATAGTTTCTCATCTCTCCCTGTGACCATAGTTTCTCCTCTCACCCTGTGACCATAGTTTCTCCTATCTCCGTAACCATAGTTTCTCCTATCTCCCTGTGATCATAGTTTCTCCTATCTCTGTGACCATAGTTTCTCCTATCTCCCTGTGACCATAGTTTCTCCTATCTCTGCAACCATAGTTTCTCCTATCTCTCTGTGACCATAGTTTCTCCTATCTCTGTAACCATAGTTTCTTCTATCGCCCTGTGACCATAGTATCTCCTATCTCTGTAACCATAGTTTCTTCTATCGCCCTGTGACCATAGTATCTCCTATCTCTGTAACCATAGTTTCTTCTATCGCCCTGTGACCATAGTATCTCCTATCTCTGTAACCATAGTTTCACCTAGCTCACTGTGACCATAGTTTCTCCTATCTCTGTGACCATAGTTTCTCCTATCTCCCTGTGACCATAGTTGCTCCTATCGCTGCAACAATTGTTTCTTCTATCGCCCTGTGACCATAGTATCTCCTATCTCTGTGACCATAGTTTCTCATCTCTCCCTGTGACCATAGTTTCTCCTCTCTCCCTGTGACCATAGTTTCTCCTATCTCTGTAACCATAGTTTCTTCTATCGCCCTGTGACCATAGTATCTCCTATCTCTGTGACCATAGTTTCTCCTATCTCCCTGTGACCATAGTTTCTCCTATCTCCCTGTGACCATAGTTTCTCCTATCTCTGTAACCATAGTTTCTTCTATCGCCCTGTGACTATAGTATCTCCTATCTCTGTGACCATAGTTTCTCCTATCTCCCTGTGACCATAGTTTCTCCTATCTCCCTGTGACCATAGTTTCTCCTATCTCTGTAACCATAGTTTCTTCTATCGCCCTGTGACCATAGTATCTCCTATCTCTGTGACCATAGTTTCTCCTATCTCCCTGTGACCATTGTTTCTCCTATCTCCCTGTGACCATTGTTTCTCCTATCTCCCTGTGACCATTGTTTCTCCTATCTCTGTAACCATAGTTTCACCGAGCTCACTGTGACCATAGTTTCTCCTATCTCCCTGTGACCATCGTTTCTCCTATCTCCCTGTGACCGTAGTTTCTCCTACCTCCCTGTGACCATTCTTACTCCTATCTCTGTAACCATAGTTTCTCCTATCTCCCTGTGACAATTGTTTCTCCTATCTCTGTAATCATAGTTTCTCCTATCTCTGTGACCATAGTTTCTCCTATCTCCCGGTGACCATAGTTTCTCCTATCTCTGTAACCATAGTTTCTCCTATCTCCCTGTGACAATAGTTTCTCCTATCACTGTGACCATAGTTTCTCCTATCTCCCTGTGACCATAGTTTCTCCTATCTCCCTGTGACAATAGTTTCTCCTCTCTCTGTGAACATAGTTTCTCCGATCTCTCTGTGACCATAGTTTCTCCTATCTCCCTGTGACAATAGTTTCTCCTATCTCTGTAACCATAGTTTCTCCTATCTCCCTGTGACAATAGTTTCTCCTATCTCTGTAACCATAGTTTCTCCTATCTCTCTGTGAACATAGTTTCTCCTATCTCTCTGTAACCATAGTTTCTTCTATCGCCCTGTGACCATAGTTTCTCCTATCTCTCTGTAACCATAGTTTCTTCGATCGCCCTGTGACCATAGTTTCTCCTATCTCCCTGTGACCATAGTTTCGCCTATCTCTGTAACCATAGTTTCTTCTATCGCCCTGTGACCATAGTTTCTCCTATCTCCCTGTGACCATAGTTTTTCCTATCTCTCTGTAACCATAGTTTCTTCTATCGCCCTGTGACCATAGTTTCTCCTATCTCCCTGTGACCAGAGTTTCGCCTATCTCTGTAACCATAGTTTCTCCTATCTCCCTGTGACCATAGTTTTTCCTATCTCTCTGTAACCATAGTTTCTTCTATCGCCCTGTGACCATAGTTTCTCCTATCTCCCTGTGACCATAGTTTCGCCTATCTCTGTAACCATAGTTTCTTCTATCGCCCTGTGACCATAGTTTCTCCTATCTCCCTGTGACCATAGTTTCGCCTATCTCTGTGACCATAGTTTCCCCTATCTCCCTGTGACCATAGTTACTCCGATCTCTCTGTGACCATAGTTTCTCCTATCTCCCTGTGACCATAGTTTCTCCCATCTCTGTAACCATAGATTCTTCTATCGCCCTGTGACCATAGTATCTCCTATCTCCCTGTGATCATAGTTTCTCCTATCTCTGTGTCCATAGTTTCTCCTATCTCTGTAACCATAGTTACTCCGATCTCTCTGTGACCATAGTTTCTCCTATCTCCCTGTGACCATAGTTTCTCCTATCTCCCTGTGACCATAGTTTCTCCTATCTCTGTAACCTGAGTTTCTCCTATCTCTGTAACCATAGTTACTCCGATCTCTCTGTGACCATAGTTTCTCCTATCTCCCTGTGACCATAGTTTCTCCTATCTCTGTAACCATAGTTTCTTCTGTCGCCCTGTGACCATAGTTTCTCTTATCTCTCTGTGACCATAGTTTCTCCTATCTCTGTAACCTTAGTTTCTCCTATCTCTGTAACCATAGTTACTCCGATCTCTCTGTGACCATAGTTTCTCCTATCTCCCTGTGACCATAGTTTCTCATATCTCCCTGTGACCATTGTTTCTCCTCTCTCCCTGTGACCATAGTTTCTCCTATCTCTGTAACCATAGTTTCTTCTATCGCCCTGTGACCATAGTATCTCCTATCTCTGTGACCATAGTTTCTCCTATCTCCCTGTGACCATAGTTTCTCCTATCTCCCTGTGACCATAGTTTCTCCTATCTCTGTAACCATAGTTTCTTCTATCGCCCTGTGACCATAGTATCTCCTATCTCTGTGACCATAGTTTCTCCTATCTCCCTGTGACCATAGTTTCTCCTATCTCCCTGTGACCATAGTTTCTCCTATCTCTGTAACCATAGTTTCTTCTATCGCCCTGTGACCATAGTATCTCCTATCTCTGTGACCATAGTTTCTCCTATCTCCCTGTGACCATTGTTTCTCCTATCTCCCTGTGACCATTGTTTCTCCTATCTCCCTGTGACCATTGTTTCTCCTATCTCTGTAACCATAGTTTCACCGAGCTCACTGTGACCATAGTTTCTCCTATCTCCCTGTGACCATCGTTTCTCCTATCTCCCTGTGACCATAGTTTCTCCTACCTCCCTGTGACCATAGTTACTCCTATCTCTGTAACCATAGTTTCTCCTATCTCCCTGTGACAATTGTTTCTCCTATCTCTGTAATCATAGTTTCTCCTATCTCTGTGACCATAGTTTCTCCTATCTCCCGGTGACCATAGTTTCTCCTATCTCTGTAACCATAGTTTCTCCTATCTCCCTGTGACAATAGTTTCTCCTATCACTGTGACCATAGTTTCTCCTATCTCCCTGTGACCATAGTTTCTCCTATCTCCCTGTGACAATAGTTTCTCCTCTCTCTGTGAACATAGTTTCTCCGATCTCTCTGTGACCATAGTTTCTCCTATCTCCCTGTGACAATAGTTTCTCCTATCTCTGTAACCATAGTTTCTCCTATCTCCCTGTGACAATAGTTTCTCCTATCTCTGTAACCATAGTTTCTCCTATCTCTCTGTGAACATAGTTTCTCCTATCTCTCTGTAACCATAGTTTCTTCTATCGCCCTGTGACCATAGTTTCTCCTATCTCTCTGTAACCATAGTTTCTTCGATCGCCCTGTGACCATAGTTTCTCCTATCTCCCTGTGACCATAGTTTCGCCTATCTCTGTAACCATAGTTTCTTCTATCGCCCTGTGACCATAGTTTCTCCTATCTCCCTGTGACCATAGTTTTTCCTATCTCTCTGTAACCATAGTTTCTTCTATCGCCCTGTGACCATAGTTTCTCCTATCTCCCTGTGACCAGAGTTTCGCCTATCTCTGTAACCATAGTTTCTCCTATCTCCCTGTGACCATAGTTTTTCCTATCTCTCTGTAACCATAGTTTCTTCTATCGCCCTGTGACCATAGTTTCTCCTATCTCCCTGTGACCATAGTTTCGCCTATCTCTGTAACCATAGTTTCTTCTATCGCCCTGTGACCATAGTTTCTCCTATCTCCCTGTGACCATAGTTTCGCCTATCTCTGTGACCATAGTTTCCCCTATCTCCCTGTGACCATAGTTTCTCCTATCTCCCTGTGACCATAGTTTCTCCTATCTCTGTAACCATAGTTACTCCGATCTCTCTGTGACCATAGTTTCTCCTATCTCCCTGTGACCATAGTTTCTCCCATCTCTGTAACCATAGATTCTTCTATCGCCCTATGACCATAGTATCTCCTATCTCCCTGTGATCATAGTTTCTCCTATCTCTGTGTCCATAGTTTCTCCTATCTCTGTAACCATAGTTACTCCGATCTCTCTGTGACCATAGTTTCTCCTATCTCCCTGTGACCATAGTTTCTCCTATCTCCCTGTGACCATAGTTTCTCCTATCTCTGTAACCTGAGTTTCTCCTATCTCTGTAACCATAGTTACTCCGATCTCTCTGTGACCATAGTTTCTCCTATCTCCCTGTGACCATAGTTTCTCCTATCTCTGTAACCATAGTTTCTTCTGTCGCCCTGTGACCATAGTTTCTCTTATCTCTCTGTGACCATAGTTTCTCCTATCTCTGTAACCTTAGTTTCTCCTATCTCTGTAACCATAGTTACTCCGATCTCTCTGTGACCATAGTTTCTCCTATCTCCCTGTGACCATAGTTTCTCCTATCTCCCTGTGACCATAGTTTCTCCTATATCTGTAACCATAGTTTCTTCTATCGCCCTGTGACCATAGTTTCTCCTACCTCCCTGTGACCATAGTTTCTCCTATCTCTGTAACCATAGTTTCTTCTATCGCCCTGTGACCATAGTATCTCCTATCTCTGTGACCATAGTTTCTCTTCTCTCCCTGTGACCACAGTTTCTCCTATCTCCCTGTGACCATAGTTTCTCCTATCTCTGTAACCATAGTTTCTTCTATCGCCCTGTGACCATAGTCTCTCCTACCTCCCTGTGACCATAGTTTCTCCTATCTCTGTAACCATAGTTTCTTCTATCGCCCTGTGACCATCGTATCTCCTATCTCTGTGACCATAGTTTCTCCTCTCTCCCTGTGACCATTGTTTCTCCTATCTCTGTGACCATAGTTTCTCCTATCTCTGTAACCATAGTTTCTTCTATCGCCCTGTGACCATAGTTTCTCCTACCTCCCTGTGACCATAGTTTCTCCTATCTCTGTAACCATAGTTTCTTCTATCGCCCTGTGACCATAGTATCTCCTATCTCTGTGACCATAGTTTCTCTTCTCTCCCTGTGACCATAGTTTCTCCTATCTCCCTGTGACCATAGTTTCTCCTATCTCTGTAACCATAGTTTCTTCTATCGCCCTGTGACCATAGTCTCTCCTACCTCCCTGTGACCATAGTTTCTCCTATCTCTGTAACCATAGTTTCTTCTATCGCCCTGTGACCATCGTATCTCCTATCTCTGTGACCATAGTTTCTCCTCTCTCCCTGTGACCATAGTTTCTCCTATCTCTGTAACCATAGTTTCTTCTTTCGCCCTGTGACCATAGTATCTCCTATCTCTGTGACCATAGTTTCTCCTATCTCCCTGTGACCATAGTTTCTCCTATCTCCCTGTGACCATAGTTTCTCCTATCTCTGTAACCATAGTTTCTCCTATCTCTGTGACCATAGTTTCTCCTATCTCCCTGTGACCATAATTTCTCCTCTCTCTGTGACCATAGTTTCTCCTATCTCCCTGTGACCATAGTTTCTCCTATCTCCCTGTGACCATAGATTCTCCTATCTCTGTAACCATAGTTTCACCGAGCTCACTGTGACCATAGTTTCTCCTATCTCTGTGACCATAGTTTCTCCTATCTCCCTGTGACCATAGTTTCTCCTACCTCCCTGTGACCATAGTTTCTCCTATCTCTGTAACCATAGTTTCTCCTATCTCCCTGTGACCATAGTTTCTCCTATCTCTGTAACCTTAGTTTCTCCTATCTCCGTAACCATAGTTTCTCCTATCTCTCTGTGACCATAGTTTCTCCTATCTCTGTAACCTTAGTTTCTCCTATCTCCGTAACCATAGTTTCTCATATCTCCCTGTGACCATAGTTTCTCCTATCTCTGTGACCATAGTTTCTCCTATCTCCCTGTGACCATAGTTTCTCCTATCTCTGTAACCATAGTTTCTCCTATCTCTGTAACCATAGTTTCTCCTATCTCTGTAATCATATTTTCTGCTATCTCTGCAATCATAGTTTCACCTATCTCCGTAACCATAGTTTCTCCTATCTCTCTGTGACCATAGTTTCTCCTATCTCTGTAACCTTAGTTTCTCCTATCTCCGTAACCATAGTTTCTCCTATCTCTCTGTGACCATAGTTTCTCCTATCTCTGTAACCTTAGTTTCTCCTATCTCCGTAACCATAGTTTCTCATATCTCCCTGTGACCATAGTTTCTCCCATCTCTGTGACCATAGCTTCTCCCATCTCTGTGACCATAGCTTCTCCTATCTCCCTGTGACCATAGTTTCTCCTATCTCTGCAACCATAGTTTCTCCTATCTCTCTGTGACCATAGTTTCTCCAATCTCCCTGTGACCATAGTTTCTCCTATCTCTGTAACCATAGTTACTCCGATCTCTCTGTGACCATAGTTTCTCCAATCTCCCTGTGACCATAGTTTCTCCTATCTCTGTAACCATAGTTTCTTCTATCGCCCTGTGACCATAGTATCTCCTATCTCTGTGACCATAGTTTCTCATCTCTCCCTGTGACCATAGTTTCTCCTATCTCTGTAACCAGTGTTTCTCCTATCTCCCTGTGACCATAGCTTCTCCTATCTCCCTGTGACCATAATTTCTCCTACCTCCCTGTGACCATAGTTTCTCCTATCTCCCTGTGACCATAATTTCTCCTACCTCCCTGTGACCATAGTTTCTCCTATCTCTGTGACCATAGTTTCTCCTATCTCCCTGTGACCAAAGTTTTCCCTATCTCTGTAACCAGTGTTTCTGCTATCTCCCTGTGACCATAGCTTCTCCTATCTCCCTGTGACCATAATTTCTCCTACCTCCCTGTGACCATAGTTTCTCCTATCTCTGTGACCATAGTTTCTCCTATCTCCCTGTGACCATAGTTTCTCCTATCTCTCTGTGACCATAGTTTCTCCTATCTCTCTGTGACCATAGTTTCTCCTATCTCTGTAACCTTATTTTCTCCTATCTCTGTAACCATAGTTACTCCGATCTCTCTGTGACCATAGTTTCTCCTATCTCCCTGTGACCTTAGTTTCTCCTATCTCTGTAACCATAGTTACTCCGATCTCTCTGTGACCATAGTTTCTCATATCTCCCTGTGACCTTAGTTTCTCCTATCTCTGTAACCATAGTTTCTCCTATCACCCTGTGACCATAGTTTTTCCTATCTCCCTGTGACCAGAGTTTCTCCTATCTCTGTAACCATAGTTTCTTCTATCGCCCTGTGACCATAGTATCTCCTATCTCTGTGACCATAGTTTCTCCTATCTCCCTGTGACCATAGTTTCTCCTATCTCCCTGTGACCATAGATTCTCCTATCTCTGTGACCATAGTTTCTCCTATCTCTGTGACCATAGTTTCTCCTATCTCTGTGACCATAGTTTCTCCTACCTCCCTGTGACCATAGTTTCTCCTATCTCTGTAACCATAGTTTCTCCTATCTCCCTGTTACCATAGTTTCTCCTATCTCACTGTGACCATAGTTTCTCCTATCTCCCTGTGACCATAGTTTCTCCTATCTCCCTGTGACCATAGTTTCTCCTATCTCCCTGTGACCATAGTTTCTCCTATCTCTGTAACCTTAGTTTCTCCTATCTCTGTAACCATAGTTACTCCGATCTCTCTGTGACCATAGTTTCTCATATCTCCCTGTGACCATAGTTTCTCCCATCTCTGTAACCATAGTTTCTTCTATCGCCCTGTGACCATAGTTTCTCCTATCTCTGCAACCATAGTTTCTCCTATCTCTCTGTGACCATAGTTTCTCCTATCTCTGCAACCATAGTTTCTCCTATCTCCCTGTGACCATAGTTTCTCCTATCTCTGTAACCATAGTTTCTCCTATCTCTCTGTGATCATAGTTTCTCCTATCTCCCTGTGATCATAGTTTCTCCTATCTCTGTGACCATAGTTTCTCCTATCTCTCTGTGACCATAGTTTCTCCTATCTCCCTGTGACCATAGTTTCTCCTATCTCTGTAACCATAGTTTCTCATCTCTCCCTGTGACCATAGTTTCTCGTATCTCCCTGTGACCAAAGTTTCGCCTATCTCTGTAACCAGTGTTTCTCCTATCTCCCTGTGACCATAGCTTCTCCTATCTCCCTGTGACCATAATTTCTCCTACCTCCCTGTGACCATAGTTTCTCCTATCTCTGTAACCATAGTTTCTCCTATCTCCCTGTGACCATAGTTTCTCCTATCTCTGTAACCATAGTTTCTCCTATCTCTGTAACCATAGTTTCTCCTATCTCTCTGTGATCATAGTTTCTCCTATCTCCCTGTGATCATAGTTTCTCCTATCTCTGTGACCATAGTTTCTCCTATCTCTCTGTGACCATAGTTTCTCCTATCTCCCTGTGACCATAGTTTCTCCTATCTCTGTAATCATAGTTTCTGCTATCTCTGTAATCATAGTTTCTCCTATCTCTGTGACCAAAGTTTCTCCTATCTCCCTGTGACCATAGTTTCTCCTGTCTCTGTAACCATAGTTTCTCCTATCTCTCTGTGACCATAGTTTCTCCTATCTCTGTAACCTTAGTTTCTCCTATCTCTGCAACCATAGTTACTCCGATCTCTCTGTGACCATAGTTTCTCCTATCTGCCTGTGACCATAGTTTCTCCAATCTCTGTAACCATAGTTTCTTCTATCTCCCTGTGACCATAGTTTCTCCTATCACCCTGTGACCATAGTTTCGCCTATCTCCCTGTGACCATAGTTTCTCCTATCTCCCTGTGACCATAGTTTCTCCGATCTCTGTGACCATAGTTTCTCCTTTCTCCCTGTGACCATAGTTTCTCCTATCACCCTGTGATCATAGTTTCTCCTATCTCCCTGTGACCATAGTTTCTCCTGTCTCTGTATCCATAGTTTCTCCTATCTCTGTGACCATAGTTTCTCCTATCTCTGTAACCATAGTTTCTCCTATCTCCCTGTGACCATAGTTTCTCCTATCTCTCTGTGACCATAGTTTCTCCTATCTCCCTGTGACCATAGTTTCTCCTATCTCTGTAACCATAGTTTCTCCTATCTCCCTGTGACCATAGTTTCTCCGATCTCTGTGACCATCGTTTCTCCTTTCTCCCTGTGACCATAGTTTCTCCTATCACCCTGTGACCATAGTTTCTTCTATCTCCCTGTGACCATAGTTTCTCCTATCTCCCTGTGACCATAGTTTCTCCGATCTCTGTGACCATAGTTTCTCCTTTCTCCCTGTGACCATAGTTTCTCCTATCACCCTGTGATCATAGTTTCTCCTATCTCCCTGTGACCATAGTTTCTCAGATCTCTGTAACCATAGTTTCTCCTATCTCTCTGTGACCATAGTTTCTCCTATCTCTGTAACCATAGTTTCTCCTATCACCCTGTGACCATAGTTTCTCCTATCTCCCTGTGACCATAGTTTCTCCTATCTCTGTAACCATAGTTTCTCCTATCTCTGTAACCATAGTTTCTCCTATCTCTGTAATCATAGTTTCTCCTATCTCTGTAACCATAGTTTCTTCTATCGCCCTGTGACCATAGTATCTCCTATCTCTGTAAACATAGTTTCTCCTATCTCCCTGTGACCATAGTTTCTCCTATCTCTGTAACCTTAGTTTCTCCTATCTCTGTAACCATAGTTTCTTCTATCGCCCTGTGACCATAGTTTCTCCTATCTCTGTGACCATAGTTTCTCCTATCTCTGTAAACATAGTTTCTCCTATCTCCCTGTGACCATAGTTTCTCCTATCTCTGTAACCTTAGTTTCTCCTATCTCTGTAAACATAGTTTCTCCTATCTCCCTGTGACCATAGTTTCTCCTATCTCTGTGACCATAGTTTCTCCTATCTCTGTAAACATAGTTTCTCCTATCTCCCTGTGACCATAGTTTCTCCTATCTCTGTGACCATAGTTTCTTCTATCGCCCTTTGACCATAGTTTCTCCTATCTCTGTGACCATAGTTTCTCCTATCTCTGTAAACATAGTTTCTCCTATCTCCCTGTGACCATAGTTTCTCCTATCTCTGTAACCATAGTTTCTTCTATCGCCCTGTGACCATAGTATCTCCTATCTCTGTAAACATAGTTTCTCCTATCTCCCTGTGACCATAGTTTCTCCTATCTCCCTGTGACCATAGTTTCTCCTATCTCTCTGTGACCATAGTTTCTCCTATCTCTCTGTGGCGATAGTTTCTCCTTTCACCCTGTGACCATAGTTTCTCCTATCACCCTGTGACCATCGTTTCTCCTATCTCTGTAACCATAGTTTCTCCTATCTCCCTGTGAACATAGTTTCTCCTATCTCTGTGCCCATAGTTTCTCCTATCTCTGTAACCATAGTTTCTCCTTTCTCCCTGTGACCATAGTTTCTCCTATCTCTGGAACCATAGTTTCTCCTATCTCTGTAACCATAGTTTCTCCTATTACCCTGTGACCATAGTTTCTCCTATCTCTGTCAACATAGTTTCTCCTATCTCCCTGTGACCATAGTTTCTCCTATCTCCCTGTGACCATAGTTTCTCCTATCTCTCTGTGACCATAGTTTCTCCTATCTCTCTGTGACCATAGTTTCTCCTATCTCTCTGTGACGATAGTTTCTCCTTTCACCCTGTGACCATAGTTTCTCCTATCACCCTGTGACCATAGTATCTCCTATCTCTGTAAACATGGTTTCTCCTATCTCCCTGTGACCATAGTTTGTCCCATCTCTGTGACCATAGATTCTCTTATCTCTGTGACCATAGTTTCTCATATCTCTGTGACCACAGTTTCTCCTGTCACCCTGTGACCATAGTTTCTCCTATCACCCTGTGACCATAGTTTCTCCTATCTCTGTCAACATAGTTTCTCCTATCTCCCTGTGACCATAGTTTGTCCCATCTCTGTGACCATAGATTCTCCTATCTCCCGGTGACCATAGTTTCTCCTATCTCTGTCAACATAGTTTCTCCTATCTCCCTGTGACCATAGTTTCTCCTATCTCTGTGACCATAGATTCTCCTATCTCTCTGTGACCATAGTTTCTCTTATCTCTGTGACCATAGTTTCTCCTTTCACCCTGTGACCATAGTTTCTCCTATCACCCTGTGACCATAGTATCTCCTATCTCTGTGACCATAGTTTCTCCTTTCATCCTGTGACCATAGTTTCTCCTATCTCTGTGACCACAGTTTCTCCTGTCACACTGTGACCATAGTTTCTCCTGTCACCCTGTGACCACAGTTTCTCCTATCACCCTGTGACCAAAGTTTCTCCTATCTCTGTAACCATAGTTTCTCCTATCACCCTGTGACCATAGTATCTCCTATCTCTGTAAACATGGTTTCTCCTATCTCACTGTGACCATAGTTTCTCCTATCTCTGTGACCATAGTTTCTCCTGTCACCCTGTGGCAATAGTTTCTCCTATCACCCTGTGACCATAGTTTCTCCTATCTCTGTCACCATAGTTTATCCTATCTCCCTGTGACCATAGTTACTCCGATCTCCCTGTGACCATCGTTACTCCTATCTCCCTGTTTCAATAGTTTCTCCTATCTCTGTAACCATAGTTTCTCCTATCTCCCTGTGACCATAGTTTCTCCTATCTCCCTGTGACCATAGTTTCTCCTACCTCCCTGTGACCATAGTTTCTCCTATCTCTGTAACCATATTTTCTCCGATCTCCCTGTTTCAATAGTTTCTCCTATCTCTGTAACCATATTTTCTCCTATCCCTCTGTGACCATGGTTTCTCCTGTCTCTCTGTGACCATGGTTTCCCCTATTTCTCTGTGACCATGGTTTCTCCTATCTCCCTGTGTCCATATTTTCTCCAATCTCTCTGTGACCATGGTTTCCCCTATTTCTCTGTGACCATGGTTTCTCCTATCTCCCTGTGTCCATATTTTCTCCAATCTCTCTGTGACCATGGTTTCTCCTATCTCCCTGTGTCCATATTTTCTCCGATCTCTCTGTGACCGTGGTTTCTCCTTTCTCCCTGTGTCCATATTTTCTCCTATCTCTCTGTTTCCAAGGTTACTCCTATCTCACTGTGTCCATATTTTCTCCTATCTCTGTAACCATAGTTTCTCCTATCTCCCTGTGACCATAGTTTCTCCTGTCACCCTGTGGCAATAGTTTCTCCTATCTCTGTCACCATAGTTTCTCCTATCTCCCTGTGACCATAGTTACTCCGATCTCCGTGTGCCCATCGTTGCTCCTATCTCCCTGTTTCAATAGTTTCTCCTATCTCTGTAACCATAGTTTCTCCTATCTCCCTGTGACCATAGTTTCTCCTATCTCCCTGTGACCATAGTTTCTCCTATCTCTGTCACCATAGTTTCTCCTAGCTCCCTGTGACCATAGTTTCTCCTATCTCTGTGACCATAGTTTCTCCTACCTCCCTGTGACCATAGTTTCTCCTATCTCTGTAACCATATTTTCTCCGATCTCCCTGTTTCAGTAGTTTCTCCTATCTCTGTAACCATATTTTCTCCTATCCCTCTGTGACCATGGTTTCTCCTGTCTCTCTGTGACCATGGTTTCCCCTATTTCTCTGTGACCATGGTTTCTCCTATCTCCCTGTGTCCATATTTTCTCCAATCTCTCTGTGACCATGGTTTCTCCTATCTCCCTGTGTCCATATTTTCTCCGATCTCTCTGTGACCGTGGTTTCTCCTTTCTCCCTGTGTCCATATTTTCTCCTATCTCTCTGTTTCCAAGGTTTCTCCTATCTCACTGTGTCCATATTTTCTCCTATCTCTCTGTGACCACGGTTTCTCCTGCCTCTCTGTGACCATGGTTTCCCCTATCTCTCTGTGTCCATATTTTCTCCTATATTTCTGTGACCATTGTTTCTCCTATCTCTCTGTGACCATATTTTCTCCTATCTCTCTGTGACCATGGTGTCTCCTATCTCTCTGTGACGATATTTTCTCCTATCACTCTGTGACTATGGTTTCTCCTATCTCCCTGTGACCATAGTTACTCCGATCTCCCTGTGACCATCGTTACTCCTATCTCTGTAACCATAGTTTCTCCTATCTCCCTGTAACCATAGTTTCTCCTATCTCTGTAACCATAGTTTCTCCTATCACCCTGTGACCATAGTTTCTCCGATCTCTGTAAACATAGTTTCTCCTATCTCCCTGTGACCATAGTTTCTCCTATCTCTGTGACGATAGTTTCTCCTATCACCCTGTGACCATAGTTTCTCCTATCACCCTGTGACCATAGTTTCTCCTATCTCTGTAAACATGGTTTCTCCGATCTCACTGTGACCATAGTTTCTCCTATCTCTGTGACCACAGTTTCTCCTGTCACCCTGTGACCATAGTTTCTCCTGTCACCCTGTGATCATAGTTTCTCCTATCACCCTGTGACCATAGTTTCTCCTATCTCTGTAACCATAGTTTCTCCTATCTCCCTGTGACCATAGTTTCTCCTATCTCTGTGACCATAGTTTCTCCTATCACCCTGTGACCATATTTTCTCCTGTCACCCTGTGACCATAGTTTCTCCTATCTCTGTAACCATAGTTTATCCTATCTCCCTGTGACCATAGTTACTCCGGTCTCCCTGTGACCATCGTTATTCCTATCTCCCTGTTTCAATAGTTTCTCCTATCTCTGTAACCATAGTTTCTCCTATCTCCCTGTGACCATAGTTTCTCCTATCTCTGTCACCATTGTTTCTCCTAGCTCCCTGTGACCATAGTTTCTCCTATCTCTGTCACCATTGTTTCTCCTACCTCCCTGTGACCATAGTTTCTCCTATCTCTGTAACCATATTTTCTCCGTTCTCCCTGTTTCAATAGTTTCTCCTATCTCTGTAACCATATTTTCTCCTATCCCTCTGTGACCATGGTTTCCCCTATTTCTCTGTGACCATGGTTTCTCCTATTTCCCTGTGTCCATATTTTCTCCAATCTCTCTGTGACCATGGTTTCTCCTATCTCCCTGTGTCCATATTTTCTCCGATCTCTCTGTGACCGTGGTTTCTCCTTTCTCCCTGTGTCCATATTTTCTCCTATCTCTCTGTGACCATGGTTTCTTCTATTTCTCTGTGACTATGGTTTCCCTGTCTCTCTGTGACCATGGTTTCTCCTATCTCTCTGTGACCATGGTTTCTCCTATCTCTCTGTGACCATATTTTCTCCTATCTCTCTGTGACCATCGTTTCTCCTATCTCTCTGTGACCATGGTTTCTCCTATCTCTCTGTGACGATATTTTCTCCTATCACTCTGTGACTATGGTTTCTCCTATCTCCCTGTGACCATGGTTTCTCCCATCTCTCTGTGACTATGGTTTCTCCTATCTCTCTGTGACCATGGTTTCTCCTTTGTCTCTGTGACCATGGTATCTCCTGTCTCTCTGTGATTATGATTTCCCATATCTCTCTGTGTCCATATTTTCTCCAAGCTCTCTGTGACCATGGTTTCTCCTATCTCCCTGGGTCCACATTTTCTCCTATCTCTCTGTGACCATGGTTTCTCCTATCGCTCTGTGTCCATATTTTCTCCTATCACTCTGTGACCCTGGTTTCTCTTGTCTCTCTGTGACCATGGTTTCTACTATTTCCCGGTGTCCATATTTTCTCCTATCTCTCTGTGACCATGGTTTCTGCGATCTCTCTGTGACCATGGTTTTTCCTGTCTCTCTGTGACCATGGTTTCTCCTATCTCTCTGTGACCATGGTTTCTCCTATCTCTCTGTGACCATGGTTTTTCCTGTCTCTCTGTGACCATGGTTTCTCCTTTCTCCCTGTGTCCATATTTTCTCCTATCTCTCTGTGACCATAGTTTCTCCGATCTCTGTGACGATAGTTTCTCCTATCACCCTGTGACCATAGTTTCTCCTATCACCCTGTGACCATAGTTTCTCCTATCTCTGTAAACATGGTTTCTCCGATCTCACTGTGACCATAGTTTCTCCTATCTCTGTGACCACAGTTTCTCCTGTCACCCTGTGACCATAGTTTCTCCTGTCACCCTGTGATCATAGTTTCTCCTATCACCCTGTGACCATAGTTTCTCCTATCTCTGTAACCATAGTTTCTCCTATCTCCCTGTGACCATAGTTTCTCCTATCTCTGTGACCATAGTTTCTCCTGTCACCCTGTGACCATATTTTCTCCTATCACCCTGTGACCATAGTTTCTCCTATCTCTGTAACCATAGTTTATCCTATCTCCCTGTGACCATAGTTACTCCGGTCTCCCTGTGACCATCGTTATTCCTATCTCCCTGTTTCAATAGTTTCTCCTATCTCTGTAACCATAGTTTCTCCTATCTCCCTGTGACCATACTTTCTCCTATCTCCCTGTGACCATAGTTTCTCCTATCTCTGTCACCATTGTTTCTCCTAGCTCCCTGTGACCATAGTTTCTCCTATCTCTGTCACCATAGTTTCTCCTATCTCCCTGTGACCATAGTTTCTCCTACCTCCCTGTGACCATAGTTTCTCCTATCTCTGTAACCATATTTTATCCGATCTCCCTGTTTCAATAGTTTCTCCTATCTCTGTAACCATATTTTCTCCTATCCCTCTGTGACCATGGTTTCTCCTGTCTCTCTGTGACCATGGTTTCCCCTATTTCTCTGTGACCATGGTTTCTCCTATTTCCCTGTGTCCATATTTTCTCCAATCTCTCTGTGACCATGGTTTCTCCTATCTCCCTGTGTCCATATTTTCTCCGATCTCTCTGTGACCGTGGTTTCTCCTTTCTCCCTGTGTCCATATTTTCTCCTATCTCTCTGTGACCATGGTTTCTTCTATTTCTCTGTGACTATGGTTTCCCTGTCTCTCTGTGACCATGGTTTCTCCTATCTCTCTGTGACCATGGTTTCTCCTATCTCTCTGTGACCATATTTTCTCCTATCTCTCTGTGACCATGGTTTTCCCTATCTCTCTGTGACCATCGTTTCTCCTATCTCTCTGTGACCATGGTTTCTCCTATCTCTCTGTGACGATATTTTCTCCTATCACTCTGTGACTATGGTTTCTCCTATCTCCCTGTGACCATGGTTTCTCCCATCTCTCTGTGACTATGGTTTCTCCTATCTCTCTGTGACCATGGTTTCTCCTTTGTCTCTGTGACCATGGTATCTCCTGTCTCTCTGTGATTATGATTTCCCATATCTCTCTGTGTCCATATTTTCTCCAAGCTCTCTGTGACCATGGTTTCTCCTATCTCCCTGGGTCCACATTTTCTCCTATCTCTCTGTGACCATGGTTTCTCCTATCGCTCTGTGTCCATATTTTCTCCTATCACTCTGTGACCCTGGTTTCTCTTGTCTCTCTGTGACATTGGTTTCTACTATTTCCCGGTGTCCATATTTTCTCCTATCTCTCTGTGACCATGGTTTCTCCTATCTCTCTGTGACCATGGTTTTTCCTGTCTCTCTGTGACCATGGTTTCTCCTATCTCTCTGTGACCATGGTTTCTCCTATCTCTCTGTGACCATGGTTTCTCCTATCTCTCTGTGACCATGGTTTTTCCTGTCTCTCTGTGACCATGGTTTCTCCTGCCTCTCTGTGACCATGGTTTCTCCTAACTCCCTGTGACCATATTTTCTCCTATCTCTCTGTGACTATGGTTTCTCCTATCTCTCTGTGACGATGGTTTCTCCTATCTCTCTGTGACCATGGTTTCTCCTTTCTCCCTGTGTCCATATTTTCTCCTATCTCTCTGTGACCATGGTTTCTCCTATCTCTCTGTGTCCAAGGTTTCTCCTATCTCACTGTGTCCATATTTTCTCCTGCCTCTCTGTGACCATGGTTTCCCCTATCTCCCTGTGTCCATATTTTCTCCTATATTTCTGTGACCATCGTTTCTCCTATCTCTCTCTGCCCATGGTTTCCCCTATCTCTCTGTGACCATGGTTTCTCCTTTCTCCCTGTGTCCATATTTTCTCCTATCTCTCTGTGACCATGGTTTCTCCTATCTCTCTGTGTCCAAGGTTTCTCCTATCTCACTGTGTCCATATTTTCTCCTATCTCTCTGTGAACATGGTTTCTCCTGCCTCTCTGTGACCATGGTTTCCCCTATCTCCCTGTGTCCATTTTTTCTCCTATATTTCTGCGACCATTGTTTCTCATATCTCTCTGTGACCATGGTTTCTCCTATCTCTCTGTGACCATGGTTTCTCCTATCTCTCTGTGACCATATTTTATCCTAACTCTCTGCGACTATGGTTTCTCCTATCTCTCTGTGACCATGGTTTCTCCTGTCTCTCTGTGACCATGGTTTCTCCGATCTCTCTGTGACTATGGTTTCTCCTATCTCTCTGTGACTATGGTTTCTCCTATCACTCTGTGACCATGGTTTAACCTGTGTCTCTGTGACCATGGTTTCTCCTATCTCTCTGTGACTATGATTTCTTCTATCTCTCTGTGACGATGGTTTCTCCTATCTCTCTGTGACCATCGTTTCTCCTATCTGTCTGTGACCATTGTTTCTCGTTACTCTCTGTGACCATGGTTTCTCCTATCTCTGTGTGACCATGGTTTCTCCTATCTCACTGTGACCATGGTTTCTCCTTTGTCTCTGTGAACATGGTTTCTCCTATCTCTCTGTGACCATGGTTTCCCCATTTCTCTCTGTGACCATGGTAACTCCTATCTCCCTGTGACCATGGTTTCTCCGTTCTCTCTGTGACCATGGTTTCTCCTATCTCTCTGTGACCATGGTTTCTGCTTTCTCTCTGTGACCATGGTTTCTCCTATCTCTCTGTGACAATACTTTGTCCAATCTCTCTGTGACCATGGTTTCTCCCATCTATCTGTGAACATGGTTTCTCCTATCTCTCTGTGACCATGGTTTCTCCTTTGTCTCTGTGAACATGGTTTCTCCTATCTCTCTGTGACCATGGTTTCTCCTTTCTCCCTGTGTCCATATTTTCTCCTATTTCTCTGTGACCATGGTTTCTCCTATCTCCCTGTGTCCAAGGTTTCTCCTATCTCACTGTGTCCATATTTTCTCCTATCTCTCTGTGACCATGGTTTCTCCTGCCTCTCTGTGACCATGGTTTCCCCTATCTCCCTGTGTCCATATTTTCTCCTATATTTCTGTGACCATGGTTTCTCCTATCTCTCTGTGACCATGGTTTCTCCTATCTCTCTGTGACCATATTTTATCCTATCTCTCTGTGACCATGGTTTCTCCTATCTCTCTGTGACCATGGTTTCTCCTGTCTCTCTGTGACCATGGTTTCTCCCATCTCTCTGTGACTATGGTTTCTCCTATCTCTCTGTGACTATGGTTTCTCCTTTGTCTCTGTGACCATGGTTTCTCCTATCTCTCTGTGACTATGATTTCTCCTATCTCTCTGTGACTATGGTTTCTCCTATCTCTCTGTGACCATGGTTTCTCCTATCTCTCTGTGACCATCGTTTCTCCTATCTCTCTGTGACTATGGTTTCTCCTTTGTCTCTGTGACCATGGTTTCTCCTATCTCTCTGTGACTATGATTTCTCCTATCTCTCTGTGACGATGGTTTCTCCTTTGTCTCTGTGACCATGGTTTCTCCTATCACTCTGTGACTATGATTTCTCCTATCTCTCTGTGACTATGGTTTCTCCTATCTCTCTGTGACCATGGTTTCTCCTTTCTCTATGTGACCATCGTTTCTCCTATCTCACTGTGACCATATTTTCTCCTATCTGTCTGTGACCATTGTTTCTCCTTACTCTCTGTGACCATGGATTCTCCTATCTCTGTGTGACCATGGTTTCTCCTATCTCTCTGTGACCATGGTTTTTCCTTTCTCTCTGTGACCATGGTTTCTCCAATCTCTCTGTGACCATGGTTTCTGCTTTCTCTCTGTGACCATGGTTTCTCCTATATCTCTGTGACCATGGATTCTCCTTTCTCTCTGTGACCATGGTTTCTCCTTTCTCTCTGTGACCATCGTTTCTCCTATCTCACTGTGACCATATTTTCTCCTATCTGTCTGTGACCATTGTTTCTCCTTACTCTCTGTGACCATGGATTCTCCTATCTCTGTGTGACCATGGTTTCTCCTATCTCTCTGTGACCATGGTTTGCCCTTTCTCTCTGTGACCATGGTATCTCCTATCTCCCTGTGACCATGGTTTTTCCTTTCTCTCAGTGACCACGGTTTCTCCTATCTCTCTGTGACCATGGTATCTCCTATCTCCCTGTGACCATGGTTTTTCCTTTCTCTCAGTGACCATGGTTTCTCCATTCTCTCTGTGACCATGGTTTGTCCCATCTATCTGTGAAAATGGTTTCTCCTATCTCTCTGTGACCATGGTTTCTCCTTTGTCTCTGTGAACATGGTTTTTCCTATCTCTTTGTGACCATGGTTTCTCCTTTCTCTCGGTGACCATAGTTTCTCCTATCTCTCTGTGACCATGGTTTCTCCTATCTCTCTGTGACTATGGTTTCTCCTATCTCACTGCGACCATCGTTTCTCCTATCTCTCTGTGACCTTGGTTTCTCCTATCTCTCTGTGGCCATGGTTTCTCCTCTCTCTCTGAGACTATGGTTTCTCCTATCTCTCTCTGACCTTGGTTTCTCCTATCTCTCTTTGACTATGGTTTCTCCTACCTGTCTGTGATCTTGGTTTCTCCTATCTCTCTGTAACCATGGTTTTCCCTTTCCCTCTGTGACCATGGTTTCTCCTATCTCTCTGTGACCATGGTTTGTCCTGTCTCCCTGTGACCATATTTTCTCCTATCTCTCTGTGACCATGGTTTCTTCTATTTCTCTGTGACTATGGTTTCCCTGTCTCTCTGTGACCATGGTTTCTCCTATCTCTCTGTGACCATGGTTTCTCCTATCTCTCTGTGACCATATTTTCTCCTATCTCTCTGTGACCATGGTTTTCCCTATCTCACTGTGACCATGGTTTCTTCTATCTCTCTGTGACCATATTTTCTCTCATCTCTCTGTGTCCATGGTTTCTCCAATCTCCATGTGACCATGGTTTCTCCGATCTCTCTGTGACCATGGTTTCTCCTATCTCTCTGTGTCCATATTTTCCCCAATCTCTCTGTGACCGTATTTTCTCCTATCTCTCTGTAACCATATTTCTCCTTTATCTCTGTGACCATGGTTTTCTATATCTCTCTGAGACCATGGTTTCTCCCATGTCCCTGTGACCATGGTTACTCCGATCTCTCTGTGACCATATTTTCCCCTATCTCTCTGTGACCATGATTTCTCCCATCTCTTTGTGACCATGGTTTCTCCCATCTCTCTTTGACCATGGTTTCCCCTATCTCGCCGTGACCATGGTTTCTCCTATCTCTCTTTGACCATGGTTTCTCCTATCTCTCTTTGACCATGGTTTCTCCAATCTCTCTGTGACCATGGTTATCTCCTTTCTCTCTGTGACCATGGTTTCTCCTATCTCACTGTGACCATATTTTCTCCTATCTTTCTGTGACCATTGTTTCTCCTTTCTCTCTGTGACCATGGTTTCTCCTATCTCTGTCTGACCATGGTTTCTCCTATCTCTCTGTGACCATGGATTCCCCTTTCTCTCTGTGACCATGGTTTCTCCTATCTCTCTGTGACCATACTTTGTGCAATCTCTCTGTGACCATGGTTTCTCCTATCTCTCTGTGAACATGGTTTCTCCTATCTCTCTTTGACCATGGTTTCTCCTTTGTCTCTGTCAACATGGTTTTTCCTATCTGTTTGTGACCATGGTTTCGACTTTCTCTCTGTGACCATACGTTCTCCTATCTCTCTGTGACCATGGTTTCCCCTATCTCTCTGGGACCATGGTTTCTCCTATCTCACTGTGACCATAGTTTCTCCTATCTCTCTGTGACCATGGTTTCTCCTATCTCTCTGTGAACATAGTTTCTCCTATCTCTCTGTGACCTTGGTTTCTCCTATCTCTCTGTTACCATGGTTTCTCCTATCTCTCTGTGACTATCGTTTCCCCTATCTCTCTCTGACCTTGGTTTCTCCTATCTCTCTGTGACTATGGTTTCTCCTACCTCTCTGTGATCTTGGTTTCTCCTATCTCTCTGAAACCATGGTTTTCCCTTTCCCTCTGTGAACATGGTTTCTCAAATCTCTCTGTGACCATGGTTTCCCCTATCTGCCTGTGACCTTGGTTTCTCCTATCTCTCTGTGACTATTGTTTCTCCGATCTCTCTGTGACCTTGGTTTCTCCAATCTCTCTGTGACCATCATTTCTCCCATCTCTCTCTGACCACGGTTTCTCCTATCTCTCTGTGAACATGGTTTTTCATATCTCACTGTGACCATGGTTTCTCCTTTCTCTCTGTGACCATAGTTTCTCCTATCTCTCTGTGACCATGATTTCTCCTATCTCTCTGTGACCATGGTTTCTCCTATCTCCCTGTGACCTTGGTTTCTCCTATCTCTCTGTGACCATGGTTTCTCAAATCTCTCTGTGACCATGGTTTCTCCTATCTCACTGTGACCATGATTTCTCCTTTCTCTCTGTGACCATGGTTTCCCCTATCTCGCCGTGACCATGGTTTCTCCTATCTCTCTTTGACCATGGTTTCTCCTATCTCTCTGTGACCATGGTTATCTACTATCTCTCTGTGACCATGGTTTATCCTATCTCCCTGTGACCTTGGTTTCTCCTATCTCTCTGTGACTATGGTTTCCCCAATCTCTCTGTGAACTTGGTTTCTCCAATCTCTCTGTGACCATAGTTTCTCCTGTCTCTCTGTGACTATTGTTTCTCCTATCTCTCAGTGACCATGGTTTCTCCATTCTCTCTGTGACCATGGTTTGTCCCATCTATCTGTGAAAATGGTTTCTCCTATCTCTCTGTGACCATGGTTTCTCCTTTGTCTCTGTGAACATGGTTTTTCCTATCTCTTTGTGACCATGGTTTCTCCTTTCTCTCGGTGACCATAGTTTCTCCTATCTCTCTGTGACCATGGTTTCTCCTATCTCTCTGTGACTATGGTTTCTCCTATCTCACTGCGACCATCGTTTCTCCTATCTCTCTGTGACCTTGGTTTCTCCTATCTCTCTGTGGCCATGGTTTCTCCTCTCTCTCTGAGACTATGGTTTCTCCTATCTCTCTCTGACCTTGGTTTCTCCTATCTCTCTTTGACTATGGTTTCTCCTACCTGTCTGTGATCTTGGTTTCTCCTATCTCTCTGTAACCATGGTTTTCCCTTTCCCTCTGTGACCATGGTTTCTCCTATCTCTCTGTGACCATGGTTTGTCCTGTCTCCCTGTGACCATATTTTCTCCTATCTCTCTGTGACCATGGTTTCTTCTATTTCTCTGTGACTATGGTTTCCCTGTCTCTCTGTGACCATGGTTTCTCCTATCTCTCTGTGACCATGGTTTCTCCTATCTCTCTGTGACCATATTTTCTCCTATCTCTCTGTGACCATGGTTTTCCCTATCTCACTGTGACCATGGTTTCTTCTATCTCTCTGTGACCATATTTTCTCTCATCTCTCTGTGTCCATGGTTTCTCCAATCTCCATGTGACCATGGTTTCTCCGATCTCTCTGTGACCATGGTTTCTCCTATCTCTCTGTGTCCATATTTTCCCCAATCTCTCTGTGACCGTATTTTCTCCTATCTCTCTGTAACCATATTTCTCCTTTATCTCTGTGACCATGGTTTTCTATATCTCTCTGAGACCATGGTTTCTCCCATGTCCCTGTGACCATGGTTACTCCGATCTCTCTGTGACCATATTTTCCCCTATCTCTCTGTGACCATGATTTCTCCCATCTCTTTGTGACCATGGTTTCTCCCATCTCTCTTTGACCATGGTTTCCCCTATCTCGCCGTGACCATGGTTTCTCCTATCTCTCTTTGACCATGGTTTCTCCTATCTCTCTTTGACCATGGTTTCTCCAATCTCTCTGTGACCATGGTTATCTCCTTTCTCTCTGTGACCATGGTTTCTCCTATCTCACTGTGACCATATTTTCTCCTATCTTTCTGTGACCATTGTTTCTCCTTTCTCTCTGTGACCATGGTTTCTCCTATCTCTGTCTGACCATGGTTTCTCCTATCTCTCTGTGACCATGGATTCCCCTTTCTCTCTGTGACCATGGTTTCTCCTATCTCTCTGTGACCATACTTTGTCCAATCTCTCTGTGACCATGGTTTCTCCTATCTCTCTGTGAACATGGTTTCTCCTATCTCTCTTTGACCATGGTTTCTCCTTTGTCTCTGTCAACATGGTTTTTCCTATCTGTTTGTGACCATGGTTTCGACTTTCTCTCTGTGACCATACGTTCTCCTATCTCTCTGTGACCATGGTTTCCCCTATCTCTCTGGGACCATGGTTTCTCCTATCTCACTGTGACCATAGTTTCTCCTATCTCTCTGTGACCATGGTTTCTCCTATCTCTCTGTGAACATAGTTTCTCCTATCTCTCTGTGACCTTGGTTTCTCCTATCTCTCTGTTACCATGGTTTCTCCTATCTCTCTGTGACTATCGTTTCCCCTATCTCTCTCTGACCTTGGTTTCTCCTATCTCTCTGTGACTATGGTTTCTCCTACCTCTCTGTGATCTTGGTTTCTCCTATCTCTCTGAAACCATGGTTTTCCCTTTCCCTCTGTGAACATGGTTTCTCAAATCTCTCTGTGACCATGGTTTCCCCTATCTGCCTGTGACCTTGGTTTCTCCTATCTCTCTGTGACTATTGTTTCTCCGATCTCTCTGTGACCTTGGTTTCTCCAATCTCTCTGTGACCATCATTTCTCCCATCTCTCTCTGACCACGGTTTCTCCTATCTCTCTGTGAACATGGTTTTTCATATCTCTCTGTGACCATGGTTTCTCCTTTATCTCTGTGACCATAGTTTCTCCTATCTCTCTGTGACCATGATTTCTCCTATCTCTCTGTGACCATGGTTTCTCCTATCTCCCTGTGACCTTGGTTTCTCCTATCTCTCTGTGACCATGGTTTCTCAAATCTCTCTGTGACCATGGTTTCTCCTATCTCACTGTGACCATGATTTCTCCTTTCTCTCTGTGACCATGGTTTCCCCTATCTCGCCGTGACCATGGTTTCTCCTATCTCTCTTTGACCATGGTTTCTCCTATCTCTCTGTGACCATGGTTATCTACTATCTCTCTGTGACCATGGTTTATCCTATCTCCCTGTGACCTTGGTTTCTCCTATCTCTCTGTGACTATGGTTTCCCCAATCTCTCTGTGAACTTGGTTTCTCCAATCTCTCTGTGACCATAGTTTCTCCTGTCTCTCTGTGACTATTGTTTCTCCTATCTCTCAGTGACCATGGTTTCTCCATTCTCTCTGTGACCATGGTTTGTCCCATCTATCTGTGAAAATGGTTTCTCCTATCTCTCTGTGACCATGGTTTCTCCTTTGTCTCTGTGAACATGGTTTTTCCTATCTCTTTGTGACCATGGTTTCTCCTTTCTCTCGGTGACCATAGTTTCTCCTATCTCTCTGTGACCATGGTTTCTCCTATCTCTCTGTGACTATGGTTTCTCCTATCTCACTGCGACCATCGTTTCTCCTATCTCTCTGTGACCTTGGTTTCTCCTATCTCTCTGTGGCCATGGTTTCTCCTCTCTCTCTGAGACTATGGTTTCTCCTATCTCTCTCTGACCTTGGTTTCTCCTATCTCTCTTTGACTATGGTTTCTCCTACCTGTCTGTGATCTTGGTTTCTCCTATCTCTCTGTAACCATGGTTTTCCCTTTCCCTCTGTGACCATGGTTTCTCCTATCTCTCTGTGACCATGGTTTGTCCTGTCTCCCTGTGACCATATTTTCTCCTATCTCTCTGTGACCATGGTTTCTTCTATTTCTCTGTGACTATGGTTTCCCTGTCTCTCTGTGACCATGGTTTCTCCTATCTCTCTGTGACCATGGTTTCTCCTATCTCTCTGTGACCATATTTTCTCCTATCTCTCTGTGACCATGGTTTTCCCTATCTCACTGTGACCATGGTTTCTTCTATCTCTCTGTGACCATATTTTCTCTCATCTCTCTGTGTCCATGGTTTCTCCAATCTCCATGTGACCATGGTTTCTCCGATCTCTCTGTGACCATGGTTTCTCCTATCTCTCTGTGTCCATATTTTCCCCAATCTCTCTGTGACCGTATTTTCTCCTATCTCTCTGTAACCATATTTCTCCTTTATCTCTGTGACCATGGTTTTCTATATCTCTCTGAGACCATGGTTTCTCCCATGTCCCTGTGACCATGGTTACTCCGATCTCTCTGTGACCATATTTTCCCCTATCTCTCTGTGACCATGATTTCTCCCATCTCTTTGTGACCATGGTTTCTCCCATCTCTCTTGGACCATGGTTTCCCCTATCTCGCCGTGACCATGGTTTCTCCTATCTCTCTTTGACCATGGTTTCTCCTATCTCTCTTTGACCATGGTTTCTCCAATCTCTCTGTGACCATGGTTATCTCCTTTCTCTCTGTGACCATGGTTTCTCCTATCTCACTGTGACCATATTTTCTCCTATCTTTCTGTGACCATTGTTTCTCCTTTCTCTCTGTGACCATGGTTTCTCCTATCTCTGTCTGACCATGGTTTCTCCTATCTCTCTGTGACCATGGATTCCCCTTTCTCTCTGTGACCATGGTTTCTCCTATCTCTCTGTGACCATACTTTGTCCAATCTCTCTGTGACCATGGTTTCTCCTATCTCTCTGTGAACATGGTTTCTCCTATCTCTCTTTGACCATGGTTTCTCCTTTGTCTCTGTCAACATGGTTTTTCCTATCTGTTTGTGACCATGGTTTCGACTTTCTCTCTGTGACCATACGTTCTCCTATCTCTCTGTGACCATGGTTTCCCCTATCTCTCTGGGACCATGGTTTCTCCTATCTCACTGTGACCATAGTTTCTCCTATCTCTCTGTGACCATGGTTTCTCCTATCTCTCTGTGAACATAGTTTCTCCTATCTCTCTGTGACCTTGGTTTCTCCTATCTCTCTGTTACCATGGTTTCTCCTATCTCTCTGTGACTATCGTTTCCCCTATCTCTCTCTGACCTTGGTTTCTCCTATCTCTCTGTGACTATGGTTTCTCCTACCTCTCTGTGATCTTGGTTTCTCCTATCTCTCTGAAACCATGGTTTTCCCTTTCCCTCTGTGAACATGGTTTCTCAAATCTCTCTGTGACCATGGTTTCCCCTATCTGCCTGTGACCTTGGTTTCTCCTATCTCTCTGTGACTATTGTTTCTCCGATCTCTCTGTGACCTTGGTTTCTCCAATCTCTCTGTGACCATCATTTCTCCCATCTCTCTCTGACCACGGTTTCTCCTATCTCTCTGTGAACATGGTTTTTCATATCTCACTGTGACCATGGTTTCTCCTTTATCTCTGTGACCATAGTTTCTCCTATCTCTCTGTGACCATGATTTCTCCTATCTCTCTGTGACCATGGTTTCTCCTATCTCCCTGTGACCTTGGTTTCTCCTATCTCTCTGTGACCATGGTTTCTCAAATCTCTCTGTGACCATGGTTTCTCCTATCTCACTGTGACCATGATTTCTCCTTTCTCTCTGTGACCATGGTTTCCCCTATCTCGCCGTGACCATGGTTTCTCCTATCTCTCTTTGACCATGGTTTCTCCTATCTCTCTGTGACCATGGTTATCTACTATCTCTCTGTGACCATGGTTTATCCTATCTCCCTGTGACCTTGGTTTCTCCTATCTCTCTGTGACTATGGTTTCCCCAATCTCTCTGTGAACTTGGTTTCTCCAATCTCTCTGTGACCATAGTTTCTCCTGTCTCTCTGTGACTATTGTTTCTCCTATCTCTCTGTGACCTTGGTTTCTCCAATCTCTCTGTGACCATCGTTTCTCCCATCTCTCTCTGACCATGGTTTCTCCTATCTCTCTGTGAACATTGTTTTTCATATCTCACTGTGACCATGGTTTCTCCTTTCTCTCTGTGACCATAGTTTCTCCTATCTCTCTGTGACCATGATTTCTCCTATCTCTCTGTGACCATGGTTTCTCCTATCTCACTGTGACCATCGTTTCTCCTATTTCTCTCTGCCCATGGTTTCTCCTATCTCTCTGTGACCATGGTTTCTCCGATCTCTCTGTGAACATGATTTCTCCCATCTCACTGTGACCATGGTTTCTCCTGTCTCTCTGTGACCATGGTTTCTCCTATCTCTCTGTGACTATGGTTTCTCCTATCTCTCTGTGACCTTGGTTTCTCCTATCTCTCTGTGACATTGGTTTCTGCTATCTCTCTGTGACTATGGTTTCGCCTACATCTCTGTCATCTTGGTTTCTCCTATCTCTCTGTAGCCATGGTTTTCCCTTTCTCTCTGTGACCTTGGTTTTCCCTTTCTCTCTGTGACCATGGTTTCTTAAATCTCTCTGAGACCATGGTTTCTCCTATCTCCCTGTGACCATGGTTTCTCCTTTCTCTCTGTGACTCTGGTTTCTCCTAGCTCTTTGTGACCTTGGTTTCTCCAATCTCTCTGTGACCATGGTTTCTCCTATCTCTCTGTGACCATGGTTTATCCTATCTCCCTGTGAACATGATTTCTCCCATCTCACTGTGACCATGGTTTCTCCTGCCTCTCTGTGACCATGGTTTCTCCTATCTCTCTGTGACTATGGTTTCTCCTATCTCTCTGTGACCTTGGTTTCTCCTGTCTCTCTGTGACCATGGTTTCTCCTATCTCTCTGTGACTATGGTTTCTCCTAGCTCTCTGTGACCATGGTTTCTCCTATCTCTCTGTGACCTTGGTTTCTCCAATCTCTCTGTGACCATGGTTTCTCCTATCTTTCTGTGACCATGGTTTATCCTATCTCTCTGTGACCTTGGTTTCTCCAATCTCTCTGTGACCATAGTTTCTCCTTTCTCTCTGTGACTATGGTTTCTCCTATCTCTCTGTGACCTTGGTTTCTCCAATCTCTCTGTGACCATAGTTTCTCCCATCTCTCTGTGTCCATATTTTCTCCTATCTCTCTGTAACCATGGTTTCCCTTTCTCTCTGTGACCTTTCTTTTCCCTTTCTCTCTGTGACCATGGTTTCTCAAATCTCTCTGTGACCATGGTTTCTCCTATCTCCCTGTGACCATGGTTTCTGCTATCTCTCTGTGACTCTGTTTTCTCCTATCTCTTTGTGACCTTGGTTTCTCCAATCTCTCTGTGACCATGGTTTCTCCTATCTCTCTGTGACCATGGTTTATCCTATCTCCCTGTGACCTTGGTTTCTCCTATCTCTCTGTGACCATGGTTTCTCAAATCTCTCTGTGACCATGGTTTCTCCTATCTCACTGTGACCATGATTACTCCTTTCTCTCTGTGACCATGGTTTCCCCTATCTCGCCATGACCATGGTTTCTCCTATCTCTCTTTGACCATGGTTTCTCCTATCTCTCTTTGACCATGGTTTCTCCTATCTCTCTCAGTGACCATGGTTATCTCCTTTCTCTCTGTGACCATGGTTTCCCCTATTTCGCCGTGACCATGGTTTCTCCTATCTCTCTTTGTCCATGGTTTCGACTATCTCTCTTTGACCATGGTTTCTCCTATATCTCTGTGACCATGGTTATCTCCTTTCTCTCTGAGACCATGGTTTCTCCTATCTCACTGTGACCATATTTTCTCCTATCTTTCTGTGACCATTGTTTCTCCTTTCTCTCTGTGACCATGGTTTCTCCTATCTCTGTCTGACCATGGTTTCTCCTATCTCTCTGTGACCATGGATTCCCCTTTCTCTCTGTGACCATGGCTTCTCCTATATCTCTGAGACCATACTTTGTCCAATCTCTCTGTGACCATGGTTTCTCCTATCTCTCTGTGAACATGGTTTCTCCTGTCTCTCTTTGACCATGGTTTCTCCTTTGTCTCTGTCAACATGGTTTTTCCTATCTGTTTGTGACCATGGTTTCTACTTTCTCTCTGTGACCATACGTTCTTCTATCTCTCTGTGACGATGGTTTCTCCTATCTCTCTGTGACCATGGTTTCTCCTATCTCTCTGTGAACATAGTTTCTCCTATCTCTCTGTGACCTTGGTTTCTCCTATCTCTCTGTTACCATGGTTTCTCCTATCTCTCTGTGACTATGGTGTCCCCTATCTCTCTCTGACCTTGGTTTCTCCTATCTCTCTGTGACTATGGTTTCTCCTACCTCTCTGTGATCTTGGTTTCTCCTATCTCTCTGAAACCATGGTTTTCCCTTTCCCTCTGTGACCATGGTTTCTCAAATCTCTCTGTGACCATGGTTTCCCCTATCTGCCTGTGACCTTGGTTTCTCCTATTTCTCTGTGACTATTGTTTCTCCGATCTCTCTGTGACCTTGGTTTCTCCAATCTCTCTGTGACCATCGTTTCTCCCATCTCTCTCTGACCATGGTTTCTCCTATCTCTCTGTGAACATGGTTTTTCATATCTCACTGTGACCATGGTTTCTCCTTTCTCTCTGTGACTATAGTTTCTCCTATCTCTCTGTGACCATGATTTCTCCTATCTCTCTGTGACCATGGTTTCTCCTATCTCCCTGTGACCTTGGTTTCTCCTATCTCTCTGTGACCATGGTTTCTCAAATCTCTCTGTGACCATGGTTTCTCCTATCTCACTGTGACCATGATTTCTCCTTTCTCTCTGTGACCATGGTTTCCCCTATCTCGCCGTGACCATGGTTTCTCCTATCTCTCTTTGACCATGGTTTCTCCTATCTCTCTTTGACCATGGTTTCTCCTATCTCTCTGTGACCATGGTTATCTACTATCTCTCTGTGACCATGGTTTATCCTATCTCCCTGTGACCTTGGTTTCTCCTATCTCTCTGTGACTATGGTTTCCCCAATCTCTCTGTGAACTTGGTTTCTCCAATCTCTCTGTGACCATAGTTTCTCCTGTCTCTCTGTGACTATTTTTTCTCCTATCTCTCTGTGACCTTGGTTTCTCCAATCTCTCTGTGACCATCGTTTCTCCCATCTCTCTCTGACCATGGTTTCTCCTATCTCTCTGTGAACATTGTTTTTTCATATCTCACTGTGACCATGGTTTCTCCTATCTCTCTGTGACCATTGTTTCTCCTATCTCTCTGTGACCTTGGTTTCTCCTATCTCTCTGTTACCATGGTTTCTCCTATCTCTCTGTGACTATGGTGTCCCCTATCTCTCTCTGACCTTGGTTTCTCCTATCTCTCTGTGACTATGGTTTCTCCTACCTCTCTGTGATCTTGGTTTCTCCTATCTCTCTGAAACCATGGTTTTCCCTTTCCCTCTGTGACCATGGTTTCTCAAATCTCTCTGTGACCATGGTTTCCCCTATCTGCCTGTGACCTTGGTTTCTCCTATTTCTCTGTGACTATTGTTTCTCCGATCTCTCTGTGACCTTGGTTTCTCCAATCTCTCTGTGACCATCGTTTCTCCCATCTCTCTCTGACCATGGTTTCTCCTATCTCTCTGTGAACATGGTTTTTCATATCTCACTGTGACCATGATTTCTCCTTTCTCTCTGTGACTATAGTTTCTCCTATCTCTCTGTGACCATGATTTCTCCTATCTCTCTGTGACCATGGTTTCTCCTATCTCCCTGTGACCTTGGTTTCTCCTATCTCTCTGTGACCATGGTTTCTCAAATCTCTCTGTGACCATGGTTTCTCCTATCTCACTGTGACCATGATTTCTCCTTTCTCTCTGTGACCATGGTTTCCCCTATCTCGCCGTGACCATGGTTTCTCCTATCTCTCTTTGACCATGGTTTCTCCTATCTCTCTTTGACCATGGTTTCTCCTATCTCTCTGTGACCATGGTTATCTACTATCTCTCTGTGACCATGGTTTATCCTATCTCCCTGTGACCTTGGTTTCTCCTATCTCTCTGTGACTATGGTTTCCCCAATCTCTCTGTGAACTTGGTTTCTCCAATCTCTCTGTGACCATAGTTTCTCCTGTCTCTCTGTGACTATTTTTTCTCCTATCTCTCTGTGACCTTGGTTTCTCCAATCTCTCTGTGACCATCGTTTCTCCCATCTCTCTCTGACCATGGTTTCTCCTATCTCTCTGTGAACATTGTTTTTCATATCTCACTGTGACCATGGTTTCTCCTATCTCTCTGTGACCATTGTTTCTCCTATCTCTCTGTGACCTTGGTTTCTCCTATCTCTCTGTTACCATGGTTTCTCCTATCTCTCTGTGACTATGGTGTCCCCTATCTCTCTCTGACCTTGGTTTCTCCTATCTCTCTGTGACTATGGTTTCTCCTACCTCTCTGTGATCTTGGTTTCTCCTATCTCTCTGAAACCATGGTTTTCCCTTTCCCTCTGTGACCATGGTTTCTCAAATCTCTCTGTGACCATGGTTTCCCCTATCTGCCTGTGACCTTGGTTTCTCCTATTTCTCTGTGACTATTGTTTCTCCGATCTCTCTGTGACCTTGGTTTCTCCAATCTCTCTGTGACCATCGTTTCTCCCATCTCTCTCTGACCATGGTTTCTCCTATCTCTCTGTGAACATGGTTTTTCATATCTCACTGTGACCATGATTTCTCCTTTCTCTCTGTGACTATAGTTTCTCCTATCTCTCTGTGACCATGATTTCTCCTATCTCTCTGTGACCATGGTTTCTCCTATCTCCCTGTGACCTTGGTTTCTCCTATCTCTCTGTGACCATGGTTTCTCAAATCTCTCTGTGACCATGGTTTCTCCTATCTCACTGTGACCATGATTTCTCCTTTCTCTCTGTGACCATGGTTTCCCCTATCTCGCCGTGACCATGGTTTCTCCTATCTCTCTTTGACCATGGTTTCTCCTATCTCTCTTTGACCATGGTTTCTCCTATCTCTCTGTGACCATGGTTATCTACTATCTCTCTGTGACCATGGTTTATCCTATCTCCCTGTGACCTTGGTTTCTCCTATCTCTCTGTGACTATGGTTTCCCCAATCTCTCTGTGAACTTGGTTTCTCCAATCTCTCTGTGACCATAGTTTCTCCTGTCTCTCTGTGACTATTTTTTCTCCTATCTCTCTGTGACCTTGGTTTCTCCAATCTCTCTGTGACCATCGTTTCTCCCATCTCTCTCTGACCATGGTTTCTCCTATCTCTCTGTGAACATTGTTTTTCATATCTCACTGTGACCATGGTTTCTCCTTTCTCTCTGTGACCATTGTTTCTCCTATCTCTCTGTGACCATGATTTCTCCTATCTCTCTCTGCCCATGGTTTCTCCTATCTCTCTGTGACCATGGTTTCTCCGATCTCTCTGTGAACATGATTTCTCCCATCTCACTGTGACCATGGTTTCTCCTGTCTCTCTGTGACCATGGTTTCTCCTATCTCTCTGTGACTATGGTTTCTCCTATCTCTCTGTGACCTTGGTTTCTCCTATCTCTCTGTGACATTGGTTTCTGCTATCTCTCTGTGACTATGGTTTCGCCTACCTCTCTGTCATCTTGGTTTCTCCTATCTCTCTGTAGCCATGGTTTTCCCTTTCTCTCTGTGACCTTGGTTTTCCCTTTCTCTCTGTGACCATGGTTTCTTAAATCTCTCTGTGACCATGGTTTCTCCTATCTCCCTGTGACCATGGTTTCTCCTTTCTCTCTGTGACTCTGGTTTCTCCTATCTCTTTGTGACCTTGGTTTCTCCAATCTCTCTGTGACCATGGTTTCTCCTATCTCTCTGTGACCATGGTTTATCCTATCTCCCTGTGAACATGATTTCTCCCATCTCACTGTGACCATGGTTTCTCCTGCCTCTCTGTGACCATGGTTTCTCCTATCACTCTGTGACTATGGTTTCTCCTATCTCTCTGTGACCTTGGTTTCTCCTGTCTCTCTGTGACCATGGTTTCTCCTATCTCTCTGTGACTATGGTTTCTCCTATCTCTCTGTGACCTTGGTTTCTCCTATCTCTCTGTGACCTTGGTTTCTCCAATCTCTCTGTGACCATGGTTTCTCCTATCTTTCTGTGACCATGGTTTATCCTATCTCCCTGTGACCTTGGTTTCTCCTATCTCTCTGTGACTATGGTTTCCCCTATCTCTCTGTGACCTTGGTTTCTCCAATCTCTCTGTGACCATAGTTTCTCCTTTCTCTCTGTGACTATGGTTTCTCCTATCTCTCTGTGACCTTGGTTTCCCTTTCTCTCTGTGACCTTTCTTTTCCCTTTCTCTCTGTGACCATGGTTTCTCAAATCTCTCTGTGACCATGGTTTCTCCTATCTCCCTGTGACCATGGTTTCTCCTATCTCTCTGTGACTCTGTTTTCTCCTATCTCTTTGTGACCTTGGTTTCTCCAATCTCTCTGTGACCATGGTTTCTCCTATCTCTCTGTGACCATGGTTTATCCTATCTCCCTGTGACCTTGGTTTCTCCTATCTCTCTGTGACCATGGTTTCTCAAATCTCTCTGTGACCATGGTTTCTCCTATCTCACTGTGACCATGATTTCTCCCATCTCTTTGTGACCATGGTTTCTCCGATCTCTCTGTGACCATATTTTCCCCTATCTCTCTGTGACCATGATTTCTCCCATCTCTTTGTGACCATGGTTTCTCCCATCTCTCTTTGACCATGGTTTCCCCTATCTCGCCGTGACCATGGTTTCTCCTATCTCTCTTTGACCATGGTTTCTCCTATCTCGCTTTGACCATGGTTTCTCCTATCTCTCTGTGACCATGGTAATCTCCTTTCTCTCTGTGACCATGGTTTCCCCTATCTCGCCGTGACCATGGTTTCTCCTATCTCTCTTTGTCCATGGTTTCGCCTATCTCTCTTTGACCATGGTTTCTCCTATATCTCTGTGACCATGGTTATCTCATTTCTCTCTGTGACCATGGTTTCTCCTATCTCACAGAGACCATATTTTCTCCTGTCTTTCTGTGACCATTGTTTCTCCTTTCTCTCTGTGACCATGGTTTCTCCTAGCTCTGTCTGACCATGGTTTCTCCTATCTCTCTGTGACCATGGATTCCCCTTTCTCTCTGTGACCATGGTTTCTCCTATCTCTCTGTGACCATACTTTGTCCAATCTCTGTGTGACCATGGTTTCTCCTATCTCTCTGTGAACATGGTTTCTCCTGTCTCTCTTTGACCATGGTTTCTCCTTTGTCTCTGTCAACATGGTTTTTCCTATCTGTTTGTGACCATGGTTTCTACTTTCTCTCTGTGACCATACGTTCTCCTATCTCTCTGTGACCATGGTTTCTCCTATCTCTCTGTGACCATGGTTTCTCCTATCTCTCTGTGAACATAGTTTCTCCTATCTCTCTGTGACCTTGGTTTCTCCTATCTCTCTGTTACCATGGTTTCTCCTATCTCTCTGTGACTATGGTGTCCCCTATCTCTCTCTGACTTTGGTTTCTCCTATCTCTCTGTGACTATGGTTTCTCCTACCTCTCTGTGATCTTGGTTTCTCCTATCTCTCTGAAACCATGGTTTTCCCTTTCCCTCTGTGACCATGGTTTCTCAAATCTCTCTGTGGCCATGGTTTCCCCTATCTGCCTGTGACCTTGGTTTCTCCTATTTCTCTGTGACTATTGTTTCTCCGATCTCTCTGTGACCTTGGTTTCTCCAATTCTCTGTGACCATCGTTTCTCCCATCTCTCTCTGACCATGGTTTCTCCTATCTCTCTGTGAACATGGTTTTTCATATCTCACTGTGACCATGGTTTCTCCTTTCTCTCTGTGACCATAGTTTCTCCTATCTCTCTGTGACCATGATTTCTCCTATCTCTCTGTGACCATGGTTTCTCCTATCTCCCTGTGACCTTGGTTTCTCCTATCTCTCTGTGACCATGGTTTCTCAAATCTCTCTGTGACCATGGTTTCTCCTATCTCACTGTGACCATGATTTCTCCTTTCTCTCTGTGACCATGGTTTCCCCTATCTCGCCGTGACCATGGTTTCTCCTATCTCTCTTTGACCATGGTTTCTCCTATCTCTCTTTGACCATGGTTTCTCCTATCTCTCTGTGACCATGGTTATCTCCTTTCTCTCTGTGACCATGGTTTCTCCTATCTCACTGTGACCATATTTTCTCCTATCTTTCTGTGACCATTGTTTCTCCTTTCTCTCTGTGACCATGGTTTCTCCTATCTCTGTCTGACCATGGTTTCTCCTATCTCTCTGTGACCATGGATTCCCCTTTCTCTCTGTGACCATGGTTTCTCCTATCTCTCTGAGACCATACTTTGTCCAATCTCTCTGTGACCATGGTTTCTCCTATCTCTCTGTGAACATGGTTTCTCCTGTCTCTCTTTGACCATGGTTTCTCCTTTGTCTCTGTCAACATGGTTTTTCCTATCTGTTTGTGACCATGGTTTCTACTTTCTCTCTGTGACCATACGTTCTCCTATCTCTCTGTGACCATGGTTTCTCCTATCTCTCTGGGACCATGGTTTCTCCTATCTCACTGTGACCATCGTTTCTCCTATCTCTCTGTGACCATGGTTTCTCCTATCTCTCTGTGAACATAGTTTCTCCTATCTCTCTGTGACCTTGGTTTCTCCTATCTCTCTGTTACCATGGTTTCTCCTATCTCTCTGTGACTATGGTTTCCCCTATCTCTCTCTGACCTTGGTTTCTCCTATCTCTCTGTGACTATGGTTTCTCCTACCTCTCTGTGATCTTGGTTTCTCCTATCTCTCTGAAACCATGGTTTTCCCTTTCCCTCTGTGACCATGGTTTCTCAAATCCATCTGTGACCATGGTTTCCCCTATCTGCCTGTGACCTTGGTTTCTCCTATCTCTCTGTGACTATTGTTTCTCTGATCTCTCTGTGACCTTGGTTTCTCCAATCTCTCTGTGACCATCGTTTCTCCCATCTCTCTCTGACCATGGTTTCTCCTATCTCTCTGTGAACATGGTTTTTCATATCTCACTGTGACCATGGTTTCTCCTTTCTCTCTGTGACCATAGTTTCTCCTATCTCTCTGTGACCATGATTTCTCCTATCTCTCTGTGACCATGGTTTCTCCTATTTCCCTCTGACCTTGGTTTCTCCTATCTCTCTGTGACCATGGTTTCTCAAATCTCTCTGTGACCATGGTTTCTCCTATCTCACTGTGACCATGATTTCTCCTCTCTCTCTGTGACCATGGTTTCCTCTATCTCGCCGTGACCATGGTTTCTCCTATCTCTCTTTGACCATGGTTTCTCCTATCTGTCTTTGACCACGGTTTCTCCTATCTCTCTGTGACCATGGTTATCTCCTATCTCTCTATGACCATGGTTTATCCTATCTCCCTGTGACCTTGGTTTCTCCTATCTCTCTGTGACTATGGTTTCCCCAATCTCTCTGTGACCTTGGTTTCTCCAATCTCTCCGTGACAATAGTTTCTCCTATCTCTCTGTGACTATTGTTTCTCCTATCTCTCTGTGACCTTGGTTTCTCCAATCTCTCTGTGACCATCGTTTCTCCCATCTCCCTCTGACCATGGTTTCTCCTATCTCTCTGTGAACATGGTTTTTCATATCTCACTGTGACCATGGTTTCTCCTTTCTCTCTGTGACCATAGTTTCTCCTATCTCTCTGTGACCATGATTTCTCCTATCTCTCTGTGACCATGGTTTCTCCTATCTCACTGTGACCATCGTTACTCCTATCTCTCTCTGCCCATGGTTTCTCCTATCTCTCTGTGACCATGGTTTCTCCGATCTCTCTGTGAACATGATTTCTCCCATCTCACTGTGACCATGGTTTCTCCTGTCTCTCTGTGACCATGGTTTCTCCTATCTCTCTGTGACTATGGTTTCTCCTATCTCTCTGTGACCTTGGTTTCTCCTATCTCTCTGTGACATTGGTTTCTCCTATCTCTCTGTTGCCATGGTTTTCCCTTTCTCTCTGTGACCTTGGTTTTCCCTTTCTCTCTGTGACCATGGTTTCTTAAATCTCTCTGTGACCATGATTTCTCCTATCTCCCTGTGACCATGGTTTCTCCTTTCTCTCTGTGACTCTGGTTTCTCCTATCTCTTTGTGACCTTGGTTTCTCCAATCTCTCTGTGACCATGGTGTCTCCTCTTTCTCTGTGACCATGGTTTATCCTATCTCCCTGTGAACATGATTTCACCCATCTCACTGTGACCATGGTTTCTCCTGTCTCTCTGTGACCATGGTTTCTCCTATCGCTCTGTGACTATGGTTTCTCCTATCTCTCTGTGACCTTGGTTTCTCCTATCTCTCTGTGACCTTGGTTTCTCCAAGCTCTCTGTGACCATGGTTTCTCCTATCTCTCTGTGACCATGGTTTATCCTATCACCCTGTGACCTTGGTTTCTCCTATCTCTCTGTGACTATGGCTTCCCCTATCTCTCTGTGACCTTGGTTTCTCCAATCTCTCTGTAACCATAGTTTCTCCTTTCTCTCTGTGACTATGGTTTCTCCTTTCTCTCTGTGACCTTGGTTTCTCCAATCTCTCTGTGACCATAGTTTCTCCTATCTCTCTGTGTCCATATTTTCTCCTATCTCTCTGTAACCATGGTTTTCTCTTTCTCTCTGTGACCTTGCTTTTCCCTTTCTCTCTGTGACCATGGTTTCTCAAATCTCTCTGTGACCATGGTTTCTCCTATCTCCCTGTGACCATGGTTTCTCCTATCTCTCTGTGACTCTGGTTTCTCCTATCTCTTTGTGACCTTGGTTTCTCCAATCTCTCTGTGACCATGGTTTCTCCTATCTCTCTGTGACCATGGTTTATCCTATCTCCCTGTGACCTTGGTTTCTCCTATCTCTCTGTGACCATGGTTTCTCAAATCTCTCTGTGACCATGGTTTCTCCTTTCTCACTGTGACCATGATTTCTCCTTTCTCTCTGTGACCATGGTTTCCCCTATCTCGCCGTGACCATGGTTTCTCCTATCTCTCTTTGACCATGGTTTCTCCTATCTCTCTTTGACCATGGTTTCTCCTATCTCTCTGTGACCATGGTTATCTCCTTTCTCTCTGTGACCATGGTTTCTCCTATCTCACTGTGACCATATTTTCTCCTATCTTTCTGTGACCATTGTTTCTCCTTTCTCTCTGTGACCATGGTTTCTCCTATCTCTGTCTGACCATGGTTTCTCCTATTTCTCTGTGACCATGGATTCCCCTTTCTCTCTCTGACCATGGTTTCTCCTATCTCTCTGTGACCATACTTTGTCCAATCTCTCTGTGACCATGGTTTCTCCTATCTCTCTGTGAACATGGTTTCTCCTGTCTCTCTTTGACCATGGTTTCTCCTTTGTCTCTGTCAACATGATTTTTCCTATCTGTTTGTGACCATGGTTTCTACTTTCTCTCTGTGACCATACGTTCTCCTATCTCTCTGTGACCATGGTTTCTCCTATCTCTCTGTGACTATCGTTTCTCCTATCTCTCTGTGACCATGGTTTCTCCTATCTCTCTGTGAACATAGTTTCTCCTATCACTCTGTGACCTTGGTTTCTCCTATATCTCTGTTACCTTGGTTTCTCCTATCTCTCTGTGACTATTGTTTCTCCGATCTCTCTGTGACCTTGGTTTCTCCAATCTCTCTGTGACCATCGTGTCTCCCATGTCTCTCTGACCATGGTTTCTCCTTTCTCTCTGTGACCATAGTTTAACCTATCTCTCTGTGACCATGATTTCTCCTATCTCTCTGTGACCATGGTTTCTCCTATCACCCTGTGACCTTGGTTTCTCCTATCTCTCTGTGACCATGGTTTCTCAAATCTCTCTGTGACCATGGTTTCTCCTATCTCACTGTGACCATGATTTCTCCTTTCTCTCTGTGACCATGGTTTCCCCTATCTCGCCGTGACCATGGTTTCTCCTATCTCTCTTTGACCATGGTTTCTCCTATCTCTCTTTGACCATGGTTTCTCCTATCTCTCTGTGATCATGGTTATCTACTATCTCTCTGTGACCATGGTTTATCCTATCTCCCTGTGACCTTGGTTTCTCCTATCTCTCTGTGACTATGGTTTCCCCAATCTCTCTGTGAACTTGGTTTCTCCAATCTCTCTGTGACCATAGTTTCTCCTGTCTCTCTGTGACTATTGTTTCTCCTATCTCTCTGTGACCTTGGTTTCTCCAATCTCTCTGTGACCATCGTTTCTCCCATCTCTCTCTGACCATGGTTTCTCCTATCTCTCTGTGAACATTGTTTTTCATATCTCACTGTGACCATGGTTTCTCCTTTCTCTCTGTGACCATAGTTTCTCCTATCTCTCTGTGACCATGATTTCTCCTATCTCTCTGTGACCATGGTTTCTCCTATCTCACTGTGACCATCGTTTCTCCTATTTCTCTCTGCCCATGGTTTCTCCTATCTCTCTGTGACCATGGTTTCTCCGATCTCTCTGTGAACATGATTTCTCCCATCTCACTGTGACCATGATTTCTCCTTTCTCTCTGTGACCATCGTTTCCCCTATCTCGCCGTGACCATGGTTTCTCCTATCTCTCTTTGACCATGGTTTCTCCTATCTCTCTTTGACCATGGTTTCTCCTATCTCTCTGTGACCATGGTTATCTCCTTTCTCTCTGTGACCATGGTTTCTCCTATCTCACTGTGACCATATTTTCTCCTATCTTTCTGTGACCATTGTTTCTCCTTTCTCTCTGTGACCATGGTTTCTCCTATCTCTGTCTGACCATGGTTTCTCCTATCTCTCTGTGACCATGGATTCCCCTTTCTCTCTGTGACCATGGTTTCTCCTATCTCTCTGTGACCATACTTTGTCCAATCTCTCTGTGACCATGGTTTCTCCTATCTCTCTGTGAACATGGTTTCTCCTATCTCTCTTTGACCATGGTTTCTCCTTTGTCTCTGTCAACATGGTTTTTCCTATCTGTTTGTGACCATGGTTTCTACTTTCTCTCTGTGACCATACGTTCTCCTATCTCTCTGTGACCATGGTTTCTCCTATCTCTCTGTGACCATGGTTTCTCCTATCTCACTGTGACCATCGTTTCTCCTATCTCTCTGTGAACATAGTTTCTCCTATCTCTCTGTGACCTTGGTTTCTCCTATCTCTCTGTTACCATGGTTTCTCCTATCTCTCTGTGACTATGGTTTCCCCTATCTCTCTCTGACCTTGGTTTCTCCTATCTCTCTGTGACTATGGTTTCTCCTATCTCTCTGTGACCTTGGTTTCTCCTATCTCTCTGTGACCTTGGTTTCTCCAATCTCTCTGTGACCATGGTTTCTCCTATCTCTCTGTGACCATGGTTTATCCTATCACCCTGTGACCTTGGTTTCTCCTATCTCTCTGTGACTATGGCTTCCCCTATCTCTCTGTGACCTTGGTTTCTCCAATCTCTCTGTAACCATAGTTTCTCCTTTCTCTCTGTGACTATGGTTTCTCCTTTCTCTCTGTGACCTTGGTTTCTCCAATCTCTCTGTGACCATAGTTTCTCCTATCTCTCTGTGTCCATATTTTCTCCTATCTCTCTGTAACCATGGTTTTCTCTTTCTCTCTGTGACCTTGCTTTTCCCTTTCTCTCTGTGACCATGGTTTCTCAAATCTCTCTGTGACCATGGTTTCTCCTATCTCCCTGTGACCATGGTTTCTCCTATCTCTCTGTGACTCTGGTTTCTCCTATCTCTTTGTGACCTTGGTTTCTCCAATCTCTCTGTGACCATGGTTTCTCCTATCTCTCTGTGACCATGGTTTATCCTATCTCCCTGTGACCTTGGTTTCTCCTATCTCTCTGTGACCATGGTTTCTCAAATCTCTCTGTGACCATGGTTTCTCCTTTCTCACTGTGACCATGATTTCTCCTTTCTCTCTGTGACCATGGTTTCCCCTATCTCGCCGTGACCATGGTTTCTCCTATCTCTCTTTGACCATGGTTTCTCCTATCTCTCTTTGACCATGGTTTCTCCTATCTCTCTGTGACCATGGTTATCTCCTTTCTCTCTGTGACCATGGTTTCTCCTATCTCACTGTGACCATATTTTCTCCTATCTTTCTGTGACCATTGTTTCTCCTTTCTCTCTGTGACCATGGTTTCTCCTATCTCTGTCTGACCATGGTTTCTCCTATTTCTCTGTGACCATGGATTCCCCTTTCTCTCTGTGACCATGGTTTCTCCTATCTCTCTGTGACCATACTTTGTCCAATCTCTCTGTGACCATGGTTTCTCCTATCTCTCTGTGAACATGGTTTCTCCTGTCTCTCTTTGACCATGGTTTCTCCTTTGTCTCTGTCAACATGATTTTTCCTATCTGTTTGTGACCATGGTTTCTACTTTCTCTCTGTGACCATACGTTCTCCTATCTCTCTGTGACCATGGTTTCTCCTATCTCTCTGTGACCATCGTTTCTCCTATCTCTCTGTGACCATGGTTTCTCCTATCTCTCTGTGAACATAGTTTCTCCTATCACTCTGTGACCTTGGTTTCTCCTATATCTCTGTTACCTTGGTTTCTCCTATCTCTCTGTGACTATTGTTTCTCCGATCTCTCTGTGACCTTGGTTTCTCCAATCTCTCTGTGACCATCGTGTCTCCCATGTCTCTCTGACCATGGTTTCTCCTATCTCTCTGTGAACATGGTTTTTCATATCTCACTGTGACCATGGTTTCTCCTTTCTCTCTGTGACCATAGTTTAACCTATCTCTCTGTGACCATGATTTCTCCTATCTCTCTGTGACCATGGTTTCTCCTATCACCCTGTGACCTTGGTTTCTCCTATCTCTCTGTGACCATGGTTTCTCAAATCTCTCTGTGACCATGGTTTCTCCTATCTCACTGTGACCATGATTTCTCCTTTCTCTCTGTGACCATGGTTTCCCCTATCTCGCCGTGACCATGGTTTCTCCTATCTCTCTTTGACCATGGTTTCTCCTATCTCTCTTTGACCATGGTTTCTCCTATCTCTCTGTGATCATGGTTATCTACTATCTCTCTGTGACCATGGTTTATCCTATCTCCCTGTGACCTTGGTTTCTCCTATCTCTCTGTGACTATGGTTTCCCCAATCTCTCTGTGAACTTGGTTTCTCCAATCTCTCTGTGACCATAGTTTCTCCTGTCTCTCTGTGACTATTGTTTCTCCTATCTCTCTGTGACCTTGGTTTCTCCAATCTCTCTGTGACCATCGTTTCTCCCATCTCTCTCTGACCATGGTTTCTCCTATCTCTCTGTGAACATTGTTTTTCATATCTCACTGTGACCATGGTTTCTCCTTTCTCTCTGTGACCATAGTTTCTCCTATCTCTCTGTGACCATGATTTCTCCTATCTCTCTGTGACCATGGTTTCTCCTATCTCACTGTGACCATCGTTTCTCCTATTTCTCTCTGCCCATGGTTTCTCCTATCTCTCTGTGACCATGGTTTCTCCGATCTCTCTGTGAACATGATTTCTCCCATCTCACTGTGACCATGGTTTCTCCTTTCTCTCTGTGACCATAGTTTCCCCTATCTCGCCGTGACCATGGTTTCTCCTATCTCTCTTTGACCATGGTTTCTCCTATCTCTCTTTGACCATGGTTTCTCCTATCTCTCTGTGACCATGGTTATCTCCTTTCTCTCTGTGACCATGGTTTCTCCTATCTCACTGTGACCATATTTTCTCCTATCTTTCTGTGACCATTGTTTCTCCTTTCTCTCTGTGACCATGGTTTCTCCTATCTCTGTCTGACCATGGTTTCTCCTATCTCTCTGTGACCATGGATTCCCCTTTCTCTCTGTGACCATGGTTTCTCCTATCTCTCTGTGACCATACTTTGTCCAATCTCTCTGTGACCATGGTTTCTCCTATCTCTCTGTGAACATGGTTTCTCCTATCTCTCTTTGACCATGGTTTCTCCTTTGTCTCTGTCAACATGGTTTTTCCTATCTGTTTGTGACCATGGTTTCTACTTTCTCTCTGTGACCATACGTTCTCCTATCTCTCTGTGACCATGGTTTCTCCTATCTCTCTGTGACCATGGTTTCTCCTATCTCACTGTGACCATCGTTTCTCCTATCTCTCTGTGAACATAGTTTCTCCTATCTCTCTGTGACCTTGGTTTCTCCTATCTCTCTGTTACCATGGTTTCTCCTATCTCTCTGTGACTATGGTTTCCCCTATCTCTCTCTGACCTTGGTTTCTCCTATCTCTCTGTGACTATGGTTTCTCCTATCTCTCTGTGACCTTGGTTTCTCCTATCTCTCTGTGACCTTGGTTTCTCCAATCTCTCTGTGACCATGGTTTCTCCTATCTCTCTGTGACCATGGTTTATCCTATCACCCTGTGACCTTGGTTTCTCCTATCTCTCTGTGACTATGGCTTCCCCTATCTCTCTGTGACCTTGGTTTCTCCAATCTCTCTGTAACCATAGTTTCTCCTATCTCTCTGTGTCCATATTTTCTCCTATCTCTCTGTAACCATGGTTTTCTCTTTCTCTCTGTGACCTTGCTTTTCCCTTTCTCTCTGTGACCATGGTTTCTCAAATCTCTCTGTGACCATGGTTTCTCCTATCTCCCTGTGACCATGGTTTCTCCTATCTCTCTGTGACTCTGGTTTCTCCTATCTCTTTGTGACCTTGGTTTCTCCAATCTCTCTGTGACCATGGTTTCTCCTATCTCTCTGTGACCATGGTTTATCCTATCTCCCTGTGACCTTGGTTTCTCCTATCTCTCTGTGACCATGCTTTCTCAAATCTCTCTGTGACCATGGTTTCTCCTTTCTCACTGTGACCATGATTTCTCCTTTCTCTCTGTGACCATGGTTTCCCCTATCTCGCCGTGACCATGGTTTCTCCTATCTCTCTTTGACCATGGTTTCTCCTATCTCTCTTTGACCATGGTTTCTCCTATCTCTCTGTGACCATGGTTATCTCCTTTCTCTCTGTGACCATGGTTTCTCCTATCTCACTGTGACCATATTTTCTCCTATCTTTCTGTGACCATTGTTTCTCCTTTCTCTCTGTGACCATGGTTTCTCCTATCTCTGTCTGACCATGGTTTCTCCTATTTCTCTGTGACCATGGATTCCCCTTTCTCTCTGTGACCATGGTTTCTCCTATCTCTCTGTGACCATACTTTGTCCAATCTCTCTGTGACCATGGTTTCTCCTATCTCTCTGTGAACATGGTTTCTCCTGTCTCTCTTTGACCATGGTTTCTCCTTTGTCTCTGTCAACATGATTTTTCCTATCTGTTTGTGACCATGGTTTCTACTTTCTCTCTGTGACCATACGTTCTCCTATCTCTCTGTGACCATGGTTTCTCCTATCTCTCTGTGACCATCGTTTCTCCTATCTCTCTGTGACCATGGTTTCTCCTATCTCTCTGTGAACATAGTTTCTCCTATCACTCTGTGACCTTGGTTTCTCCTATATCTCTGTTACCTTGGTTTCTCCTATCTCTCTGTGACTATTGTTTCTCCGATCTCTCTGTGACCTTGGTTTCTCCAATCTCTCTGTGACCATCGTGTCTCCCATGTCTCTCTGACCATGGTTTCTCCTATCTCTCTGTGAACATGGTTTTTCATATCTCACTGTGACCATGGTTTCTCCTTTCTCTCTGTGACCATAGTTTAACCTATCTCTCTGTGACCATGATTTCTCCTATCTCTCTGTGACCATGGTTTCTCCTATCACCCTGTGACCTTGGTTTCTCCTATCTCTCTGTGACCATGGTTTCTCAAATCTCTCTGTGACCATGGTTTCTCCTATCTCACTGTGACCATGATTTCTCCTTTCTCTCTGTGACCATGGTTTCCCCTATCTCGCCGTGACCATGGTTTCTCCTATCTCTCTTTGACCATGGTTTCTCCTATCTCTCTTTGACCATGGTTTCTCCTATCTCTCTGTGATCATGGTTATCTACTATCTCTCTGTGACCATGGTTTATCCTATCTCCCTGTGACCTTGGTTTCTCCTATCTCTCTGTGACTATGGTTTCCCCAATCTCTCTGTGAACTTGGTTTCTCCAATCTCTCTGTGACCATAGTTTCTCCTGTCTCTCTGTGACTATTGTTTCTCCTATCTCTCTGTGACCTTGGTTTCTCCAATCTCTCTGTGACCATCGTTTCTCCCATCTCTCTCTGACCATGGTTTCTCCTATCTCTCTGTGAACATTGTTTTTCATATCTCACTGTGACCATGGTTTCTCCTTTCTCTCTGTGACCATAGTTTCTCCTATCTCTCTGTGACCATGATTTCTCCTATCTCTCTGTGACCATGGTTTCTCCTATCTCACTGTGACCATCGTTTCTCCTATTTCTCTCTGCCCATGGTTTCTCCTATCTCTCTGTGACCATGGTTTCTCCGATCTCTCTGTGAACATGATTTCTCCCATCTCACTGTGACCATGATTTCTCCTTTCTCTCTGTGACCATCGTTTCCCCTATCTCGCCGTGACCATGGTTTCTCCTATCTCTCTTTGACCATGGTTTCTCCTATCTCTCTTTGACCATGGTTTCTCCTATCTCTCTGTGACCATGGTTATCTCCTTTCTCTCTGTGACCATGGTTTCTCCTATCTCACTGTGACCATATTTTCTCCTATCTTTCTGTGACCATTGTTTCTCCTTTCTCTCTGTGACCATGGTTTCTCCTATCTCTGTCTGACCATGGTTTCTCCTATCTCTCTGTGACCATGGATTCCCCTTTCTCTCTGTGACCATGGTTTCTCCTATCTCTCTGTGACCATACTTTGTCCAATCTCTCTGTGACCATGGTTTCTCCTATCTCTCTGTGAACATGGTTTCTCCTATCTCTCTTTGACCATGGTTTCTCATTTGTCTCTGTCAACATGGTTTTTCCTATCTGTTTGTGACCATGGTTTCTACTTTCTCTCTGTGACCATACGTTCTCCTATCTCTCTGTGACCATGGTTTCTCCTATCTCTCTGTGACCATGGTTTCTCCTATCTCACTGTGACCATCGTTTCTCCTATCTCTCTGTGACCATGGTTTCTCCTATCTCTCTGTGAACATAGTTTCTCCTATCTCTCTGTGACCTTGGTTTCTCCTATCTCTCTGTTACCATGGTTTCTCCTATCTCTCTGTGACTATGGTTTCCCCTATCTCTCTCTGACCTTGGTTTCTCCTATCTCTCTGTGACTATGGTTTCACCTACCTCTCTGTGATCTTGGTTTCTCCTATCTCTCTGAAACCATGGTTTTCCCTTTCCCTCTGTGACTATGGTTTCTCAAATCTCTCTGTGACCATGGTTTCCCCTATCTGCCTGTGACCTTGGTTTCTCCTATCTCTCTGTGACTATTGTTTCTCCAATCTCTCTGTGACCTTGGTTTCTCCAATCTCTCTGTGACCATCGTTTCTCCCATCTCTCTCTGACCATGGTTTCTCCTATCTCTCTGTGAACATGGTTTTTCATATCTCACTGTGACCATGGTTTCTCCTTTCTCTCTGTGACCATAGTTTCTCAAATGTCTCTGTGACCATGGTTCCTCCTATCTCACTGTGACCATGGTTTCTCCTATCTCTCTGTGACTATGGTTTCCCCTATCTCTCTCTGACCTTGGTTTCTCCTATCTCTCTGTGACTATGGTTTCACCTACCTCTCTGTGATCTTGGTTTCTCCTATCTCTCTGAAACCATGGTTTTCCCTTTCCCTCTGTGACCATGGTTTCTCAAATCTCTCTGTGACCATGGTTTCCCCTATCTGCCTGTGACCTTGGTTTCTCCTATCTCTCTGTGACTATTGTTTCTCCAATCTCTCAGTGACCTTGGTTTCTCCAATCTCTCTGTGACCATCGTTTCTCCCATCTCTCTCTGACCATGGTTTCTCCTATCTCTCTGTGAACATGGTTTTTCATATCTCACTGTGACCATGGTTTCTCCTTTCTCTCTGTGACCATAGTTTCTCCTATCTCTCTGTGACCATGATTTCTCCTATCTCTCTGTGACCATGGTTTCTCCTATCTCCCTGTGACCTTGGTTTCTCCTATCTCTCTGTGACCATGGTTTCTCAAATCTCTCTGTGACCATGGTTTCTCCTATCTCACTGTGACCATGATTTCTCCTTTCTCTCTGTGACCATGGTTTCCCCTATCTCGCCGTGACCATGGTTTCTCCTATCTCTCTTTGACCATGGTTTCTCCTATCTCTCTTTGACCATGGTTTCTCCTATCTCTCTGTGACCATGGTTATCTCCTATCTCTCTTTGACCATGGTTTATCCTATCTCCCTGTGACCTTGGTTTCTCCTATCTCTCTGTGACTATGGTTTCCCCAATCTCTCTGTGAACTTGGTTTCTCCAATCTCTCTGTGACCATAGTTTCTCCTATCTCTCTGTGACTATTGTTTCTCCGATCTCTCTGTGACCTTGGTTTCTCCAATCTCTCTGTGACCATCGTTTCTCCCATCTCTCTCTGACCATGGTTTCTCCTATCTCTCTGTGAACATGGTTTTTCATATCTCACTGTGACCATGGTTTCTCCTTTCTCTCTGTGACCATAGTTTCTCCTATCTCTCTGTGACCATGATTTCTCCTATCTCTCTGTGACCATGGTTTCTCCTATCTCACTGTGACCATCGTTTCTCCTATTTCTCTCTGCCCATGGTTTTTCCTATCTCTCTGTGACCATGGTTTCTCCGATCTCTCTGTGAACATGATTTCTCCCATCTCACTGTGACCATGGTTTCTCCTGTCTCTCTGTGACCATGGTTTCTCCTATCTCTCTGTGACCATACTTTGTCCAATCTCTCTGTGACCATGGTTTCTCCTATCTCTCTGTGAACATGGTTTCTCCTATCTCTCTTTGACCATGGTTTCTCCTTTGTCTCTGTCAACATGGTTTTTCCTATCTGTTTGTGACCATGGTTTCTACTTTCTCTCTGTGACCATACGTTCTCCTATCTCTCTGTGACCATGGTTTCTCCTATCTCTCTGTGACCATGGTTTCTCCTATCTCACTGTGACCATCGTTTCTCCTATCTCTCTGTGAACATAGTTTCTCCTATCTCTCTGTGACCTTGGTTTCTCCTATCTCTCTGTTACCATGGTTTCTCCTATCTCTCTGTGACTATGGTTTCCCCTATCTCTCTCTGACCTTGGTTTCTCCTATCTCTCTGTGACTATGGTTTCTCCTATCTCTCTGTGACCTTGGTTTCTCCTATCTCTCTGTGACCTTGGTTTCTCCAATCTCTCTGTGACCATGGTTTCTCCTATCTCTCTGTGACCATGGTTTATCCTATCACCCTGTGACCTTGGTTTCTCCTATCTCTCTGTGACTATGGCTTCCCCTATCTCTCTGTGACCTTGGTTTCTCCAATCTCTCTGTAACCATAGTTTCTCCTTTCTCTCTGTGACTATGGTTTCTCCTTTCTCTCTGTGACCTTGGTTTCTCCAATCTCTCTGTGACCATAGTTTCTCCTATCTCTCTGTGTCCATATTTTCTCCTATCTCTCTGTAACCATGGTTTTCTCTTTCTCTCTGTGACCTTGCTTTTCCCTTTCTCTCTGTGACCATGGTTTCTCAAATCTCTCTGTGACCATGGTTTCTCCTATCTCCCTGTGACCATGGTTTCTCCTATCTCTCTGTGACTCTGGTTTCTCCTATCTCTTTGTGACCTTGGTTTCTCCAATCTCTCTGTGACCATGGTTTCTCCTATCTCTCTGTGACCATGGTTTATCCTATCTCCCTGTGACCTTGGTTTCTCCTATCTCTCTGTGACCATGGTTTCTCAAATCTCTCTGTGACCATGGTTTCTCCTTTCTCACTGTGACCATGATTTCTCCTTTCTCTCTGTGACCATGGTTTCCCCTATCTCGCCGTGACCATGGTTTCTCCTATCTCTCTTTGACCATGGTTTCTCCTATCTCTCTTTGACCATGGTTTCTCCTATCTCTCTGTGACCATGGTTATCTCCTTTCTCTCTGTGACCATGGTTTCTCCTATCTCACTGTGACCATATTTTCTCCTATCTTTCTGTGACCATTGTTTCTCCTTTCTCTCTGTGACCATGGTTTCTCCTATCTCTGTCTGACCATGGTTTCTCCTATTTCTCTGTGACCATGGATTCCCCTTTCTCTCTGTGACCATGGTTTCTCCTATCTCTCTGTGACCATACTTTGTCCAATCTCTCTGTGACCATGGTTTCTCCTATCTCTCTGTGAACATGGTTTCTCCTGTCTCTCTTTGACCATGGTTTCTCCTTTGTCTCTGTCAACATGATTTTTCCTATCTGTTTGTGACCATGGTTTCTACTTTCTCTCTGTGACCATACGTTCTCCTATCTCTCTGTGACCATGGTTTCTCCTATCTCTCTGTGACCATCGTTTCTCCTATCTCTCTGTGACCATGGTTTCTCCTATCTCTCTGTGAACATAGTTTCTCCTATCACTCTGTGACCTTGGTTTCTCCTATATCTCTGTTACCTTGGTTTCTCCTATCTCTCTGTGACTATTGTTTCTCCGATCTCTCTGTGACCTTGGTTTCTCCAATCTCTCTGTGACCATCGTGTCTCCCATGTCTCTCTGACCATGGTTTCTCCTATCTCTCTGTGAACATGGTTTTTCATATCTCACTGTGACCATGGTTTCTCCTTTCTCTCTGTGACCATAGTTTAACCTATCTCTCTGTGACCATGATTTCTCCTATCTCTCTGTGACCATGGTTTCTCCTATCACCCTGTGACCTTGGTTTCTCCTATCTCTCTGTGACCATGGTTTCTCAAATCTCTCTGTGACCATGGTTTCTCCTATCTCACTGTGACCATGATTTCTCCTTTCTCTCTGTGACCATGGTTTCCCCTATCTCGCCGTGACCATGGTTTCTCCTATCTCTCTTTGACCATGGTTTCTCCTATCTCTCTTTGACCATGGTTTCTCCTATCTCTCTGTGATCATGGTTATCTACTATCTCTCTGTGACCATGGTTTATCCTATCTCCCTGTGACCTTGGTTTCTCCTATCTCTCTGTGACTATGGTTTCCCCAATCTCTCTGTGAACTTGGTTTCTCCAATCTCTCTGTGACCATAGTTTCTCCTGTCTCTCTGTGACTATTGTTTCTCCTATCTCTCTGTGACCTTGGTTTCTCCAATCTCTCTGTGACCATCGTTTCTCCCATCTCTCTCTGACCATGGTTTCTCCTATCTCTCTGTGAACATTGTTTTTCATATCTCACTGTGACCATGGTTTCTCCTTTCTCTCTGTGACCATAGTTTCTCCTATCTCTCTGTGACCATGATTTCTCCTATCTCTCTGTGACCATGGTTTCTCCTATCTCACTGTGACCATCGTTTCTCCTATTTCTCTCTGCCCATGGTTTCTCCTATCTCTCTGTGACCATGGTTTCTCCGATCTCTCTGTGAACATGATTTCTCCCATCTCACTGTGACCATGATTTCTCCTTTCTCTCTGTGACCATCGTTTCCCCTATCTCGCCGTGACCATGGTTTCTCCTATCTCTCTTTGACCATGGTTTCTCCTATCTCTCTTTGACCATGGTTTCTCCTATCTCTCTGTGACCATGGTTATCTCCTTTCTCTCTGTGACCATGGTTTCTCCTATCTCACTGTGACCATATTTTCTCCTATCTTTCTGTGACCATTGTTTCTCCTTTCTCTCTGTGACCATGGTTTCTCCTATCTCTGTCTGACCATGGTTTCTCCTATCTCTCTGTGACCATGGATTCCCCTTTCTCTCTGTGACCATGGTTTCTCCTATCTCTCTGTGACCATACTTTGTCCAATCTCTCTGTGACCATGGTTTCTCCTATCTCTCTGTGAACATGGTTTCTCCTATCTCTCTTTGACCATGGTTTCTCATTTGTCTCTGTCAACATGGTTTTTCCTATCTGTTTGTGACCATGGTTTCTACTTTCTCTCTGTGACCATACGTTCTCCTATCTCTCTGTGACCATGGTTTCTCCTATCTCTCTGTGACCATGGTTTCTCCTATCTCACTGTGACCATCGTTTCTCCTATCTCTCTGTGACCATGGTTTCTCCTATCTCTCTGTGAACATAGTTTCTCCTATCTCTCTGTGACCTTGGTTTCTCCTATCTCTCTGTTACCATGGTTTCTCCTATCTCTCTGTGACTATGGTTTCCCCTATCTCTCTCTGACCTTGGTTTCTCCTATCTCTCTGTGACTATGGTTTCACCTACCTCTCTGTGATCTTGGTTTCTCCTATCTCTCTGAAACCATGGTTTTCCCTTTCCCTCTGTGACCATGGTTTCTCAAATCTCTCTGTGACCATGGTTTCCCCTATCTGCCTGTGACCTTGGTTTCTCCTATCTCTCTGTGACTATTGTTTCTCCAATCTCTCTGTGACCTTGGTTTCTCCAATCTCTCTGTGACCATCGTTTCTCCCATCTCTCTCTGACCATGGTTTCTCCTATCTCTCTGTGAACATGGTTTTTCATATCTCACTGTGACCATGGTTTCTCCTTTCTCTCTGTGACCATAGTTTCTCAAATGTCTCTGTGACCATGGTTTCTCCTATCTCACTGTGACCATGGTTTCTCCTATCTCTCTGTGACTATGGTTTCCCCTATCTCTCTCTGACCTTGGTTTCTCCTATCTCTCTGTGACTATGGTTTCACCTACCTCTCTGTGATCTTGGTTTCTCCTATCTCTCTGAAACCATGGTTTTCCCTTTCCCTCTGTGACCATGGTTTCTCAAATCTCTCTGTGACCATGGTTTCCCCTATCTGCCTGTGACCTTGGTTTCTCCTATCTCTCTGTGACTATTGTTTCTCCAATCTCTCAGTGACCTTGGTTTCTCCAATCTCTCTGTGACCATCGTTTCTCCCATCTCTCTCTGACCATGGTTTCTCCTATCTCTCTGTGAACATGGTTTTTCATATCTCACTGTGACCATGGTTTCTCCTTTCTCTCTGTGACCATAGTTTCTCCTATCTCTCTGTGACCATGATTTCTCCTATCTCTCTGTGACCATGGTTTCTCCTATCTCCCTGTGACCTTGGTTTCTCCTATCTCTCTGTGACCATGGTTTCTCAAATCTCTCTGTGACCATGGTTTCTCCTATCTCACTGTGACCATGATTTCTCCTTTCTCTCTGTGACCATGGTTTCCCCTATCTCGCCGTGACCATGGTTTCTCCTATCTCTCTTTGACCATGGTTTCTCCTATCTCTCTTTGACCATGGTTTCTCCTATCTCTCTGTGACCATGGTTATCTCCTATCTCTCTTTGACCATGGTTTATCCTATCTCCCTGTGACCTTGGTTTCTCCTATCTCTCTGTGACTATGGTTTCCCCAATCTCTCTGTGAACTTGGTTTCTCCAATCTCTCTGTGACCATAGTTTCTCCTATCTCTCTGTGACTATTGTTTCTCCGATCTCTCTGTGACCTTGGTTTCTCCAATCTCTCTGTGACCATCGTTTCTCCCATCTCTCTCTGACCATGGTTTCTCCTATCTCTCTGTGAACATGGTTTTTCATATCTCACTGTGACCATGGTTTCTCCTTTCTCTCTGTGACCATAGTTTCTCCTATCTCTCTGTGACCATGATTTCTCCTATCTCTCTGTGACCATGGTTTCTCCTATCTCACTGTGACCATCGTTTCTCCTATTTCTCTCTGCCCATGGTTTTTCCTATCTCTCTGTGACCATGGTTTCTCCGATCTCTCTGTGAACATGATTTCTCCCATCTCACTGTGACCATGGTTTCTCCTGTCTCTCTGTGACCATGGTTTCTCCTATCTCTCTGTGACTATGGTTTCTCCTTTCTCTCTGTGACCTTGGTTTCTCCTATCTCTCTGTGACATTGGTTTCTGCTATCTCTCTGTGACTATGGTTTCGCCTACCTCTCTGTGATCTTGGTTTCTCCTATCTCTCTGTAGCCATGGTTTTCCCTTTCTCTCTGTGACCTTGGTTTTCCCTTTCCCTCTGTGACCATGGTTTCTTAAATCTCTCTGTGACCATGGTTTCTCCTATCTCCCTGTGACCATGGTTTCTCCTTTCTCTCTGTGACTCTGGTATCTCCTATCTCTTTGTGACCTTGGTTTCTCCAATCTCTCTGTGACCATGGTTTCTCCTATCTCACTGTGACCATGGCTTATCCTATCTCCCTGTGAACATGATTTCTCCCATCTCACTGTGACCATGGTTTCTCCTGTCTCTCTGTGACCATGGTTTCTCCTATCTCTCTGTGACGATGGTTTCTCCTATCTCTCTGTGACCTTGGTTTCTCCTGTCTCTCTGTGACCATGGTTTCTCCTATCTCTCTGTGACCTTGGTTTCTCCTATCTCTCTGTGACCTTGGTTTCTCCAATCTCTCTGTGATCATGGTTTCTCCTATCTCTCTGTGACCATGGTTTATCCTATCTCCCTGTGACCTTGGTTTCTCCTATCTCTCTGTGACTATGGTTTCCCCTATCTCTCTGTGACCTTGGTTTCTCCTATCTCTCTGTGACCATAGTTTCTCCTTTCTCTCTGTGACTATGGTTTCTCCTATCTCTCTGTGACCTTGGTTTCTCCAATCTCTCTGTGACCATAGTTTCTCCCATCTCTGTGTGTCCATATTTTCTCCTATCTCTCTGTAACCATGGTTTTCCCTTTCTCTCTGTGACCTTTCTTTTCCCTTTCTCTCTGTGACCATAGTTTCTCAAAGCTCTCTGTGACCATGGTTTCTCCTATCTCCCTGTGACCATGGTTTCTCCTATCTCTCTGTGAATCTGTTTTCTCCTATCTCGTTGTGACCTTGGTTTCTACAATCTCTCTGTGACCATGGTTTCTCCTATCTCTCTCTGACCATGGTTTCTCCTTTCTCTCTGTGAACATGGTTTTTCATATCTCACTGTGACTATGGTTTCTCCTTTCTCTCTGTGACCATTGTTTCAGCTATCTCTCTGTGACCATGATTTCTCCTATCTCTCTGTGACCATGGTTTCTCCTATCTCCCTGTGACCTTGGTTTCTCCTATCTCTCTGTGACCATGGTTTCTCAAATCTCTCTGTGACCATGGTTTCTCCTATCTCACTGTGACCATGATTTCTCCTTTCTCTCTGTGACCATGGTTTCCCCTATCTCGCCGTGACCATGGTTTCTCCTATCTCTCTTTGACCATGGTTTCTCCTATCTCTCTTTGACCATGGTTTCTCCTATCTCTCTGTGACCATGGTTATCTCCTTTCTCTCTGTGACCATGGTTTCTCCTATCTCACTGTGACCATATTTTCTCCTATCTTTCTGTGACCATTGTTTCTCCTTTCTCTCTGTGACCATGGTTTCTCCTATCTCTGTCTGACCATGGTTTCTCCTATCTCTCTGTGACCATGGATTCCCCTTTCTCTCTGTGACCATGGTTTCTCCTATCTCTCTGAGACCATACTTTGTCCAATCTCTCTGTGACCATGGTTTCTCCTATCTCTCTGTGAACATGGTTTCTCCTGTCTCTCTTTGACCATGGTTTCTCCTTTGTCTCTGTCAACATGGTTTTTCCTATCTGTTTGTGACCATGGTTTCTACTTTCTCTCTGTGACCATACGTTCTCCTATCTCTCTGTGACCATGGTTTCTCCTATCTCTCTGGGACCATGGTTTCTCCTATCTCACTGTGACCATCGTTTCTCCTATCTCTCTGTGACCATGGTTTCTCCTATCTCTCTGTGAACATAGTTTCTCCTATCTCTCTGTGACCTTGGTTTCTCCTATCTCTCTGTGACCATGGTTTCTCCTATTTCTCTGTGACTATGGTTTCCCCTATCTCTCTCTGACCTTGGTTTCTCCTATCTCTCTGTGACTATGGTTTCTCCTACCTCTCTGTGATCTTGGTTTCTCCTATCTCTCTGAAACCATGGTTTTCCCTTTCCCTCTGTGACCATGGTTTCTCAAATCCATCTGTGACCATGGTTTCCCCTATCTGCCTGTGACCTTGGTTTCTCCTATCTCTCTGTGACTATTGTTTCTCCGATCTCTCTGTGACCTTGGTTTCTCCAATCTCTCTGTGACCATCGTTTCTCCCATCTCTCTCTGACCATGGTTTCTCCTATCTCTCTGTGAACATGGTTTTTCATATCTCACTGTGACCATGGTTTCTCCTTTCTCACTGTGACCATAGTTTCTCCTATCTCTCTGTGACCATGATTTCTCCTATCTCTCTGTGACCATGGTTTCTCCTATTTCCCTCTGACCTTGGTTTCTCCTATCTCTCTGTGACCATGGTTTCTCAAATCTCTCTGTGACCATGGTTTCTCCTATCTCACTGTGACCTTGGTTTCTCCAATCTCTCTGTGACCATGGTTTCTCCTATTTCTCTGTGACCATGGTTTATCCTATCTCCCTGTGAACATGATTTCACCCATCTCACTGTGACCATGGTTTCTCCTGTCTCTCTGTGACCATGGTTTCTCCTATCGCTCTGTGACTATGGTTTCTCCTATCTCTCTGTGACCTTGGTTTCTCCTATCTCTCTGTGACCTTGGTTTCTCCAATCTCTCTGTGACCATGGTTTCTCCTATCTCTCTGTGACCATGGTTTATCCTATCTCCCTGTGACCTTGGTTTCTCCTATCTCTCTGTGACTATGGCTTCCCCTATCTCTCTGTGACCTTGGTTTCTCCAATCTCTCTGTGACCATAGTTTCTCCTTTCTCTCTGTGACTATGGTTTCTCCTTTCTCTCTGTGACCTTGGTTTCTCCAATCTCTCTGTGACCATAGTTTCTCCTATCTCTCTGTGTCCATATTTTCTCCTATCTCTCTGTAACCGTGGTTTTCCCTTTCTCTCTGTGACCTTGCTTTTCCCTTTCTCTCTGTGACCATGGTTTCTCAAATCTCTCTGTGACCATGGTTTCTCCTATCTCCCTGTGACCATGGTTTCTCCTATCTCTCTGTGACTCTGGTTTCTCCTATCTCTTTGTGACCTTGGTTTCTCCAATCTCTCTGTGACCATGGTTTCTCAAATCTCTCTGTGACCATGGTTTCTCCTATCTCACTGTGACCATGATTTCTCCTTTCTCTCTGTGACCATGGTTTCCCCTATCTCGCCGTGACCATGGTTTCTCCTATCTCTCTTTGACCATGGTTTCTCCTATGTCTCTTTGACCATGGTTTCTCCTATCTCTCTGTGACCATGGTTATCTCCTTTCTCTCTGTGACCATGGTTTCTCCTATCTCACTGTGACCATATTTTCTCCTATCTTTCTGTGACCATTGTTTCTCCTTTCTCTCTGTGACCATGGTTTCTCCTATCTCTGTCTGACCATGGTTTCTCCTATTTCTCTGTGACCATGGATTCCCCTTTCTCTCTGTGACCATGGTTTCTCCTATCTCTCTGTGACCATACTTTGTCCAATCTCTCTGTGACCATGGTTTCTCCTATCTCTCTGTGAACATGGTTTCTCCTGTCTCTCTTTGACCATGGTTTCTCCTTTGTCTCTGTCAACATGGTTTTTCCTATCTGTTTGTGACCATGGTTTCTACTTTCTCTCTGTGACCATACGTTCTCCTATCTCTCTGTGACCATGGTTTCTCCTATCTCTCTGTGACCATCGTTTCTCCTATCTCTCTGTGACCATGGTTTCTCCCATCTCTCTGTGAACATAGTTTCTCCTATCACTCTGTGACCTTGGTTTCTCCTATATCTCTGTTACCTTGGTTTCTCCTATCTCTCTGTGACTATTGTTTCTCCGATCTCTCTGTGACCTTGGTTTCTCCAATCTCTCTGTGACCATCGTTTCTCCCATGTCTCTCTGACCATGGTTTCTCCTATCTCTCTGTGAACATGGTTTTTCATATCTCACTGTGACCATGGTTTCTCCTTTCTCTCTGTGACCATAGTTTAACCTATCTCTCTGTGACCATGATTTCTCCTATCTCTCTGTGACCATGGTTTCTCCTATCTCCCTGTGACCTTGGTTTCTCCTATCTCTCTGTGACCATGGTTTCTCAAATCTCTCTGTGACCATGGTTTCTCCTATCTCACTGTGACCATGATTTCTCCTTTCTCTCTGTGACCATGGTTTCCCCTATCTCGCCGTGACCATGGTTTCTCCTATCTCTCTTTGACCATGGTTTCTCCTATCTCTCTTTGACCATGGTTTCTCCTATCTCTCTGTGACCATGGTTATCTACTATCTCTCTGTGACCATGGTTTATCCTATCTCCCTGTGACCTTGGTTTCTCCTATCTCTCTGTGACTATGGTTTCCCCAATCTCTCTGTGAACTTGGTTTCTCCAATCTCTCTGTGACCATAGTTTCTCCTGTCTCTCTGTGACTATTGTTTCTCCTATCTCTCTGTGACCTTGGTTTCTCCAATCTCTCTGTGACCATCGTTTCTCCCATCTCTCTCTGACCATGGTTTCTCCTATCTCTCTGTGAACATTGTTTTTCATATCTCACTGTGACCATGGTTTCTCCTTTCTCTCTGTGACCATAGTTTCTCCTATCTCTCTGTGACCATGATTTCTCCTATCTCTCTGTGACCATGGTTTCTCCTATCTCACTGTGACCATCGTTTCTCCTATTTCTCTCTGCCCATGGTTTCTCCTATCTCTCTGTGACCATGGTTTCTCCGATCTCTCTGTGAACATGATTTCTCCCATCTCACTGTGACCTTGATTTCTCCTTTCTCTCTGTGACCATGGTTTCCCCTATCTCGCCGTGAGCATGGTTTCTCCTATCTCTCTTTGACCATGGTTTCTCCTATCTCTCTTTGACCATGGTTTCTCCTATCTCTCTGTGACCATGGTTATCTCCTTTCTCTCTGTGACCATGGTTTCTCCTATCTCACTGTGACCATATTTTCTCCTATCTTTCTGTGACCATTGTTTCTCCTTTCTCTCTGTGACCATGGTTTCTCCTATCTCTGTCTGACCATGGTTTCTCCTATCTCTCTGTGACCATGGATTCCCCTTTCTCTCTGTGACCATGGTTTCTCCTATCTCTCTGTGACCATACTTTGTCCAATCTCTCTGTGACCATGGTTTCTCCTATCTCTCTGTGAACATGGTTTCTCCTATCTCTCTTTGACCATGGTTTCTCCTTTGTCTCTGTCAACGTGGTTTTTCCTATCTGTTTGTGACCATGGTTTCTACTTTCTCTCTGTGACCATACGTTCTCCTATATCTCTGTGATCATGGTTTCTCCTATCTCTCTGTGACCATGGTTTCTCCTATCTCACTGTGACCATCGTTTCTCCTATCTCTCTGTGACCATGGTTTCTCCTATCTCTCTGTGAACATAGTTTCTCCTATCTCTCTGTGACCTTGGTTTCTCCTATCTCTCTGTTACCATGGTTTCTCCTATCTCTCTGTGACTATGGTTTCCCCTATCTCTCTCTGACCTTGGTTTCTCCTATCTCTCTGTGACTATGGTTTCACCTACCTCTCTGTGATCTTGGTTTCTCCTATCTCTCTGAAACCATGGTTTTCCCTTTCCCTCTGTGACCATGGTTTCTCAAATCTCTCTGTGACCATGGTTTCCCCTATCTGCCTGTGACCTTGGTTTCTCCTATCTCTCTGTGACTATTGTTTCTCCAATCTCTCTGTGACCTTGGTTTCTCCAATCTCTCTGTGACCATCGTTTCTCCCATCTCTCTCTGACCATGGTTTCTCCTATCTCTCTGTGAACATGGTTTTTCATATCTCACTGTGACCATGGTTTCTCCTTTCTCTCTGTGACCATAGTTTCTCAAATGTCTCTGTGACCATGGTTTCTCCTATCTCACTGTGACCATGGTTTCTCCTATCTCTCTGTGACTATGGTTTCCCCTATCTCTCTCTGACCTTGGTTTCTCCTATCTCTCTGTGACTATGGTTTCACCTACCTCTCTGTGATCTTGGTTTCTCCGATCTCTCTGAAACCATGGTTTTCCCTTTCCCTCTGTGACCATGGTTTCTCAAATCTCTCTGTGACCATGGTTTCCCCTATCTGCCTGTGACCTTGGTTTCTCCTATCTCTCTGTGACTATTGTTTCTCCAATCTCTCAGTGACCTTGGTTTCTCCAATCTCTCTGTGACCATCGTTTCTCCCATCTCTCTCTGACCATGGTTTCTCCTATCTCTCTGTGAACATGGTTTTTCATATCTCACTGTGACCATGGTTTCTCCTTTCTCTCTGTGACCATAGTTTCTCCTATCTCTCTGTGACCATGATTTCTCCTATCTCTCTGTGACCATGGTTTCTCCTATCTCCCTGTGACCTTGGTTTCTCCTATCTCTCTGTGACCATGGTTTCTCAAATCTCTCTGTGACCATGGTTTCTCCTATCTCACTGTGACCATGATTTCTCCTTTCTCTCTGTGACCATGGTTTCCCCTATCTCGCCGTGACCATGGTTTCTCCTATCTCTCTTTGACCATGGTTTCTCCTATCTCTCTTTGACCATGGTTTCTCCTATCTCTCTGTGACCATGGTTATCTCCTATCTCTCTTTGACCATGGTTTATCCTATCTCCCTGTGACCTTGGTTTCTCCTATCTCTCTGTGACTATGGTTTCCCCAATCGCTCTGTGAACTTGGTTTCTGCAATCTCTCTGTGACCATAGTTTCTCCTATCTCTCTGTGACTATTGTTTCTCCGATCTCTCTGTGACCTTGGTTTCTCCAATCTCTCTGTGACCATCGTTTCTCCCATCTCTCTCTGAACATGGTTTCTCCTATCTCTCTGTGAACATGGTTTTTCATATCTCACTGTGACCATGGTTTCTCCTTTCTCTCTGTGACCATAGTTTCTCCTATCTCTCTGTGACCATGATTTCTCCTATCTCTCTGTGACCATGGTTTCTCCTATCTCACTGTGACCATCGTTTCTCCTATTTCTCTCTGCCCATGGTTTTTCCTATCTCTCTGTGACCATGGTTTCTCCGATCTCTCTGTGAACATGATTTCTCCCATCTCACTGTGACCATGGTTTCTCCTGTCTCTCTGTGACCATGGTTTCTCCTATCTCTCTGTGACTATGGTTTCTCCTTTCTCTCTGTGACCTTGGTTTCTCCTATCTCTCTGTGACATTGGTTTCTGCTATCTCTCTGTGACTATGGTTTCGCCTACCTCTCTGTGATCTTGGTTTCTCCTATCTCTCTGTAGCCATGGTTTTCCCTTTCTCTCTGTGACCTTGGTTTTCCCTTTCCCTCTGTGACCATGGTTTCTTAAATCTCTCTGTGACCATGGTTTCTCCTATCTCCCTGTGACCATGGTTTCTCCTTTCTCTCTGTGACTCTGGTTTCTCCTATCTCTTTGTGACCTTGGTTTCTCCAATCTCTCTGTGACCATGGTTTCTCCTATCTCACTGTGACCATGGTTTATTCTATCTCCCTGTGAACATGATTTCTCCCATCTCACTGTGACCATGGTTTCTCCTATCTCTCTGTGACCATGGTTATCTCCTTTCTCTCTGTGACCATGGTTTCTCCTATCTCACTGTGACCATATTTTCTCCTATCTTTCTGTGACCATTGTTTCTCCTTTCTCTCTGTGACCATGGTTTCTCCTATCTCTGTCTGACCATGGTTTCTCCTATCTCTCTGTGACCATGGATTCCCCTTTCTCTCTGTGACCATGGTTTCTCCTATCTCTCTGAGACCATACTTTGTCCAATCTCTCTGTGACCATGGTTTCTCCTATCTCTCTGTGAACATGGTTTCTCCTGTCTCTCTTTGACCATGGTTTCTCCTTTGTCTCTGTCAACATGGTTTTTCCTATCTGTTTGTGACCATGGTTTCTACTTTCACTCTGTGACCATACGTTCTCCTATCTCTCTGTGACCATGGTTTCTCCTATCTCTCTGGGACCATGGTTTCTCCTATCTCACTGTGACCATCGTTTCTCCTATCTCTCTGTGACCATGGTTTCTCCTATCTCTCTGTGACTATGGTTTCTCCTACCTCTCTGTGACCTTGGTTTCTCCTATCTCTCTGTTACCATGGTTTCTCCTATTTCTCTGTGACTATGGTTTCCCCTATCTCTCTCTGACCTTGGTTTCTCCTATCTCTCTGTGACTATGGTTTCTCCTACCTCTCTGTGATCTTGGTTTCTCCTATCTCTCTGAAACCATGGTTTTCCCTTTCCCTCTGTGACCATGGTTTCTCAAATCCATCTGTGACCATGGTTTCCCCTATCTGCCTGTGACCTTGGTTTCTCCTATCTCTCTGTGACTATTGTTTCTCCGATCTCTCTGTGACCATGGTTTCTCCAATCTCTCTGTGACCATCGTTTCTCCCATCTCTCTCTGACCATGGTTTCTCCTATCTCTCTGTGAACATGGTTTTTCATATCTCACTGTGACCATGGTTTCTCCTTTCTCTCTGTGACCATGATTTCTCCTATCTCTCTGTGACCATGGTTTCTCCTATTTCCCTCTGACCTTGGTTTCTCCTATCTCTCTGTGACCATGGTTTCTCAAATCTCTCTGTGACCATGGTTTCTCCTATCTCACTGTGACCTTGGTTTCTCCAATCTCTCTGTGACCATGGTTTCTCCTATTTCTCTGTGACTATGGTTTATCCTATCTCCCTGTGAACATGATTTCACCCATCTCACTGTGACCATGGTTTCTCCTATCTCTCTGTGACCATGGTTTCTCCTATCGCTCTGTGGCTATGGTTTCTCCTATCTCTCTGTGACCTTGGTTTCTCCTATCTCTCTGTGACCTTGGTTTCTCCAATCTCTCTGTGACCATGGTTTCTCCTATCTCTCTGTGACCATGGTTTATCCTATCTCCCTGTGACTATGGTTTCTCCTATCTCTCTGTGACTATGGCTTCCCCTATCTCTCTGTTACCTTGGTTTCTCCAATCTCTCTGTGACCATAGTTTCTCCTTTCTCTCTGTGACTATGGTTTCTCCTTTCTCTCTGTGACCTTGGTTTCTCCAATCTCTCTGTGACCATAGTTTCTCCTATCTCTCTGTGTCCATATTTTCTCCTATCTCTCTGTAACCGTGGTTTTCCCTTTCTCTCTGTGACCTTGCTTTTCCCTTTCTCTCTGTGACCATGGTTTCTCAAATCTCTCTGTGACCATGGTTTCTCCTATCTCCCTGTGACCATGGTTTCTCCTATCTCTCTGTGCCTCTGGTTGCTCCTATCTCTTTGTGACCTTGGTTTCTCCAATCTCTCTGTGACCATGGTTTCTCAAATCTCTCTGTGACCATGGTTTCTCCTATCTCACTGTGACCATGATTTCTCCTTTCTCTCTGTGACCATGGTTTCCCCTATCTCGCCGTGACCATGGTTTCTCCTATCTCTCTTTGACCATGGTTTCTCCTATGTCTCTTTGACCATGGTTTCTCCTATCTCTCTGTGACCATGGTTATCTCCTTTCTCTCCGTGACCATGGTTTCTCCTATCTCACTGTGACCATATTTTCTCCTATCTTTCTGTGACCATTGTTTCTCCTTTCTCTCTGTGACCATGGTTTCTCCTATCTCTGTCTGACCATGGTTTCTCCTATTTCTCTGTGACCATGGATTCCCCTTTCTCTCTGTGACCATGGTTTCTCCTATCTCTCTGTGACCATACTTTGTCCAATCTCTCTGTGACCATGGTTTCTCCTATCTCTCTGTGAACATGGTTTCTCCTGTCTCTCTTTGACCATGGTTTCTCCTTTGTCTCTGTCAACATGGTTTTTCCTATCTGTTTGTGACCATGGTTTCTACTTTCTCTCTGTGACCAGACGTTCTCCTATCTCTCTGTGACCATGGTTTCTCCTATCTCTCTGTGACCATCGTTTCTCCTATCTCTCTGTGACCATGGTTTCTCCCATCTCTCTGTGAACATAGTTTCTCCTATCACTCTGTGACCTTGGTTTCTCCTATATCTCTGTTACCTTGGTTTCTCCTATCTCTCTGTGACTATTGTCTCTCCGATCTCTCTGTGACCTTGGTTTCTCCAATCTCTCTGTGACCATCGTTTCTCCCATGTCTCTCTGACCATGGTTTCTCCTATCTCTCTGTGAACATGGTTTTTCATATCTCACTGTGACCATGGTTTCTCCTTTCTCTCTGTGACCATAGTTTAACCTATCTCTCTGTGACCATGATTTCTCCTATCTCTCTGTGACCATGGTTTCTCCTATCTCCCTGTGACCTTGGTTTCTCCTATCTCTCTGTGACCATGGTTTCTCAAATCTCTCTGTGACCATGGTTTCTCCTATCTCACTGTGACCATGATTTCTCCTTTCTCTCTGTGACCATGGTTTCCCCTATCTCGCCGTGACCATGGTTTCTCCTATCTCTCTTTGACCATGGTTTCTCCTATCTCTCTTTGACCATGGTTTCTCCTATCTCTCTGTGACCATGGTTATCTACTATCTCTCTGTGACCATGGTTTATCCTATCTCCCTGTGACCTTGGTTTCTCCAATCTCTCTGTGACCATGGTTTCTCCTATCTCTCTGTGACCATGGTTTATCCTATCTCCCTGTGACTATGGTTTCTCCTATCTCTCTGTGACTATGGCTTCCCCTATCTCTCTGTGACCTTGGTTTCTCCAATCTCTCTGTGACCATAGTTTCTCCTTTCTCTCTGTGACTATGGTTTCTCCTTTCTCTCTGTGACCTTGGTTTCTCCAATCTCTCTGTGACCATAGTTTCTCCTATCTCTCTGTGTCCGTATTTTCTCCTATCTCTCTGTAACCGTGGTTTTCCCTTTCTCTCTGTGACCTTGCTTTTCCCTTTCTCTCTGTGACCATGGTTTCTCAAATCTCTCTGTGACCATGGTTTCTCCTATCTCCCTGTGACCATGGTTTCTCCTATCTCTCTGTGACTCTGGTTTCTCCTATCTCTTTGTGACCTTGGTTTCTCCAATCTCTCTGTGACCATGGTTTCTCAAATCTCTCTGTGACCATGGTTTCTCCTATCTCACTGTGACCATGATTTCTCCTTTCTCTCTGTGACCATGGTTTCCCCTATCTCGCCGTGACCATGGTTTCTCCTATCTCTCTTTGACCATGGTTTCTCCTATGTCTCTTTGACCATGGTTTCTCCTATCTCTCTGTGACCATGGTTATCTCCTTTCTCTCTGTGACCATGGTTTCTCCTATCTCACTGTGACCATATTTTCTCCTATCTTTCTGTGACCATTGTTTCTCCTTTCTCTCTGTGACCATGGTTTCTCCTATCTCTGTCTGACCATGGTTTCTCCTATTTCTCTGTGACCATGGATTCCCCTTTCTCTCTGTGACCATGGTTTCTCCTATCTCTCTGTGACCATACTTTGTCCAATCTCTCTGTGACCATGGTTTCTCCTATCTCTCTGTGAACATGGTTTCTCCTGTCTCTCTTTGACCATGGTTTCTCCTTTGTCTCTGTCAACATGGTTTTTCCTATCTGTTTGTGACCATGGTTTCTACTTTCTCTCTGTGACCATACGTTCTCCTATCTCTCTGTGACCATGGTTTCTCCTATCTCTCTGCGACCATCGTTTCTCCTATCTCTCTGTGACCATGGTTTCTCCAATCTCTCTGTGAACATAGTTTCTCCTATCACTCTGTGACCTTGGTTTCTCCTATATCTCTGTTACCTTGGTTTCTCCTATCTCTCTGTGACTATTGTTTCTCCGATCTCTCTGTGACCTTGGTTTCTCCAATCTCTCTGTGACCATCGTTTCTCCCATGTCTCTCTGACCATGGTTTCTCCTATCTCTCTGTGAACATGGTTTTTCATATCTCACTGTGACCATGGTTTCTCCTTTCTCTCTGTGACCATAGTTTAACCTATCTCTCTGTGACCATGATTTCTCCTATCTCTCTGTGACCATGGTTTCTCCTATCTCCCTGTGACCTTGGTTTCTCCTATCTCTCTGTGACCATGGTTTCTCAAATCTCTCTGTGACCATGGTTTCTCCTATCTCACTGTGACCATGATTTCTCCTTTCTCTCTGTGACCATGGTTTCCCCTATCTCGCCGTGACCATGGTTTCTCCTATCTCTCTTTGACCATGGTTTCTCCTATCTCTCTTTGACCATGGTTTCTCCTATCTCTCTGTGACCATGGTTATCTACTATCTCTCTGTGACCATGGTTTATCCTATCTCCCTGTGACCTTGGTTTCTCCTATCTCTCTGTGACTATGGTTTCCCCAATCTCTCTGTGAACTTGGTTTCTCCAATCTCTCTGTGACCATAGTTTCTCCTGTCTCTCTGTGACTATTGTTTCTCCTATCTCTCTGTGACCTTGGTTTCTCCAATCTCTCTGTGACCATCGTTTCTCCCATCTCTCTCTGACCATGGTTTCTCCTATCTCTCTGTGAACATTGTTTTTCATATCTCACTGTGACCATGGTTTCTCCTTTCTCTCTGTGACCATAGTTTCTCCAATCTCTCTGTGACCATGATTTCTCCTATCTCTCTGTGACCATGGTTTCTCCTATCTCACTGTGACCATCGTTTCTCCTATTTCTCTCTGCCCATGGTTTCTCCTATCTCTCTGTGACCATGGTTTCTCCGATCTCTCTGTGAACATGATTTCTCCCATCTCACTGTGACCATGATTTCTCCTTTCTCTCTGTGACCATGGTTTCCCCTATCTCGCCGTGAGCATGGTTTCTCCTATCTCTCTTTGACCATGGTTTCTCCTATCTCTCTTTGACCATGGTTTCTCCTATCTCTCTGTGACCATGGTTATCTCCTTTCTCTCTGTGACCATGGTTTCTCCTATCTCACTGTGACCATATTTTCTCCTATCTTTCTGTGACCATTGTTTCTCCTTTCTCTCTGTGACCATGGTTTCTCCTATCTCTGTCTGACCATGGTTTCTCCTATCTCTCTGTGACCATGGATTCCCCTTTCTCTCTGTGACCATGGTTTCTCCTATCTCTCTGTGACCATACTTTGTCCAATCTCTCTGTGACCATGGTTTCTCCTATCTCTCTGTGAACATGGTTTCTCCTATCTCTCTTTGACCATGGTTTCTCCTTTGTCTCTGTCAACATGGTTTTTCCTATCTGTTTGTGACCATGGTTTCTACTTTCTCTCTGTGACCATACGTTCTCCTATATCTCTGTGACCATGGTTTCTCCTATCTCTCTGTGACCATGGTTTCTCCTATCTCACTGTGACCATCGTTTCTCCTATCTCTCTGTGACCATGGTTTCTCCTATCTCTCTGTGAACATAGTTTCTCCTATCTCTCTGTGACCTTGGTTTCTCCTGTCTCTCTGTGACTATGGTTTCCCCTATCTCTCTCTGACCTTGGTTTCTCCTATCTCTCTGTGACTATGGTTTCACCTACCTCTCTGTGATCTTGGTTTCTCCTATCTCTCTGAAACCATGGTTTTCCCTTTCCCTCTGTGACCATGGTTTCTCAAATCTCTCTGTGACCATGGTTTCCCCTATCTGCCTGTGACCTTGGTTTCTCCTATCTCTCTGTGACTATTGTTTCTCCAATCTCTCTGTGACCTTGGTTTCTCCAATCTCTCTGTGACCATCGTTTCTCCCATCTCTCTCTGACCATGGTTTCTCCTATCTCTCTGTGAACATGGTTTTTCATATCTCACTGTGACCATGGTTTCTCCTTTCTCTCTGTGACCATAGTTTCTCAAATGTCTCTGTGACCATGGTTTCTCCTATCTCACTGTGACCATGGTTTCTCCTATCTCTCTGTGACTATGGTTTCCCCTATCTCTCTCTGACCTTGGTTTCTCCTATCTCTCTGTGACTATGGTTTCACCTACCTCTCTGTGATCTTGGTTTCTCCTATCTCTCTGAAACCATGGTTTTCCCTTTCCCTCTGTGACCATGGTTTCTCAAATCTCTCTGTGACCATGGTTTCCCCTATCTGCCTGTGACCTTGGTTTCTCCTATCTCTCTGTGACTATTGTTTCTCCAATCTCTCAGTGACCTTGGTTTCTCCAATCTCTCTGTGACCATCGTTTCTCCCATCTCTCTCTGACCATGGTTTCTCCTATCTCTCTGTGAACATGGTTTTTCATATCTCACTGTGACCATGGTTTCTCCTTTCTCTCTGTGACCATAGTTTCTCCTATCTCTCTGTGACCATGATTTCTCCTATCTCTCTGTGACCATGGTTTCTCCTATCTCCCTGTGACCTTGGTTTCTCCTATCTCTCTGTGACCATGGTTTCTCAAATCTCTCTGTGACCATGGTTTCTCCTATCTCACTGTGACCATGATTTCTCCTTTCTCTCTGTGACCATGGTTTCCCCTATCTCGCCGTGACCATGGTTTCTCCTATCTCTCTTTGACCATGGTTTCTCCTATCTCTCTTTGACCATGGTTTCTCCTATCTCTCTGTGACCATGGTTATCTCCTATCTCTCTTTGACCATGGTTTATCCTATCTCCCTGTGACCTTGGTTTCTCCTATCTCTCTGTGACTATGGTTTCCCCAATCTCTCTGTGAACTTGGTTTCTCCAATCTCTCTGTGACCATAGTTTCTCCTATCTCTCTGTGACTATTGTTTCTCCGATCTCTCTGTGACCTTGGTTTCTCCAATCTCTCTGTGACCATCGTTTCTCCCATCTCTCTCTGACCATGGTTTCTCCTATCTCTCTGTGAACATGGTTTTTCATATCTCACTGTGACCATGGTTTCTCCTTTCTCTCTGTGACCATAGTTTCTCCTATCTCTCTGTGACCATGATTTCTCCTATCTCTCTGTGACCATGGTTTCTCCTATCTCACTGTGACCATCGTTTCTCCTATTTCTCTCTGCCCATGGTTTTTCCTATCTCTCTGTGACCATGGTTTCTCCGATCTCTCTGTGAACATGATTTCTCCCATCTCACTGTGACCATGGTTTCTCCTGTCTCTCTGTGACCATGGTTTCTCCTATCTCTCTGTGACTATGGTTTCTCCTTTCTCTCTGTGACCTTGGTTTCTCCTATCTCTCTGTGACATTGGTTTCTGCTATCTCTCTGTGACTATGGTTTCGCCTACCTCTCTGTGATCTTGGTTTCTCCTATCTCTCTGTAGCCATGGTTTTCCCTTTCTCTCTGTGACCTTGGTTTTCCCTTTCCCTCTGTGACCATGGTTTCTTAAATCTCTCTGTGACCATGGTTTCTCCTATCTCCCTGTGACCATGGTTTCTCCTTTCTCTCTGTGACTCTGGTTTCTCCTATCTCTTTGTGACCTTGGTTTCTCCAATCTCTCTGTGACCATGGTTTCTCCTATCTCACTGTGACCATGGTTTATCCTATCTCCCTGTGAACATGATTTCTCCCATCTCACTGTGACCATGGTTTCTCCTGTCTCTCTGTGACCATGGTTTCTCCTATCTCTCTGTGACGATGGTTTCTCCTATCTCTATGTGACCTTGGTTTCTCCTGTCTCTCTGTGACCATGGTTTCTCCTATCTCTCTGTGACCTTGGTTTCTCCTATCTCTCTGTGACTATGGTTTCTCCAATCTCCCTGTGATCATGGTTTCTCCTATCTCTCTGTGACCATGGTTTATCCTATCTCCCTGTGACCTTGGTTTCTCCTATCTCTCTGTGACTATGGTTTCCCCTATCTCTCTGTGACCTTGGTTTCTCCTATCTCACTGTGACCATAGTTTCTCCTTTCTCTCTGTGACTATGGTTTCTCCTATCTCTCTGTGACCTTGGTTTCTCCAATCTCTCTGTGACCATAGTTTCTCCCATCTCTCTGTGTCCATATTTTCTCCTATCTCTCTGTAACCATGGTTTTCCCTTTCTCTCTGTGACCTTTCTTTTCCCTTTCTCTCTGTGACCATAGTTTCTCAAAGCTCTCTGTGACCATGGTTTCTCCTATCTCCCTGTGACCATGGTTTCTCCTATCTCTCTGTGAATCTGTTTTCTCCTATCTCTTTGTGACCTTGGTTTCTCCAATCTCTCTGTGACCATGGTTTCTCCTATCTCTCTCTGACCATGGTTTCTCCTATCTCTCTGTGAACATGGTTTTTCATATCTCACTGTGACCATGGTTTCTCCTTTCTCTCTGTGACCATAGTTTCTCCTATCTCTCTGTTACCATGGTTTCTCCTATCTCTCTGTGACCATGGTTTCTCCTATCTCCCTGTGACCTTGTTTTCTCCTATCTCTCTGTGACCATGGTTTCTCAAATCTCTCTGTGACCATGGTTTCTCCTATCTCACTGTGACCATGATTTCTCCTTTCTCTCTGTGACCATGGTTTCCCCTATCTCGCCGTGACCATGGTTTCTCCTATCTCTCTTTGACCATAGTTTCTCCTATCTCTCTTTGACCATGGTTTCTCCTATCTCTCTGTGACCATGGTTATCTCCTTTCTCTCTGTGACCATGGTTTCTCCTATCTCACTGTGACCATGTTTTCTCCTATCTTTCTGTGACCATTGTTTCTCCTTTCTCTCTGTGACCATGGTTTCTCCTATCTCTGTCTGACCATGGTTTCTCCTATCTCTCTGTGACCATGGATTCCCCTTTCTCTCTGTGACCATGGTTTCTCCTATTTCTCTGTGACCATACTTTGTCCAATCTCTCTGTGACCATGGTTTCTCCTATCTCACTGTGAACATGGTTTCTCCTGTCTCTCTTTGACAATGGTTTCTCCTTTGTCTCTGTCAACATGGTTTTTCCTATCTGTTTGTGACCATGGTTTCTACTTTCTCTCTGTGACCATACATTCTCCTATCTCTCTGTGACCATGGTTTCTCCTATCTCTCTGTAACCATGGTTTCTCCTATCTCACTGTGACCATCGTTTCTCCTATCTCTCTGTGACCATGGTTTCTCCTATCTCTCTGTGAACATAGTTTCTCCTATCTCTCTGTGACCTTGGTTTCTCCTATCTCTCTGTTACCATGGTTTCTCCTATCTCTCTGTGACTCTGGTTTCCCCTATCTCTCTCTGACCTTGGTTTCTCCTATCTCTCTGTGACTATGGTTTCTCCTACCTCTCTGTGATCTTGGTTTCTCCTATCTCTCTGAAACCATGGTTTTCCCTTTCCCTCTGTGACCATGGTTTCTCAAATCTCTCTGTGACCATGGTTTCCCCTATCTGCCTGTGACCTTGGTTTCTCCTATTTCTCTGTGACTATTGTTTCTCCGATCTCTCTGTGACCATGGTTTCTCCAATCTCTCTGTGACCATCGTTTCTCCCATCTCTCTCTGACCATGGTTTCTCCTATCTCTCTGTGAACATGGTTTTTCATATCTCACTGTGACCATGGTTTCTCCTTTCTCTCTGTGACCATAGTTTCTCCTATCTCTCTGTTACCATGGTTTCTCCTATCTCTCTGTGACCATGGTTTCTCCTATCTCTCTGTGACCATGGTTTCTCAATTCTCTGTGACCATGGTTTCTCCTATCTCACTGTGACCATGATTTCTCCTTTCTCTCTGTGACCATGGTTTCCCCTATCTCGCCGTGACCATGGTTTCTCCTATCTCTCTTTGACCATAGTTTCTCCTATCTCTCTTTGACCATCGTTTCTCCTATCTCTCTGTGACCATGGTTATCTCCTTTCTCTCTGTGACCATGGTTTCTCCTATCTCACTGTGACCATATTTTCTCCTATCTTTCTGTGACCATTGTTTCTCCTTTCTCTCTGTGACCATGGTTTCTCCTATCTCTGTCTGACCATGGTTTCTCCTATCTCTCTGTGACCATGGATTCCCCTTTCTCTCTGTGACCATGGTTTCTCCTATCTCTCTGTGACCATACTTTGTTCAATCTCTCTGAGACCATGGTTTCTCCTATCTCACTGTGAACATGGTTTCTCCTGTCTCTCTTTGACCATGGTTTCTCCTTTGTCTCTGTCAACATGGTTATTCCTATCTGTTTGTGACCATAGTTTCTACTTTCTCTCTGTGACCATACGTTCTCCTATCTCTCTGTGACCATGGTTTCTCCTATCTCTCTGTGACCATGGTTTCTCCTATCTCTCTGTGAACATAGTTTCTCCTATCTCTCTGTGACCTTGGTTTCTCCTATCTCTCTGTTACCATGGTTTCTCCTATCTCTCTGTGACCATGGTTTCTCCTATCTCCCTGTGACCTTGGTTTCTCCTATGTCTCTGTGACCATGGTTTCTCAAATCTCTCTGTGACCATGGTTTCTCCTATCTCACTGTGACCATGATTTCTCCTTTCTCTCTGTGACCATGGTTTCCCCTATCTTGCCGTGACCATGGTTTCTCCTATCTCTCTTTGACCATAGTTTCTCCTATCTCTCTTTGACCATCGTTTCTCCTATCTCTCTGTGACCATGGTTATCTCCTTTCTCTCTGTGACCATGGTTTCTCCTATCTCACTGTGACCATATTTTCTCCTATCTTTCTGTGACCATTGTTTCTCCTTTCTCTCTGTGACCATGGTTTCTCCTATCTCTGTCTGACCATGGTTTCTCCTATCTCTCTGTGACCATGGATTCCCCTTTCTCTCTGTGACCATGGTTTCTCCTATCTCTCTGTGACCATACTTTGTTCAATCTCTCTGTGACCATGGTTTCTCCTATCTCACTGTGAACATGGTTTCTCCTGTCTCTCTTTGACCATGGTTTCTCCTTTGTCTCTGTCAACATGGTTTTTCCTATCTGTTTGTGACCATAGTTTCTACTTTCTCTCTGTGACCATACGTTCTCCTATCTCACTGTGACCATGGTTTCTCCTATCTCTCTGTGACCATGGTTTCTCCTATCTCTCTGTGAACATAGTTTCTCCTATCTCTCTGTGACCTTGGTTTCTCCTATCTCTCTGTTACCATGTTTTCTCCTATCTCTCTGTGACCATGGTTTCTCCTATCTCCCTGTGACCTTGGTTTCTCCTATGTCTCTGTGACCATGGTTTCTCAAATCTCTCTGTGACCATGGTTTCTCCTGTCTCACTGTGACCATGGTTTCTCCTATCTCACAGTGACCATGATTTCTCCTTTCTCTCTGTGACCATGGTTTCCCCTATCTCGCCGTGACCATGGTTTCTCCTATCTCTCTTTGACCATGGTTTCTCCTATCTCTCTTTGACCATGGTTTCTCCTATCTCTCTGTGACCATTGTTAGCTCCTATCTCTCTGTGACCATGGTTTATCCTATCTCCCTGTGACCTTGGTTTCTCCTATCTCTCTGTGACTATGGTTTCCCCAATCTCTCTGTGAACTTGGTTTCTCCAATCTCTCTGTGACCATAGTTTCTCCTATCTCTCTGTGACTATTGTTTCTCCGATCTCTCTGTGACCTTGGTTTCTCCAATCTCTCTGTGACCATCGTTTCTCCCATCTCTCTCTGACCATGGTTTCTCCTATCTCTCTGTGAACATGGTTTTTCATATCTCACTGTGACCATGGTTTCTCCTTTCTCTCTGTGACCATAGTTTCTCCTATCTCACTGTGACCATGGTTTCTCCTATCTCCCTGTGACCTTGGTTTCTCCTATCTCTCTGTGACCATGGTTTCTCCTATCTCTCTTTGACATTGGTTTCTCCTATCTCGCCGTGACCATGGTTTCTCCTATCTCTCTTTGACCATGGTTTCTCCTATCTCTCTTTGACCATGGTTTCTCCTATCTCTCTGTGACCATGGTTATCTCCTATCTCTCTGTGACCATGGTTTATCCTATCTCCCTGTGACCTTGGTTTCTCCTATCTCTCTGTGACTATGGTTTCCCCAATCTCTCTGTGAACTTGGTTTCTCCAATCTCTCTGTGACCATAGTTTCTCCTATCTCTCTGTGACTATTGTTTCTCCTATCTCTCTGTGACCTTGGTTTCTCCAATCTCTCTGTGACCATCGTTTCTCCCATCTCTCTCTGACCATGGTTTCTCCTATCTCTCTGTGAACATGGTTTTTCATATCTCACTGTGACCATGGTTTCTCCTTTCTCTCTGTGACCATAGTTTCCCCTATTTCTCTGTGACCATGATTTCTCCTATCTCTCTGTGACCATGGTTTCTCCTATCTCACTCTGACCATCGTTTCTCCTATTTCTCTCTGCCCATGGTTTTTCCTATCTCTCTGTGACCATGGTTTCTCCGATCTCTCTGTGAACATGATTTCTCCCATCTCACTGTGACCATGGTTTCTCCTGTCTCTCTGTGACCATCGTTTCTCCTATCTCTCTGTGACTATGGTTTCTCCTTTCTCTCTGTGACCTTGGTTTCTCCTATCTCTCTGTGACATTGGTTTCTGCTATCTCTCTGTGACTATGGTTTCGCCTACCTCTCTGTGATCTTGGTTTCTCCTATCTCTCTGTAGCCATGGTTTTCCCTTTCTCTCTGTGACCTTGGTTTTCCCTTTCCCTCTGTGACCATGGTTTCTTAAATCTCTCTGTGACCATGGTTTCTCCTATCTCCCTGTGACCATGGTTTCTCCTTTCTCTCTGTGACTCTGGTTTCTGCTATCTCTTTGTGACCTTGGTTTCTCCAATCTCTCTGTGACCATGGTTTCTCCTATCTCACTGTGACCATGGTTTATCCTATCTCCCTGTGAACATGATTTCTCCCATCTCACTGTGACCATGGTTTCTCCTGTCTCTCTGTGACCATGGTTTCTCCTATCTCTCTGTGACGATGGTTTCTCCTATCTCTCTGTGACCTTGGTTTCTCCTGTCTCTCTGTGACCATGGTTTCTCCTATCTCTCTGTGACCTTGGTTTCTCCTATCTCTCTGTGACCTTGGTTTCTCCAATCTCTCTGTGATCATGGTTTCTCCTATCTCTCTGTGACCATGGTTTATCCTATCTCCCTGTGACCTTGGTTTCTCCTATCTCTCTGTGACTATGGTTTCCCCTATCTCTCTGTGACCTTGGTTTCTCCTATCTCTCTGTGACCATAGTTTCTCCTTTCTCTCTGTGACTATGGTTTCTCCTATCTCTCTGTGACCTTGGTTTCTCCAATCTCTCTGTGACCACAGTTTCTCCCATCTCTCTGTGTCCATATTTTCTCCTATCTCTCTGTAACCATGGTTTTCCCTTTCTCTCTGTGACCTTTCTTTTCCGTTTCTCTCTGTGACCATGGTTTCTCCTATCTCCCTGTGACCATGGTTTCTCCTATCTCTCTGTGAATCTGTTTTCTCCTATCTCTTTGTGACCTTGGTTTCTCCAATCTCTCTGTGACCATGGTTTCTCCTATCTCTCTCTGACCATGGTTTCTCCTATCTCTCTGTGAACATGGTTTTTCATATCTCACTGTGACCATGGTTTCTCCTTTCTCTCTGTGACCATAGTTTCTCCTATCTCTCTGTGACCATGGTTTCTCCTATCTCTCTGTGACCATGGTTTCTCCTATCTCCCTGTGACCTTGGTTTCTCCTATCTCTCTGTGACCATGGTTTCTCAAATCTCTCTGTGACCATGGTTTCTCCTATCTCACTGTGACCATGATTTCTCCTTTCTCTCTGTGACCATGGTTTCCCCTATCTCGCCGTGACCATGGTTTCTCCTATCTCTCTTTGACCATAGTTTCTCCTATCTCTCTTTGACCATGGTTTCTCCTATCTCTCTGTGACCATGGTTATCTCCTTTCTCTCTGTGACCATGGTTTCTCCTATCTCACTGTGACCATATTTTCTCCTATCTTTCTGTGACCATTGTTTCTCCTTTCTCTCTGTGACCATGGTTTCTCCTATCTCTGTCTGACCATGGTTTCTCCTATCTCTCTGTGACCATGGATTCCCCTTTCTCTCTGTGACCATGGTTTCCCTATTTCTCTGTGACCATACTTTGTCCAATCTCTCTGTGACCATGGTTTCTCCTATCTCTCTGTGAACATGGTTTCTCCTGTCTCTCTTTGACAATGGTTTCTCCTTTGTCTCTGTCAACATGGTTTTTCCTATCTGTTTGTGACCATGGTTTCTACTTTCTCTCTGTGAACATACATTCTCCTATCTCTCTGTAACCATGGTTTCTCCTATCTCACTGTGACCATCGTTTCTCCTATCTCTCTGTGACCATGGTTTCTCCTAACTCTCTGTGAACATAGTTTCTCCTATCTCTCTGTGACCTTGGTTTCTCCTATCTCTCTGTTACCATGGTTTCTCCTATCTCTCTGTGACTCTGGTTTCCCCTATCTCTCTCTGACCTTGGTTTCTCCTATCTCTCTGTGACTATGGTTTCTCCTACCTCTCTGTGATCTTGGTTCTCCTATCGCTCTGAAACCATGGTTTTCCCTTTCCCTCTGTGACCTTGGTTTCTCAAATCTCTCTGTGACCATGGTTTCCCCTATCTGCCTGTGACCTTGGTTTCTCCTATTTCTCTGTGACTATTGTTTCTCCGATCTCTCTGTGACCATGGTTTCTCCAATCTCTCTGTGACCATCGTTTCTCCCATCTCTCTCTGACCATGGTTTCTCCTATCTCTCTGTGAACATGGTTTTTCATATCTCACCGTGACCATGGTTTCACCTTTCTCTCTGTGACCATAGTTTCTCCTATCTCTCTGTTACCATGGTTTCTCCTATCTCTCTGTGACCATGGTTTCTCCTATCTCTCTGTGACCATTGTTTCTCAAATCTCTCTGTGACCATGGTTTCTTCTATCTCACTGTGACCATGATTTCTCCTTTCTCTCTGTGACCATGGTTTCTCCTATCTCACTGTGACCATGATTTCTCCTTTCTCTCTGTGACCATGGTTTCCCCTATCTCGCCGTGACCATGGTTTCTCCTATCTCTCTTTGACCATAGTTTCTCCTATCTCTCTTTGACCATCGTTTCTCCTATCTCTCTGTGACCATGGTTATCTCCTTTCTCTCTGTGACCATGGTTTCTCCTATCTCACTGTGACCATATTTTCTCCTATCTTTCTGTGACCATTGTTTCTCCTTTCTCTCTGTGACCATGGTTTCTCCTATCTCTGTCTGACCATGGTTTCTCCTATCTCTCTGTGACCATGGATTCCCCTTTCTCTCTGTGACCATGGTTTCTCCTATCTCTCTGTGACCATACTTTGTTCAATCTCTCTGTGACCATGGTTTCTCCTATCTCACTGTGAACATGGTTTCTCCTGTCTCTCTTTGACCATGGTTTCTCCTTTGTCTCTGTCAACATGGTTTTTCCTATCTGTTTCTGACCATAGTTTCTACTTTCTCTCTGTGACCATACGTTCTCCTATCTCTCTGTGACCATGGTTTCTCCTATCTCTCTGTGACCATGGTTTCTCCTATCTCTCTGTGAACATAGTTTCTCCTATCTCTCTGTGACCTTGGTTTCTCCTATCTCTCTGTTACCATGGTTTCTCCTATCTCTCTGTGACCATGGTTTCTCCTATCTCCCTGTGACCTTGGTTTCTCCTATCTCTCTGTGACCATGGTTTCTCAAATCTCTCTGTGACCATGGTTATCTCCTATCTCTCTGTGACCATGGTTTATCCTATCTCCCTGTGACCTTGGTTTCTCCTATCTCTCTGTGACTATGGTTTCCCCAATCTCTCTGTGAACTTGGTTTCTCCAATCTCTCTGTGACCATAGTTTCTCCTATCTCTCTGTGACTATTGTTTCTCCTATCTCTCTGTGACCTTGGTTTCTCCAATCTCTCTGTGACCATCGTTTCTCCCATCTCTCTCTGACCATGGTTTCTCCTATCTCTCTGTGAACATGGTTTTTCATATCTCACTGTGACCATGGTTTCTCCTTTCTCTCTGTGACCATAGTTTCTCCTATCTCTCTGTGACCATGATTTCTCCTATCTCTCTGTGACCATGGTTTCTCCTATCTCACTGTGACCATCGTTTCTCCTATTTCTCTCTGCCCATGGTTTTTCCTATCTCTCTGTGACCATGGTTTCTCCGATCTCTCTGTGAACATGATTTCTCCCATCTCACTGTGACCATGGTTTCTCCTGTCTCTCTGTGACCATGGTTTCTCCTATCTCTCTGTGACTATGGTTTCTCCTATCTCTCTGTGACCTTGGTTTCTCCTATCTCTCTGTGACATTGGTTTCTGCTATCTCTCTGTGACTATGGTTTCGCCTACCTCTCTGTGATCTTGGTTTCTCCTATCTCTCTGTAGCCATGGTTTTCCCTTTCTCTCTGTGACCTTGGTTTTCCCTTTCTCTCTGTGACCATGGTTTCTTAAATCTCTCTGTGACCATGGTTTCTCCTATCTCCCTGTGACCATGGTTTCTCCTTTCTCTCTGTGACTCTGGTTTCCCCTATCTCTCTCTGACCTTGGTTTCTCCTATCTCTCTGTGACTATGGTTTCTCCTACCTCTCTGTGATCTTGGTTTCTCCTATCTCTCTGAAACCATGGTTTTCCCTTTCCCTCTGTGACCATGGTTTCTCAAATCTCTCTGTGACCATGGTTTCCCCTATCTGCCTGTGACCTTGGTTTCTCCTATTTCTCTGTGACTATTGTTTCTCCGATCTCTCTGTGACCTTGGTTTCTCCAATCTCTCTGTGACCATCGTTTCTCCCATCTCTCTCTGACCATGGTTTCTCCTATCTCTCTGTGAACATGGTTTTTCATATCTCACTGTGACCATGGTTTCTCCTTTCTCTCTGTGACCATAGTTTCTCCTATCTCTCTGTGACCATGATTTCTCCTATCTCTCTGTGACCATGGTTTCTCCTATCTCTCTGTGACCATGATTTCTCCTTTCTCTCTGTGACCATGGTTTCCCCTATCTCGCCGTGACCATGGTTTCTCCTATCTCTCTTTGACCATGGTTTCTCCTATCTCTCTTTGACCATGGTTTCTCCTATCTCTCTGTGACCATGGTTATCTCCTTTCTCTCTGTGACCATGGTTTCTCCTAACTCACTGTGACCATATTTTCTCCTATCTTTCTGTGACCATTGTTTCTCCTTTCTCTCTGTGACCATGGTTTCTCCTATCTCTGTCTGACCATGGTTTCTCCTATCTCTCTGTGACCATGGATTCCCCTTTCTCTCTGTGACCATGGTTTCTCCTAACTCTCTGTGACCATACTTTGTCCAATCTCTCTGTGACCATGGTTTCTCCTATCTCTCTGTGAACATGGTTTCTCCTATCTCTCTTTGACCATGGTTTCTCCTTTGTCTCTGTCAACATGGTTTTTCCTATCTGTTTGTGACCATGGTTTCTACTTTCTCTCTGTGAACATAGTTTCTCCTATCTCTCTGTGACCTTGGTTTCTCCTATCTCTCTGTTACCATGGTTTCTCCTATCTCTCTGTGACCATGGTTTCTCCTATCTCCCTGTGACCTTGGTTTCTCCTATCTCTCTGTGACCATGGTTTCTCAAATCTCTCTGTGACCATGGTTTCTCCTATCTCACTGTGACCATGATTTCTCCTTTCTCTCTGTGACCATGGTTTCCCCTATCTCGCTGTGACCATAGTTTCTCCTATCTCTCATTGACCATGGTTTCCCCTATCTCGCCGTGACCATGGTTTCTCCTATCTCTCTTTGACCATGGTTTCTCCTATCTCTCTTTGACCATGGTTTCTCCTATCTCTCTGTGACCATTGTTAGCTCCTATCTCTCTGTGACCATGGTTTATCCTATCTCCCTGTGACCTTGGTTTCTCCTATCTCTCTGTGACTATGGTTTCCCCAATCTCTCTGTGAACTTGGTTTCTCCAATCTCTCTGTGACCATAGTTTCTCCTATCTCTCTGTGACTATTGTTTCTCCGATCTCTCTGTGACCTTGGCTTCTCCAATCTCTCTGTGACCATCGTTTCTCCCATCACTCTCTGACCATGGTTTCTCCTATCTCTCTGTGAACATGGTTTTTCATATCTCACTGTGACCATGGTTTCTCCTGTCTCTCTGTGACCATAGTTTCTCCTATCTCTCTGTGACCATGGTTTCTCCTATCTCCCTGTGACCTTGGTTTCTCCTATCTCTCTGTGACCATGGTTTCTCCTATCTCTCTTTGACCATGGTTTCTCCTATCTCGCCGTGACCATGGTTTCTCCTATCTCTCTTTGACCATGGTTTCTCCTATCTCTCTTTGACCATGGTTTCTCCTATCTCTCTGTGACCATGGTTATCTCCTATCTCTCTGTGACCATGGTTTATCCTATCTCCCTGTGACCTTGGTTTCTCCTATCTCTCTGTGACTATGGTTTCCCCAATCTCTCTGTGAACTTGGTTTCTCCAATCTCTCTGTGACCATAGTTTCTCCTATCTCTCTGTGACTATTGTTTCTCCTATCTCTCTGTGACCTTGGTTTCTCCAATCTCTCTGTGACCATCGTTTCTCCCATCTCTCTCTGACCATGGTTTCTCCTATCTCTCTGTGAACATGGTTTTTCATATCTCACTGTGACCATGGTTTCTCCTTTCTCTCTGTGACCATAGTTTCTCCTATCTCTCTGTGACCATGATTTCTCCTATCTCTCTGTGACCATGGTTTCTCCTATCTCACTGTGACCATCGTTTCTCCTATTTCTCTCTGCCCATGGTTTTTCCTATCTCTCTGTGACCATGGTTTCTCCGATCTCTCTGTGAACATGATTTCTCCCATCTCACTGTGACCATGGTTTCTCCTGTCTCTCTGTGACCATGGTTTCTCCTATCTCTCTGTGACTATGGTTTCTCCTATCTCTCTGTGACCTTGGTTTCTCCTATCTCTCTGTGACATTGGTTTCTGCTATCTCTCTGTGACTATGGTTTCGCCTACCTCTCTGTGATCTTGGTTTCTCCTTTGTCTCTGTAGCCATGGTTTTCCCTTTCTCTCTGTGACCTTGGTTTTCCCTTTCTCTCTGTGACCATGGTTTCTTAAATCTCTCTGTGACCATGGTTTCTCCTATCTCCCTGTGACCATGGTTTCTCCTTTCTCTCTGAGACTCTGGTTTCCCCTATCTCTCTCTGACCTTGGTTTCTCCTATCTCTCTGTGACCATGGTTTCCCCTATCTCGCCGTGACCATTGTTTCTCCTATCTCTCTTTGACCATGGTTTCTCCTATCTCTCTGTGACCATGGTTATCTCCTATCTCTCTGTGACCATCGTTTCTCCCATCTCTCTCTGACCATGGTTTCTCATATCTCTCTGTGAACATGGTTTTCCCTTTCTCTCTGTGACCATGGTTTCTTAAATCTCTCTGTGACCATGGTTTCTCCTATCTCCCTGTGACCATGGTTTCTCCTTTCTCTCTGTGACTCTGGTTTCCCCTATCTCTCTCTGACCTTGGTTTCTCCTATCTCTCTGTGACTATGGTTTCTCCTACCTCTCTGTGATCTTGGTTTCTCCTATCTCTCTGAAACCATGGTTTTCCCTTTCCCTCTGTGACCATGGTTTCTCAAATCTCTCTGTGACCATGGTTTCCCCTATCTGCCTGTGACCTTGGTTTCTCCTATTTCTCTGTGACTATTGTTTCTCCGATCTCTCTGTGACCTTGGTTTCTCCAATCTCTCTGTGACCATCGTTTCTCCCATCTCTCTCTGACCATGGTTTCTCCTATCTCTCTGTGAACATGGTTTTTCATATCTCACTGTGACCATGGTTTCTCCTTTCTCTCTGTGACCATAGTTTCTCCTATCTCTCTGTGACCATGATTTCTCCTATCTCTCTGTGACCATGGTTTCTCCTATCTCTCTGTGACCATGGTTTCTCAAATCTCTCTGTGACCATGGTTTCTCCTATCTCACTGTGACCATGATTTCTCCTTTCTCTCTGTGACCATGGTTTCCCCTATCTCGCCGTGACCATGGTTTCTCCTATCTCTCTTTGACCATGGTTTCTCCTATCTCTCTTTGACCATGGTTTCTCCTATCTCTCTGTGACCATGGTTATCTCCTTTCTCTCTGTGACCATGGTTTCTCCTATCTCACTGTGACCATATTTTCTCCTATCTTTCTGTGACCATTGTTTCTCCTTTCTCTCTGTGACCATGGTTTCTCCTATCTCTGTCTGACCATGGTTTCTCCTATCTCTCTGTGACCATGGATTCCCCTTTCTCTCTGTGACCATGGTTTCTCCTAACTTTCTGTGACCATACTTTGTCCAATCTCTCTGTGACCATGGTTTCTCCTATCTCTCTGTGAACATGGTTTCTCCTATCTCTCTTTGACCATGGTTTCTCCTTTGTCTCTGTCAACATGGTTTTTCCTATCTGTTTGTGACCATGGTTTCTACTTTCTCTCTGTGAACATAGTTTCTCCTATCTCTCTGTGACCTTGGTTTATCCTATCTCTCTGTTACCATGGTTTCTCCTATCTCTCTGTGACCATGGTTTCTCCTATCTCCCTGTGACCTTGGTTTCTCCTATCTCTCTGTGACCATGGTTTCTCAAATCTCTCTGTGACCATGGTTTCTCCTATCTCACTGTGACCATGATTTCTCCTTTCTCTCTGTGACCATGGTTTCCCCTATCTCGCCGTGACCATGGTTTCTCCTATCTCTCATTGACCATGGTTTCTCCTATCTCGCCGTGACCATGGTTTCTCCTATCTCTCTTTGACCATGGTTTCTCCTATCTCTCTTTGACCATGGTTTCTCCTATCTCTCTGTGACCATTGTTAGCTCCTATCTCTCTGTGACCATGGTTTATCCTATCTCCCTGTGACCTTGGTTTCTCCTATCTCTCTGTGACTATGGTTTCCCCAATCTCTCTGTGAACTTGGTTTCTCCAATCTCTCTGTGACCATAGTTTCTCCTATCTCTCTGTGACTATTGTTTCTCCGATCTCTCTGTAACCTTGGTTTCTCCAATCTCTTTGTGACCATCGTTTCTCCCATCTCTCTCTGACCATGGTTTCTCCTATCTCTCTGTGAACATGGTTTTTCATATCTCACTGTGACCATGGTTTCTCCTTTCTCTCTGTGACCATAGTTTCTCCTATCTCTCTGTGACCATGATTTCTCCTATCCATCTGTGACCATGGTTTCTCCTATCTCACTGTGACCATGGTTTCTCCTATCTCTCTGTGACCATGGTTTCTCAAATCTCTCTGTGACCATGGTTTCTCCTATCTCACTGTGACCATGATTTCTCCTTTCTCTCTGTGACCATGGTTTCCCCTATCTCGCCGTGACCATGGTTTCTCCTATCTCTCTTTGACCATGGTTTCTCCTATCTCTCTTTGACCATGGTTTCTCCTATCTCTCTGTGACCATGGTTATCTCCTTTCTCTCTGTGACCATGGTTTCTCCTATCTCACTGTGACCATATTTTCTCCTATCTTTCTGTGACCATTGTTTCTCCTTTCTCTCTGTGACCATGGTTTCTCCTATCTCTGTCTGACCATGGTTTCTCCTATCTCTCTGTGACCATGGATTCCCCTTTCTCTCTGTGACCATGGTTTCTCCTAACTTTCTGTGACCATACTTTGTCCAATCTCTCTGTGACCATGGTTTCTCCTATCTCTCTGTGAACATGGTTTCTCCTATCTCTCTTTGACCATGGTTTCTCCTTTGTCTCTGTCAACATGGTTTTTCCTATCTGTTTGTGACCATGGTTTCTACTTTCTCTCTGTGAACATAGTTTCTCCTATCTCTCTGTGACCTTGGTTTATCCTATCTCTCTGTTACCATGGTTTCTCCTATCTCTCTGTGACCATGGTTTCTCCTATCTCCCTGTGACCTTGGTTTCTCCTATCTCTCTGTGACCATGGTTTCTCAAATCTCTCTGTGACCATGGTTTCTCCTATCTCACTGTGACCATGATTTCTCCTTTCTCTCTGTGACCATGGTTTCCCCTATCTCGCCGTGACCATGGTTTCTCCTATCTCTCATTGACCATGGTTTCTCCTATCTCGCCGTGACCATGGTTTCTCCTATCTCTCTTTGACCATGGTTTCTCCTATCTCTCTTTGACCATGGTTTCTCCTATCTCTCTGTGACCATTGTTAGCTCCTATCTCTCTGTGACCATGGTTTATCCTATCTCCCTGTGACCTTGGTTTCTCCTATCTCTCTGTGACTATGGTTTCCCCAATCTCTCTGTGAACTTGGTTTCTCCAATCTCTCTGTGACCATAGTTTCTCCTATCTCTCTGTGACTATTGTTTCTCCGATCTCTCTGTAACCTTGGTTTCTCCAATCTCTTTGTGACCATCGTTTCTCCCATCTCTCTCTGACCATGGTTTCTCCTATCTCTCTGTGAACATGGTTTTTCATATCTCACTGTGACCATGGTTTCTCCTTTCTCTCTGTGACCATAGTTTCTCCTATCTCTCTGTGACCATGATTTCTGCTATCCATCTGTGACCATGGTTTCTCCTATCTCACTGTGACCATGGTTTCTCCTATCTCTCTGTGACCATGGTTTCTCAAATCTCTCTGTGACCATGGTTTCTCCTATCTCACTGTGACCATGATTTCTCCTTTCTCTCTGTGACCATGGTTTCCCCTATCTCGCCGTGACCATGGTTTCTCCTATCTCTCTTTGACCATGGTTTCTCCTATCTCGCCGTGACCATGGTTTCTCCTATCTCTCTTTGACCATGGTTTCTCCTATCTCTCTGTGACCATGGTTATCTCCTATCTCTCTGTGACCATGGTTTATCCTATCTCCCTGTGACCTTGGTTTCTCCTATCTCTCTGTGACTATGGTTTCCCCAATCTCTCTGTGAACTTGGTTTCTCCAATCTCTCTGTGACCATAGTTTCTCCTATCTCTCTGTGACTATTGTTTCTCCGATCTCTCTGTGACCTTGGTTTCTCCAATCTCTCTGTGACCATCGTTTCTCCCATCTCTCTCTGACCATGGTTTCTCCTATCTCTCTGTGAACATGGTTTTTCATATCTCACTGTGACCATGGTTTCTCCTTTCTCTCTGTGACCATAGTTTCTCCTATCTCTCTGTGACCATGATTTCTCCTATCTCTCTGTGACCATGGTTTCTCCTATCTCACTGTGACCATCGTTTCTCCTATTTCTCTCTGCCCATGGTTTTTCCTATCTCTCTGTGACCATGGTTTCTCCGATCTCTCTGTGAACATGATTTCTCCCATCTCACTGTGACCATGGTTTCTCCTGTCTCTCTGTGACCATGGTTTCTCCTATCTCTCTGTGACCATGGTTTCTCCTATCTCTCTGTGGCCTTGGTTTCTCCTATCTCTCTGTGACATTGGTTTCTGCTATCTCTCTGTGACTATGGTTTCGCCTACCTCTCTGTGATCTTGGTTTCTCCTATCTCTCTGTAGCCATGGTTTTCCCTTTCTCTCTGTGACCTTGGTTTTCCCTTTCTCTCTGTGATCATGGTTTCTTAAATCTCTCTGTGACCATGGTTTCTCCTATCTCCCTGTGACCATGGTTTCTCCTTTCTCTCTGTGACTCTGGTTTCCCCTATCTCTCTCTGACCTTGGTTTCTCCTACCTCTCTGTGATCTTGGTTTCTCCTATCTCTCTGAAACCATGGTTTTCCCTTTCCCTCTGTGACCATCGTTTCTCAAATCTCTCTGTGACCATGGTTTCCCCTATCTGCCTGTGACCTTGGTTTCTCCTATCTCTCTGTGACTATTGTTTCTCCGATCTCTCTGTGACCTTGGTTTCTCCAATCTCTCTGTGACCATCGTTTCTCCCATCTCTCTCTGACCATGGTTTCTCCTATCTCTCTGTGACTATGGTTTCTCCTACCTCTCTGTGATCTTGGTTTCTCCTATCTCTCTGAAACCATGGTTTTCCCTTTCCCTCTGTGACCATGGTTTCTCAAATCTCTCTGTGACCATGGTTTCCCCTATCTGCCTGTGACCTTGGTTTCTCCTATTTCTCTGTGACTATTGTTTCTCCGATCTCTCTGAGACCTTGGTTTCTCCAATCTCTCTGTGACCATGGTTTCTCCCATCTCTCTCTGACCATGGTTTCTCCTATCTCTCTGTGAACATGGTTTCTCCTATCTCTCTGTGACCTTGGTTTCTCCTATCTCTCTGTGACATTGGTTTCTGCTATCTCTCTGTGACTATGGTTTCGCCTACCTCTCTGTGATCTTGGTTTCTCCTATCTCTCTGTAGCCATGGTTTTCCCTTTCTCTCTGTGACCTTGGTTTTCCCTTTCTCTCTGTGACCATGGTTTCTTAAATCTCTCTGTGACCATGGTTTCTCCTATCTCCCTGTGACCATGGTTTCTCCTTTCTCTCTGTGACTCTGGTTTCCCCTATCTCTCTCTGACCTTGGTTTCTCCTATCTCTCTGTGACTATGGTTTCTCCTACCTCTCTGTGATCTTGGTTTCTCCTATCTCTCTGAAACCATGGTTTTCCCTTTCCCTCTGTGACCATGGTTTCTCAAATCTCTCTGTGACCATGGTTTCCCCTATCTGCCTGTGACCTTGGTTTCTCCTATTTCTCTGTGACTATTGTTTCTCCGATCTCTCTGTGACCTTGGTTTCTCCAATCTCTCTGTGACCATCGTTTCTCCCATCTCTCTCTGACGATGGTTTCTCCTATCTCTCTGTGAACATGGTTTTTCATATCTCACTGTGACCATGGTTTCTCCTTTCTCTCTGTGACCATAGTTTCTCCTATCTCTCTGTGACCATGATTTCTCCTATCTCTCTGTGACCATGGTTTCTCCTATCTCTCTGTGACCATGGTTTCTCAAATCTCTCTGTGACCATGGTTTCTCCTATCTCACTGTGACCATGATTTCTCCTTTCTCTCTGTGACCATGGTTTCCCCTATCTCGCCGTGACCATGGTTTCTCCTATCTCTCTTTGACCATGGTTTCTCCTATCTCTCTTTGACCATGGTTTCTCCTATCTCTCTGTGACCATGGTTATCTCCTTTCTCTCTGTGACCATGGTTTCCCCTATCTCACTGTGACCATATTTTCTCCTATCTTTCTGTGACCATTGTTTCTCCTTTCTCTCTGTGACCATGGTTTCTCCTATCTCTGTCTGACCATGGTTTCTCCTATCTCTCTGTGACCATGGATTCCCCTTTCTCTCTGTGACCATGGTTTCTCCTAACTCTCTGTGACCATACTTTGTCCAATCTCTCTGTGACCATGGTTTCTCCTATCTCTCAGTGAACATGGTTTCTCCTATCTCTCTTTGACCATGGTTTCTCCTTTGTCTCTGTCAACATGGTTTTTCCTATCTGTTTGTGACCATGGTTTCTACTTTCTCTCTGTGAACATAGTTTCTCCTATCTCTCTGTGACCTTGGTTTCTCCTATCTCTCTGTTACCATGGTTTCTCCTATCTCTCTGTGACCATCGTTTCTCCTATCTCCCTGTGACCTTGGTTTCTCCTATCTCTCTGGGACGATGGTTTCACCAATCTCTCTGTGAACTTGGTTTCTCCAATCTCTCTGTGACCATAGTTTCTCCTATCTCTCTGTGACTATTGTTTCTCCTATCTCTCTGTGACCTTGGTTTCTCCAATCTCTCTGTGACCATCGTTTCTCCCATCTCTCTCTGACCATGGTTTCTCCTATCTCTCTGTGAACATGGTTTTTCATATCTCACTGTGACCATGGTTTCTCCTTTCTCTCTGTGACCATAGTTTCTCCTATCTCTCTGTGACCATGATTTCTCCTATCTCTCTGTGACCATGGTTTCTCCTATCTCCCTGTGACCTTGGTTTCTCCTATCTCTCTGTGACCATGGTTTCTCAAATCTCTCTGTGACCATGGTTTCTCCTATCTCACTGTGACCATGATTTCTCCTTTCTCTCTGTGACCATGGTTTCCCCTATCTCGCCGTGACCATTGTTTCTCCTATCTCTCTTTGACCATGGTTTCTCCTATCTCTCTGTGACCATGGTTATCTCCTATCTCTCTGTGACCATCGTTTCTCCCATCTCTCTCTGACCATGGTTTCTCATATCTCTCTGTGAACATGGTTTTCCCTTTCTCTCTGTGACCATGGTTTCTTAAATCTCTCTGTGACCATGGTTTCTCCTATCTCCCTGTGACCATGGTTTCTCCTTTCTCTCTGTGACTCTGGTTTCCCCTATCTCTCTCTGACCTTGGTTTCTCCTATCTCTCTGTGACTATGGTTTCTCCTACCTCTCTGTGATCTTGGTTTCTCCTATCTCTCTGAAACCATGGTTTTCCCTTTCCCTCTGTGACCATGGTTTCTCAAATCTCTCTGTGACCATGGTTTCCCCTATCTGCCTGTGACCTTGGTTTCTCCTATTTCTCTGTGACTATTGTTTCTCCGATCTCTCTGTGACCTTGGTTTCTCCAATCTCTCTGTGACCATCGTTTCTCCCATCTCTCTCTGACCATGGTTTCTCCTATCTCTCTGTGAACATGGTTTTTCATATCTCACTGTGACCATGGTTTCTCCTTTCTCTCTGTGACCATAGTTTCTCCTATCTCTCTGTGACCATGATTTCTCCTATCTCTCTGTGACCATGGTTTCTCCTATCTCTCTGTGACCATGGTTTCTCAAATCTCTCTGTGACCATGGTTTCTCCTATCTCACTGTGACCATGATTTCTCCTTTCTCTCTGTGACCATGGTTTCCCCTATCTCGCCGTGACCATGGTTTCTCCTATCTCTCTTTGACCATGGTTTCTCCTATCTCTCTTTGACCATGGTTTCTCCTATCTCTCTGTGACCATGGTTATCTCCTTTCTCTCTGTGACCATGGTTTCTCCTATCTCACTGTGACCATATTTTCTCCTATCTTTCTGTGACCATTGTTTCTCCTTTCTCTCTGTGACCATGGTTTCTCCTATCTCTGTCTGACCATGGTTTCTCCTATCTCTCTGTGACCATGGATTCCCCTTTCTCTCTGTGACCATGGTTTCTCCTAACTCTCTGTGACCATACTTTGTCCAATCTCTCTGTGACCATGGTTTCTCCTATCTCTCTGTGAACATGGTTTCTCCTATCTCTCTTTGACCATGGTTTCTCCTTTGTCTCTGTCAACATGGTTTTTCCTATCTGTTTGTGACCATGGTTTCTACTTTCTCTCTGTGAACATAGTTTCTCCTATCTCTCTGTGACCTTGGTTTCTCCTATCTCTCTGTTACCATGGTTTCTCCTATCTCTCTGTGACCATCGTTTCTCCTATCTCCCTGTGACCTTGGTTTCTCCTATCTCTCTGTGACTATGGTTTCACCAATCTCTCTGTGAACTTGGTTTCTCCAATCTCTCTGTGACCATAGTTTCTCCTATCTCTCTGTGACTATTGTTTCTCCTATCTCTCTGTGACCTTGGTTTCTCCAATCTCTCTGTGACCATCGTTTCTCCCATCTCTCTCTGACCATGGTTTCTCCTATCTCTCTGTGAACATGGTTTTTCATATCTCACTGTGACCATGGTTTCTCCTTTCTCTCTGTGACCATAGTTTCTCCTATCTCTCTGTGACCATGATTTCTCCTATCTCTCTGTGACCATGGTTTCTCCTATCTCCCTGTGACCTTGGTTTCTCCTATCTCTCTGTGACCATGGTTTCTCAAATCTCTCTGTGACCATGGTTTCTCCTATCTCACTGTGACCATGATTTCTCCTTTCTCTCTGTGACCATGGTTTCCCCTATCTCGCCGTGACCATTGTTTCTCCTATCTCTCTTTGACCATGGTTTCTCCTATCTCTCTGTGACCATCGTTATCTCCTATCTCTCTGTGACCATCGTTTCTCCCATCTCTCTCTGACCATGGTTTCTCATATCTCTCTGTGAACATGGTTTTTCATATCTCACTGTGACCATGGTTTCTCCTTTCTCTCTGTGACCATAGTTTCTCCTATCTCTCTGTGACCATGATTTCACCTATCTCTCTGTGACCATGATTTCTCCTATCTCTCTGTGACCATGATTTCACCTATCTCTCTGTGACCATGATTTCTCCTATCTCTCTGTGACCATGGTTTCTCCTATCTCTCTGTGACCATGGTTTTTCCTATCTCTCTGTGACCATGGTTTCTCCGATCTCTCTGTGAACATGATTTCTCCCATCTCACTGTGACCATGGTTTCTCCTGTCTCTCTGTGACCATGGTTTCTCCTATCTCTCTGTGACTATGGTTTCTCCTATCTCTCTGTGACCTTGGTTTCTCCTATCACTCTGTGACATTGGTTTCTGCTATCTCTCTGTGACTCTGGTTTCGCCTACCTCTCTGTGATCTTGGTTTCTCCTATCTCTCTGTAGCCATGGTTTTCCCTTTCTCTCTGTGACCTTGGTTTTCCCTTTCTCTCTGTGACCATGGTTTCTTAAATCTCTCTGTGACCATGGTTTCTCCTATCTCCCTGTGACCATGGTTTCTCCTTTCTCTCTGTGACTCTGGTTTCTCCTATCTCTTTGTGACCTTGGTTTCTCCAATCTCTCTGTGACCATGGTTTCTCCTATCTCTCTGTGACCATGGTTTATCCTATCTCCCTGTGAACATGATTTCTCCCATCTTACTGTGACCATGGTTTCTCCTGTCTCTCTGTGACCATGGTTTCTCCTATCTCTCTGTGACTATGGTTTCTCCTATCTCTCTGTGACCTTGGTTTCTCCTGTCTCTCTGTGACCATGGTTTCTCCTATCTCTCTGTGACTATGGTTTCTCCTATCTCTCTTTGACATTGTTTTCTCCTATCTCTCTGTGACCTTGGTTTCTCCAATCTCTCTGTGACCATGGTTTCTCCTATCTCTCTGTGACCATGGTTTGTCCTATCTCCCTGTGATCTTGGTTTCTCCTATCTCTCAGTGACTATGGTTTCCCCTATCTCTCTGTGACCTTGGTTTCTCCAATCTCTCTGTGACCATAGTTTCTCCTTTCTCTCTGTGACTATGGTTTCTCCTATCTCTCTGTGACCTTGGTTTCTCCAATCTCTCTGTGACCATAGTTTCTCCCATCTCTCTGTGTCCATATTTTCTCCTATCTCTCTGTAACCATGGTTTTCCCTTTCTCTCTGTGACCTTTCTTTTCACTTTCTCTCTGTGACCATGGTTTCTCAAATCTCTCTGTGACCATGGTTTCTCCTATCTCCCTGTGACCATGGTTTCTCCTTTCTCTCTGTGACTATGGTTTCTCCTATCTCCCTGTGACCATGGTTTCTCCGATCTCTCTGTGAACATGATTTCTCCCATCTCACTGTGACCATGGTTTCTCCTGTCTCTCTGTGACCATGGTTTCTCCTATCTCTCTGTGACTATGGTTTCTCCTATCTCTCTGTGACCTTGGTTTCTCCTATCTCTCTGTGACATTGGTTTCTGCTATCTCTCTGTGACTCTGGTTTCGCCTACCTCTCTGTGATCTTGGTTTCTCCTATCTCTCTGTAGCCATGGTTTTCCCTTTCTCTCTGTGACCTTGGTTTTCCCTTTCTCTCTGTGACCATGGTTTCTTAAATCTCTCTGTGACCATGGTTTCTCCTATCTCCCTGTGACCATGGTTTCTCCTTTCTCTCTGTGACTCTGGTTTCTCCTATCTCTTTGTGACCTTGGTTTCTCCAATCTCTCTGTGACCATGGTTTCTCCTATCTCTCTGTGACCATGGTTTATCCTATCTCCCTGTGAACATGATTTCTCCCATCTTACTGTGACCATGGTTTCTCCTGTCTCTCTGTGACCATGGTTTCTCCTATCTCTCTGTGACTATGCTTTCTCCTATCTCTCTGTGACCTTGGTTTCTCCTGTCTCTCTGTGACCATGGTTTCTCCTATCTCTCTGTGACTATGGTTTCTCCTATCTCTCTTTGACATTGGTTTCTCCTATCTCTCTGTGACCTTGGTTTCTCCAATCTCTCTGTGACCATGGTTTCTCCTATCTCTCTGTGACCATGGTTTGTCCTATCTCCCTGTGATCTTGGTTTCTCCTATCTCTCTGTGACTATGGTTTCCCCTATCTCTCTGTGACCTTGGTTTCTCCAATCTCTCTGTGACCATAGTTTCTCCTTTCTCTCTGTGACTATGGTTTCTCCTATCTCTCTGTGACCTTGGTTTCTCCAATCTCTCTGTGACCATAGTTTCTCCTATCTCTCTGTGACCATTGTTAGCTCCTATCTCTCTGTGACCATGGTTTATCCTATCTCCCTTTGACCTTGGTTTCTCCTATCTCTCTGTGACTATGGTTTCACCAATCTCTCTGTGAACCTGGTTTCTCCAATCTCTCTGTGACCATAGTTTCTCCTATCTCTCTGTGACTATTGTTTCTCCTATCTCTATGTGACCTTGGTTTCTCCAATCTCTCTGTGACCATCGTTTCTCCCATCTCTCTCTGACCATGGTTTCTCCTATCTCTCTGTGAACATGGTTTTTCATATCTCACTGTGACCATGGTTTCTCCTTTCTCTCTGTGACCATAGTTTCTCCTATCTCTCTGTGACCATGATTTCTCCTATCTCTCTGTGACCATGGTTTCTCCTATCTCCCTGTGACCTTGGTTTCTCCTATCTCTCTGTGACCATGGTTTCTCAAATCTCTCTGTGACCATGGTTTCTCCTATCTCACTGTGACCATGATTTCTCCTTTCTCTCTTTGACCATGGTTTCCCCTATCTCGCCGTGACCATGGTTTCTCCTATCTCTCTTTGACCATGGTTTCTCCTATCTCTCTTTGACCATGGTTTCTCCTATCTCTCTGTGACCATGGTTATCTCCAATCTCTCTGTGACCATCGTTTCTCCCATCTCTCTCTGACCATGGTTTCTCCTATCTCTCTGTGAACATGGTTTTTCATATCTCACTGTGACCATGGTTTCTCCTTTCTCTCTGTGACCATAGTTTCTCCTATCTCTCTGTGACCATGATTTCTCCTATCTCTCTGTGACCATGGTTTCTCCTATCTCTCTGTGACCATGGTTTCTCCTATCTCACTGTGACCATCGTTTCTCCTATTTCTCTCTGCCCATGGTTTTTCCTATCTCTCTGTGACCATGGTTTCTCCGATCTCTCTGTGAACATGATTTCTCCCATCTCACTGTGACCATGGTTTCTCCTGTCTCTCTGTGACCATGGTTTCTCCTATCTCTCTGTGACCATGGTTTCTCCTATCTCTCTGTGACCTTGGTTTCTCCTATCTCTCTGTGACATTGGTTTCTGCTATCTCTCTGTGACTATGGTTTCGCCTACCTCTCTGTGATCTTGGTTTCTCCTATCTCTCTGTAGCCATGGTTTTCCGTTTCTCTCTGTGACCTTGGTTTTCCCTTTCTCTCTGTGACCATGGTTTCTTAAATCTCTCTGTGACCATGGTTTCTCCTATCTCCCTGTGACCATGGTTTCTCCTATCTCTTTGTGACCTTGGTTTCTCCAATCTCTCTGTGACCATGGTTTCTCCTATCTCTCTGTGACCATGGTTTATCCTATCTCCCTGTGAACATGATTTCTCCCATCTCACTGTGACCATGGTTTCTCCTGTCTCTCTGTGACCATGGTTTCTCCTATCTCTCTGTGACTATGGTTTCTCCTATCTCTCTGTGACCTTGGTTTCTCCTGTCTCTCTGTGACCATGGTTTCTCCTATCTCTCTGTGACTATGGTTTCTCCTATCTCTCTTTGACATTGGTTTCTCCTATCTCTCTGTGACCTTGGTTTCTCCAATCTCTCTGTGACCATGGTTTCTCCTATCTCTCTGCGACCATGGTTTCTCCTATCTCTCTGTGACTCTGTTTTCTCCTATCTCTTTGTGACCTTGGTTTCTCCAATCTCTCTGCGACCATGGTTTCTCCTATCTCTCTGTGACCATGGTTTATCCTATCTCCCTGTGACCTTGGTTTCTCCTATCTCTCTGTGACCATGGTTTCTCAAATCTCTCTGTGACCATTGTTTCCCCTATCTCGCAATGACCATGGTTTCTCCTATCTCTCTTTGACCATGGTTTCTCCTATCTCTCTTTGACCATGGTTTCTCCTATCTCTCTGTGACCATGGTTATCTCCTTTCTCTCTGTGACCATGGTTTCCCCTATCTCGCCGTGACCATGGTTTCTCCTATCTCTCTTTGACCATGGTTTCTCCTATCTCTCTTTGACCATGGTTTCTCCTATCTCTCTGTGACCATGGTTATCTCCTTTCTCTCTGTGACCATGGTTTCTCCTATCTCACTGTGACCATATTTTCTCCTATCTCTCTGTGACCATGGATTCCACTTTCTCTCTGTGACCATGGTTTCTCCTATCTCTCTGTGACCATACTTTGTCCAATCTCTCTGTGACCATGGTTTCTCCTATCTCTCTGTGAACATGGTTTCTCCTGTCTCTCTTTGACCATGGTTTCTCCTTTGTCTCTGTCAACATGGTTTTTCCTATCTGTTTGTGAACATTGTTTTCTACTTTCTCTCTGTGACCATACGTTCTCCTATCTCTCTGTGACCATGGTTTCTCCTATCTCTCTGTGACCATGGTTTCTCCTATCTCACTGTGACCATCGTATCTCCTATCTCTCTGTGACCATGGTTTCTCCTATCTCTCTGTGAACATAGTTTCTCCTATCTCTCTGTGACCTTGGTTTCTCCTATCTCTCTGTTACCATGGTTTCTCCTATCTCTCTGTGACTCTGGTTTCCCCTATCTCTCTCTGACCTTGGTTTCTCCTATCTCTCTGTGACTATGGTTTCTCCTACCTCTCTGTGATCTTGGTTTCTCCTATCTCTCTGAAACCATGGTTTTCCCTTTCCCTCTGTGACCATGGTTTCTCAAATCTCTCTGTGACCATGGTTTCCCCTATCTGCCTGTGACCTTGGTTTCTCCAATCTCTCTGTGACCATCGTTTCTCCCATCTCTCTGTGACCTTGGTTTCTCCTATCTCTCTGTGAACATGGTTTTTCATATCTCACTGTGACCATGGTTTCTCCTTTCTCTCTGTGACCATAGTTTCTCCTATCTCTCTGTGACCACGATTTCTCCTATCTCTCTGTGACCATGGTTTCTCCTATCTCCCTGTGACCTTGGTTTCTCCTATCTCTCTGTGACCATGGTTTCTCAAATCTCTCTGTGACCATGGTTTCTCCTATCTCACTGTGACCATGATTTCCACTTTCTCTCTGTGACCATGGTTTCCCCTATCTCGCCGTGACCATGGTTTCTCCTATCTCTCTTTGACCATGGTTTCTCCTATCTCTCTTTGACCATGGTTTCTCCTATCTCTCTGTGACCATGGTTATCTCCTTTCTCTCTGTGACCATGGTTTCTCCTATCTCACTGTGACCATATTTTCTCCTATCTTTCTGTGACCATTGTTTCTCCTTTCTCTCTGTGACCATGGTTTCTCCTATCTCTGTCTGACCATGGTTTCTCCTATCTCTCTGTGACCATGGATTCCCCTTTCTCTCTGTGACCATGGTTTCTCCTAACTCTCTGTGACCATATTTTGTCCAATCTCTCTGTGACCATGGTTTCTCCTATCTCTCTGTGAACATGGTTTCTCCTATCTCTCTTTGACCATGGTTTCTCCGTTGTCTCTGTCAACATGGTTTTTCCTATCTGTTTGTGACCATGGTTTCTACTTTCTCTCTGTGACCATACGTTCTCCTATCTCTCTGTGACCATGGTTTCTCCTATCTCACTGTGACCATCGTTTCTCCTATCTCTCTGTGACCATGGTTTCTCCTATCTCTCTGTGACTATGGTTTCCCCTATCTCTCTCTGACCTTGGTTTCTCCTATCTCTCTGTGACTATGGTTTCTCCTACCTCTCTGTGATCTTGGTTTCTCCTATCTCTCTGAAACCATGGTTTTCCCTTTCCCTCTGTGACCATGGTTTCTCAAATCTCTCTGTGACCATGGTTTTCCCTATCTGCCTGTGACCTTGGTTTCTCCTATCTCTCTGTGAATATTGTTTCTCCGATCTCTCTGTGACCATCATTTCTCCCATCTCTCTCTGACCATGGTTTCTCCTATCTCTCTGTGAACATGGTTTTTCATATCTCACTGTGACCATGGTTTCTCCTATTTCCCTCTGACCATGGTTTCTCCTATCTCTCTGTGACCATGGTTTCTCAAATCTCTCTGTGACCATGGTTTCTCCTATCTCACAGTGACCATGATTTCTCCTTTCTCTCTGTGACCATGGTTTCCCCTATCTCGCCGTGACCATGGTTTCTCCTATCTCTCTTTGACCATGGTTTCTCCTATCTCTCTTTGACCATGGTTTCTCCTATCTCTCTGTGACCATGGTTATCTCCTTTCTCTCTGTGACCATGGTTTCTCCTATCTCACTGTGACCATATTTTCTCCTATCTTTCTGTGACCATTGTTTCTCCTTTCTCTCTGTGACCATGGTTTCTCCTATCTCTGTCTGACCATGGTTTCTCCTATCTCTCTGTGACCATGGATTCCCCTTTCTCTCTGTGACCATGGTTTCTCCTAACTCTCTGTGACCATATTTTGTCCAATCTCTCTGTGACCATGGTTTCTCCTATCTCTCTGTGAACATGGTTTCTCCTATCTCTCTTTGACCATGGTTTCTCCGTTGTCTCTGTCAACATGGTTTTTCCTATCTGTTTGTGACCATGGTTTCTACTTTCTCTCTGTGACCATTCGTTCTCCTATCTCTCTGTGACCATGGTTTCTCCTATCTCACTGTGACCATCGTTTCTCCTATCTCTCTGTGACCATGGTTTCTCCTATCTCTCTGTGACTATGGTTTCCCCTATCTCTCTCTGACCTTGGTTTCTCCTATCTCTCTGTGACTATGGTTTCTCCTACCTCTCTGTGATCTTGGTTTCTCCTATCTCTCTGAAACCATGGTTTTCCCTTTCCCTCTGTGACCATGGTTTCTCAAATCTCTCTGTGACCATGGTTTTCCCTATCTGCCTGTGACCTTGGTTTCTCCTATCTCTCTGTGAATATTGTTTCTCCGATCTCTCTGTGACCATCATTTCTCCCATCTCTCTCTGACCAAGGTTTCTCCTATCTCTCTGTGAACATGGTTTTTCATATCTCACTGTGACCATGGTTTCTCCTATTTCCCTCTGACCATGGTTTCTCCTATCTCTCTGTGACCATGGTTTCTCAAATCTCTCTGTGACCATGGTTTCTCCTATCTCACAGTGACCATGATTTCTCCTTTCTCTCTGTGACCATGGTTTCCCCTATCTCGCCGTGACCATGGTTTCTCCAATCTCTCAGTGACCATCGTTTCTCCTATCTCTCTGTGAACATGGTTTTTCATATCTCACTGTGACCATGGTTTCTCCTTTCTCACTGTGACCATAGTTTCTCCTATCTCTCTGTGACCATGATTTCTCCTATCTCTCTGTGACCATGGTTTCTCCTATCTCACTGTGACCATCGTTTCTCCTATCTCTCTCTGCCCTTGGTTTCTCCTATCTCTCTGTGACCATGGTTTCTCCGATCTCTCTGTGAACATGATTTCTCCCATCTCACAGTGACCATGGTTTCTCCTATCTCTCTGTGACCATGGTTTCTCCTATCTCTCTGTGACTATGGTTTCTCCTATCTCTCTGTGACCTTGGTTTCTCCTATCTCTCTGTGACATTGGTTTCTGCTATCTCTCTGTGACTATGGTTTCGCCTACCTCTCTGTGATCTTGGTTTCTCCTATCTCTCTGTTGCCATGGTTTTCCCTTTCTCTCTGTGACCTTGGTTTTCCCTTTCTCTCTGTGACCATGGTTTCTTAAATCTCTCTGTGAACATGATTTCTCCTATCTCCCTGTGAACATGGTTTCTCCTTTCTCTCTGTGACTCTGGTTTCTCCTATCTCTTTGTGACCTTGGTTTCTCCAATCTCTCTGTGACCATGGTTTCTCCTATCTCTCTGTGACCATGGTTTATCCTATCTCCCTGTGAACATGATTTCTCCCATCTCACTGTGACCATGGTTTCTCCTGTCTCTCTGTGACCATGGTTTCTCCTATCTCTCTGTGACTATGGTTTCCCCTATCTCTGTGTGACCTTGGTTTCTCCTATCTCTCTGTGACCTTGGTATCTCCAATCTCTCTGTGACCATGGTTTCCCCTATCTCTCTGTGACCATGGTTTATCCTATCTCCCTGTGACCTTGGTTTCTCCTATCTCTCTGTGACTATGGTTTCCCCTATCTCTCTGTGACCTTGGTTTCTCCAATCTCTCTGTGACCATAGTTTCTCCATTCTCTCTGTGACTATGGTTTCTCCTATCTCTCTGTGACCTTGGTTTCTCCAATCTCTCTCTGACCATAGTTTCTCCTATCTCTCTGTGTCCATATTTTCTCCTATCTCTCTGTAACCATGGTTTTCCCTTTCTCTCTGTGACCTTGCTTTTCCCTTTCTCTCTGTGACCATGGTTTCTCAAATCTCTCTGTGACCATGGTTTCTCCTATCTCCCTGTGACCATGGTTTCTCCTATCTCTCTGTGACTCTGGTTTCTCCTATCTCTTTGTGACCATGGTTTCTCCTATCTCACTGTGACCATGATTTCTCCTTTCTCTCTGTGACCATGGTTTCCCCTATCTCGCCGTGACCATGGTTTCTCCTATCTCTCTTTGACCATGGTTTCTCCTATCTCTCTGTGACCATGGTTATCTCCTTTCTCTCTGTGACCATGGTTTCTCCTATCTCACTGTGACCATATTTTCTCCTATCTTTCTGTGACCATTGTTTCTCCTTTCTCTCTGTGACCATGGTTTCTCCTATCTCTGTCTGACCATGGTTTCTCCTATTTCTCTGTGACCATGGATTCCCCTTTCTCTCTGTGACCATGGTTTCTCCTATCTCTCTGTGACCATACTTTGTCCAATCTCTCTGTGAACATGGTTTCTCCTATCTCTCTGTGAACATGGTTTCTCCTGTCTCTCTTTGACCATGGTTTCTCCTTTGTCTCTGTCAACATGGTTTTTCCTATCTGTTTGTGACCATGGTTTCTACTTTCTCTCTGTGACCATACGTTCTCCTATCTCTCTGTGACCATGGTTTCTCCTATCTCTCTGTGAACATAGTTTCTCCTATCTCTCTGTGACCTTGGTTTCTCCTATCTCTCTGTTACCTTGGTTTCTCCTATCTCTCTGTGACTATTGTTTCTCCGATCTCTCTGTGACCTTGGTTTCTCCAATCTCTCTGTGACCATCGTTTCTCCCATCTCTCTCTGACCATGGTTTCTCCTATCTCTCTGTGAACATGGTTTTTCAGATCTCACTGTGACCATGGTTTCTCCTTTCTCTCTGTGACCATAGTTTAACCTATCTCTCTGTGACCATGATTTCTCCTATCTCTCTGTGACCATGGTTTCTCCTATCTCCCTGTGACCTTGGTTTCTCCTATCTCTCTGTGACCATGGTTTCTCAAATCTCTCTGTGACCATGGTTTCTCCTATCTCACTGTGACCATGATTTCTCCTTTCTCTCTGTGACCATGGTTTCCCCTATCTCGCCGTGACCATGGTTTCTCCTATCTCTCTTTGACCATGGTTTCTCCTATCTCTCTGTGACCATGGTTATCTCCTTTCTCTCTGTGACCATGGTTTCTCCTATCTCTGTCTGGCCATGGTTTCTCCTATCTCTCTGTGACCATGGATTCCCCTTTCTCTCTGTGACCATGGTTTCTCCTATCTCTCTGTGACCATACTTTGTCCAATCTCTCTGTGACCATGGTTTCTCCTATCTCTCTGTGAACATGGTTTCTCCTATCTCTCTTTGACCATGGTTTCTCCTTTGTCTCTGTCAACATGGTTTTTCCTATCTGTTTGTGACCATGGTTTCTGCTTTCTCTCTGTGACCATACGTTCTCCTATCTCTCTGTGACCATGGTTTCTCCTATCTCTCTGTGACCATGGTTTCTCCTATCTCACTGTGACCATCGTTTCTCCTATCTCTCTGTGACCATGGTTTCTCCTATCTCTCTGTGAACATAGTTTCTCCTATCTCTCTGTGACCTTGGTTTCTCCTATCTCTCTGTTACCATGGTTTCTCCTATCTCTCTGTGACTATGGTTTCCCCTATCTCTCTCTGACCTTGGTTTCTCCTATCTCTCTGTGACTATGGTTTCTCCTGCCTCTCTGTGATCTTGGTTTCTCCTATCTCTCTGAAACCATGGTTTTCCCTTTCCCTCTGTGACCATGGTTTCTCAAATCTCTCTGTGACCATGGTTTCCCCGATCTGCCTGTGACCTTGGTTTCTCCTATCTCTCTGTGACTATTGTTTCTCCGATCTCTCTGTGACCTTGGTTTCTCCAATCTCTCTGTGACCATCGTTTCTCCCATCTCTCTGTGACCATGGTTTCTCCTATCTCTCTGTGAACATGGTTTTTCATATCTCACTGTGACCATGGTTTCTCCTTTCTCTCTGTGACCATAGTTTCTCCTATCTCTCTGTGACCTTGGTTTCTGCAATCTCTCTGTGACCATAGTTTCTCCTATCTCTCTGTGTCCATATTTTCTCCTATCTCTCTGTAACCATGGTTTTCCCTTTCTCTCTGTGACCTTGCTTTTCCCTTTCTCTCTGTGACCATGGTTTCTCAAATCTCTCTGTGACCATGGTTTCTCCTATCTCCCTGTGACCATGGTTTCTCCTATCTCTCTGTGACTCTGGTTTCTCCTATCTCTTTGTGACCTTGGTTTCTCCAATCTCTCTGTGACCATGGTTTCTCCTATCTCTCTGTGACCATGGTTTATCCTATCTCCCTGTGACCTTGGTTTCTCCTATCTCTCTGTGACCATGGTTTCTCAAATCTCTCTGTGACCATGATTTCTCCTTTCTCTCTGTGACCATGGTTTCCCCTATCTCGCCGTGACCATGGTTTCTCCTATCTCTCTTTGACCATGGATTCTCCTATCTCTCTGTGACCATGGTTATCTCCTTTCTCTCTGTGACCATGGTTTCTCCTATCTCACTGTGACCATATTTTCTCCTATCTTTCTGTGACCATTGTTTCTCCTTTCTCTCTGTGACCATGGTTTCTCCTATCTCTGTCTGACCATGGTTTCTCCTATTTCTCTGTGACCATGGATTCCCCTTTCTCTCTGTGACCATGGTTTCTCCTATCTCTCTGTGACCATACTTTGTCCAATCTCTCTGTGAACATGGTTTCTCCTATCTCTCTGTGAACATGGTTTCTCCTGTCTCTCTTTGACCATGGTTTCTCCTTTGTCTCTGTCAACATGGTTTTTCCTATCTGTTTGTGACCATGGTTTCTACTTTCTCTCTGTGACCATACGTTCTCCTATCTCTCTGTGACCATGGTTTCTCCTATCTCTCTGTGAACATAGTTTCTCCTATCTCTCTGTGACCTTGGTTTCTCCTATCTCTCTGTTACCTTGGTTTCTCCAATCTCTCTGTGACCATCGTTTCTCCCATCTCTCTCTGACCATGGTTTCTCCTATCTCTCTGTGAACATGGTTTTTCAGATCTCACTGTGACCATGGTTTCTCCTTTCTCTCTGTGACCATAGTTTAACCTATCTCTCTGTGACCATGATTTCTCCTATCTCTCTGTGACCATGGTTTCTCCTATCTCCCTGTGACCTTGGTTTCTCCTATCTCTCTGTGACCATGGTTTCTCAAATCTCTCTGTGACCATGGTTTCTCCTATCTCACTGTGACCATGATTTCTCCTTTCTCTCTGTGACCATGGTTTCACCTATCTCGCCGTGACCATGGTTTCTCCTATCTCTCTTTGACCATGGTTTTTCCTATCTCTCTGTGACCATGGTTATCTCCTTTCTCTCTGTGACCATGGTTTCTCCTATCTCACTGTGACCATATTTTCTCCTATCTTTCTGTGACCATTGTTTCTCCTTTCTCTCTGTGACCATGGTTTCTCCTATCTCTGTCTGGCCATGGTTTCTCCTATCTCTCTGTGACCATGGATTCCCCTTTCTCTCTGTGACCATGGTTTCTCCTATCTCTCTGTGACCATACTTTGTCCAATCTCTCTGTGACCATGGTTTCTCCTATCTCTCTGTGAACATGGTTTCTCCTATCTCTCTTTGACCATGGTTTCTCCTTTGTCTCTGTCAACATGGTTTTTCCTATCTGTTTGTGACCATGGTTTCTGCTTTCTCTCTGTGACCATACGTTCTCCTATCTCTCTGTGACCATGGTTTCTCCTATCTCTCTGTGACCATGGTTTCTCCTATCTCACTGTGACCATCGTTTCTCCTATCTCTCTGTGACCATGGTTTCTCCTATCTCTCTGTGAACATAGTTTCTCCTATCTCTCTGTGACCTTGGTTTCTCCTATCTCTCTGTTACCATGGTTTCTCCTATCTCTCTGTGACTATGGTTTCCCCTATCTCTCTCTGACCTTGGTTTCTCCTATCTCTCTGTGACTATGGTTTCTCCTGCCTCTCTGTGATCTTGGTTTCTCCTATCTCTCTGAAACCATGGTTTTCCCTTTCCCTCTGTGACCATGGTTTCTCAAATCTCTCTGTGACCATGGTTTCCCCTATCTGCCTGTGACCTTGGTTTCTCCTATCTCTCTGTGACTATTGTTTCTCCGAACTCTCTGTGACCTTGCTTTCTCCAATCTCTCTGTGACCATCGTTTCTCCCATCTCTCTGTGACCATGGTTTCTCCTATCTCTCTGTGACCATAGTTTCTCCTATCTCTCTGTGACCATGATTTCTCCTATCTCTCTGTGACCATGGTTTCTCCTAACTCCCTGTGACCTTGGTTTCTCCTATCTCTCTGTGACCATGGTTTCTCCTATCTCTCTGTGACTATTGTTTCTCCGATCTCTCTGTGACCTTGGTTTCTCCAATCTCTCTGTGACCATCGTTTCTCCCATCTCTCTGTGACCATGGTTTCTCCTATCTCTCTGTGAACATGGTTTTTCATATCTCACTGTGACCATGGTTTCTCCTTTCTCTCTGTGACCATAGTTTCTCCTATCTCTCTGTGACCATGATTTCTCCTATCTCTCTGTGACCATGGTTATCTCCTTTCTCTCTGTGACCATAGTTTCTCCTATCTCTCTGTGACCATGATTTCTCCTATCTCTCTGTGACCATGGTTATCTCCTTTCTCACTGTGACCATATTTTCTCCTATCTTTCTGTGACCATTGTTTCTCCTTTCTCTCTGTGACCATGGTTTCTCCTATCTCTGTCTGACCATGGTTTCTCCTATCTCTCTGTGACCATGGATTCCCCTTTCTCTCTGTGACCATGGTTTCTCCTATCTCTCTGTGACCATACTTTGTCCAATCTCTCTGTGACCATGGTTTCTCCTATCTCTCTGTGAACATGGTTTCTCCTATCTCTCTTTGACCATGGTTTCTCCTTTGTCTCTGTCAACATGGTTTTTCCTATCTGTTTGTGACCATGGTTTCTACTTTCTCTCTGTGACCATACGTTCTCCTATCTCTCTGTGACCATGGTTTCTCCTATCTCTCTGTGACCATGGTTTCTCCTATCTCACTGTGACCATCGTTTCTCCTATCTCTCTGTGACCATGGTTTCTCCTATCTCTCTGTGAACATAGTTTCTCCTATCTCTCTGTGACCTTGGTTTCTCCTATCTCTCTGTTACCATGGTTTCTCCTATCTCTCTGTGACTATGGTTTCCCCTATCTCTCTCTGACCTTGGTTTCTCCTATCTCTCTGTGACTATGGTTTCTCCTACCTCTCTGTGATCTTGGTTTCTCCTGTCTCTCTGAAACCATGGTTTTCCCTTTCCCTCTGTGACCATGGTTTCTCAAATCTCTCTGTGACCATGGTTTCCCCTATCTGCCTGTGACCTTGGTTTCTCCTATCTCTCTGTGACTATTGTTTCTCCGATCTCTCTGTGACCTTGGTTTCTCCAATCTCTCTGTGACCATCGTTTCTCCCATCTCTCTCTGACCATGGTTTCTCCTACCTCTCTGTGACCATACTTTGTCCAATCTCTCTGTGACCATGGTTTCTCCTATCTCTCTGTGAACATGGTTTCTCCTATCTCTCTTTGACCATGGTTTCTCCTTTGTCTCTGTCAACATGGTTTTTCCTATCTGTTTGTGACCATGGTTTCCACTTTCTCTCTGTGACCATACGTTCTCCTATCTCTCTGTGACCATGGTTTCTCCTATCTCTCTGTGACCATGGTTTCTCCTATCTCACTGTGACCATCGTTTCTCCTATCTCTCTGTGACCATGGTTTCTCCTATCTCTCTGTGAACATAGTTTCTCCTATCTCTCTGTGACCTTGGTTTCTCCTATCTCTCTGTTACCATGGTTTCTCCTATCTCTCTGTGACTATGGTTTCCCCTATCTCTCTCTGACCTTGGTTTCTCCTATCTCTCTGAAACCATGGTTTTCCCTTTCCCTCGGTGACCATGGTTTCTCAAATCTCTCTGTGACCATGGTTTCCCCTATCTGCCTATGACCTTGGTTTCTCCTATCTCTCTGTGACTATTGTTTCTCCGATCTCGCTGTGACCTTGGTTTCTCCAATCTCTCTGTGACCATCGTTTCTCCCATCTCTCTCTGCCCATGGTTTCTCCTATCTCTCTGTGACCATGGTTTCTCCGATCTCTCTGTGAACATGATTTCTCCCATCTCACTGTGACCATGGTTTCTCCTGTCTCTCTGTGACCATGGTTTCTCCTATCTCTCTGTGACTATGGTTTCTCCTATCTCTCTGTGACCTTGGTTTCTCCTATCTCTCTGTGACATTGGTTTCTGCTATCTCTCTGTGACTATGGTTTCGCCTACCTCTCTGTGATCTTGGTTTCTCCTATATCTCTGTAGCCATGGTTTTCCCTTTCTCTCTGTGACCTTGGTTTTCCCTTTCTCTCTGTGACCATGGTTTCTCCAAACTCTCTGTGACCATGGTTTCTCCTATCTCTCTGTGACCATGGTTTATCCTATCTCCCTGCGAACATGATTTCTCCCATCTCACTGTGACCATGGTTTCTCCTGTCTCTCTGTGACCATGGTTTCTCCTATCTCTCTGTGACTATGGTTTCTCCTATCTCTCTGTGACCTTGGTTTCTCCTATCTCTCTGTGACCTTGGTTTCTCCAATCTCTCTGTGACCATGGTTTCTCCTATCTCTCTGTGACCATCGTTTCTCCCATCTCTCTCTGCCCATGGTTTCTCCTATCTCTCTGTGACCATGGTTTCTCCGATCTCTCTGTGAACATGATTTCTCCCCTCTCACTGTGACCATGGTTTCTCCTGTCTCTCTGTGACCATGGTTTCTCCTATCTCTCTGTGACTATGGTTTCTCCTATCTCTCTGTGACCTTGGTTTCTCCTATCTCTCTGTGACATTGGTTTCTGCTATCTCTCTGTGACTATGGTTTCGCCTACCTCTCTGTGATCTTGGTTTCTCCTATCTCTCTGTAGCCATGGTTTTCCCTTTCTCTCTGTGACCTTGGTTTTCCCTTTCTCTCTGTGACCATGGTTTCTCAAATCTCTCTGTGACCATGGTTTCTCCTATCTCCCTGTAACCATGGTTTCTCCTTTCTCTCTGAGACTCTGGTTTCTCCTATCTCTTTGTGACCTTGGTTTCTCCAAACTCTCTGTGACCATGGTTTCTCCTATCTCTCTGTGACCATGGTTTATCCTATCTCCCTGTGAACATGATTTCTCCCATCTCACTGTGACCATGGTTTCTCCTGTCTCTCTGTGACCATGGTTTCTCCTATCTCTCTGTGACTATGGTTTCTCCTATCTCTCTGTGACCTTGGTTTCTCCTATCTCTCTGTGACCTTGGTTTCTCCAATCTCTCTGTGACCATGGTTTCTCCTATCTCTCTGTGACCATGGTTTATCCTATCTCCCTATGACCTTGGTTTCTCCTATCTCTCTGTGACTATGGTTTCCCCTATCTCTCTGTGACCTTGGTTTCTCCAATCTCTCTGTGACCATAGTTTCTCCTTTCTCTCTGTGACTATGGTTTCTCCTATCTCTCTGTGACCTTGGTTTCTCCAATCTCTCTGTGACCATAGTTTCTCCTATCTCTCTGTGTCCATATTTTCTCCTATCTCTCTGTGACCATGGATTCCCCTTTCTCTCTGTGACCATGGTTTCTCCTAACTCTCTGTGACCATACTTTGTCCAATCTCTCTGTGACCATGGTTTCTCCTATCTCTCTGTGAACATGGTTTCTCCTATCTCTCTTTGACCATGGTTTCTCCGTTGTCTCTGTCAACATGGTTTTTCCTATCTGTTTGTGACCATGGTTTCTACTTTCTCTCTGTGACCATACGTTCTCCTATCTCTCTGTGACCATGGTTTCTCCTATCTCACTGTGACCATCGTTTCTCCTATCTCTCTGTGACCATGGTTTCTCCTATCTCTCTGTGAACACAGTTTCTCCTATCTCTCTGTGACCTTGGTTTCTCCTATCTCTCTGTTCCCATGGTTTCTCCTATCTCTCTGTGACTATGGTTTCCCCTATCTCTCTCTGACCTTGGTTTCTCCTATCTCTCTGTGACTATGGTTTCTCCTACCTTTCTGTGATCTTGGTTTCTCCTATCTCTCTGAAACCATGGTTTTCCCTTTCCCTCTGTGACCATGGTTTCTCAAATCTCTCTGTGACCATGGTTTCCCCTATCTGCCTGTGACCTTGGTTTCTCCTATCTCTCTGTGAATATTGTTTCTCCGATCTCTCTGTGACCATCATTTCTCCCATCTCTCTCTGACCATGGTTTCTCCTATCTCTCTGTGAACATGGTTTTTCATATCTCACTGTGACCATGGTTTCTCCTATTTCCCTCTGACCATGGTTTCTCCTATCTCTCTGTGACCATGGTTTCTCAAATCTCTCTGTGACCATGGTTTCTCCTATCTCACAGTGACCATGATTTCTCCTTTCTCTCTGTGACCATGGTTTCCCCTATCTCGCCGTGACCATGGTTTCTCCTATCTCTCTTTGACCATGGTTTCTCCTATCTCTCTTTAACCATGGTTTCTCCTATCTCTCTGTGACCATGGTTATCTCCTATCTCTCTGTGACCATGGTTTTTCCTATCTCCCTGTGACCTTGGTTTCTCCTATCTCTCTGTGACGATGGTTTCCCCAATCTCTCTGTGCCCTTGGTTTCTCCAATCTCTCTGTGACAATAGTTTCTCCTATCTCTCTGCGACTATTGTTTCTCCTATCTCTCTGTGACCTTGGTTTCTCCAATCTCTCAGTGACCATCGTTTCTCCTATCTCTCTGTGAACATGGTTTTTCATATCTCACTGTGACCATGGTTTCTCCTTTCTCTCTGTGACCATAGTTTCTCCTATCTCTCTGTGACCATGGTTTCTCCTATCTCACTGTGACCATCGTTTCTCCTATCTCTCTCTGCCCATGGTTTCTCCTATCTCTCTGTGACCATGGTTTCTCCGATCTCTCTGTGAACATGATTTCTCCCATCTCACTGTGACCATAGTTTCTCCTATCTCTCTGTGACCATGGTTTCTCCTATCTCTCTGTGACTATGGTTTCTCCTATCTCTCTGTGACCTTGGTTTCTCCTATCTCTCTGTGACATTGGTTTCTGCTATCTCTCTGTGACTATGGTTTCGCATACCTCTCTGTGATCTTGGTTTCTCCTATCTCTCTGTTGCCATGGTTTTCCCTTTCTCTCTGTGACCTTGGTTTTCCCTTTCTCTCTGTGACCATGGTTTCTTAAATCTCTCTGTGAACATGATTTATCCTATCTCCCTGTGAACATGGTTTCTCCTTTCTCTCTGTGACTCTGGTTTCTCGTATCTCTTTGTGACCTTGGTTTCTCCAATCTCTCTGTGACCATGGTTTCTCCTATCTCTCTGTGACCATGGTTTATCCTATCTCCCTGTGAACATGATTTCTCCCATCTCACTGTGACCATGGTTTCTCCTGTCTCTCTGTGAACATGGTTTCTCCTATCTCTCTGTGACTATGGTTTCCCCTATCTCTGTGTGACCTTGGTTTCTCCTATCTCTCTGTGACCTTGGTTTCTCCAATCTCTCTGTGACCATGGTTTCCCCTATCTCTCTGTGACCATGGTTTATCCTATCTCCCTGTGACCTTGGTTTCTCCTATCTCTCTGTGACTATGGTTTCCCCTATCTCTCTGTGACCTTGGTTTCTCCAATCTCTCTGTGACCATAGTTTCTCCATTCTCTCTGTGACTATGCTTTCTCCTATCTCTCTGTGACCTTGGTTTCTCCAATCTCTCTGTGACCATAGTTTCTCCTATCTCTCTGTGTCCATATTTTCTCCTATCTCTCTGTACCCATGGTTTTCCCTTTCTCTCTGTGACCTTGCTTTTCCCTTTCTCTCTGTGACCATGGTTTCTCAAATCTCTCTGTGAGCATGGTTTCTCCTATCTCCCTGTGACCATGGTTTCTCCTATCTCTCTGTGACTCTGGTTTCTCCTATCTCTTTGTGACCTTGGTTTCTCCAATCTCTCTGTGACCATGGTTTCTCCTATCTCTCTGTGACCATGGTTTATCCTATCTCCCTGTGACCTTGGTTTCTCCTATCTCTCTGTGACCATGGTTTCTCAAATCTCTCTGTGACCATGGTTTCTCCTATCTCACTGTGACCATGATATCTCCTTTCTCTCTGTGACCATGGTTTCCCCTATCTCGCCCTGACCATGGTTTCTCCTATCTCTCTTTGACCATGGTTTCTCCTATCTCTCTGTGACCATGGTTATCTCCTTTCTCTCTGTGACCATGGTTTCTCCTATCTCACTGTGACCATATTTTCTCCTATCTTTCTGTGACCATTGTTTCTCCTTTCTCTCTGTGACCATGGTTTCTCCTATCTCTGTCTGACCATGGTTTCTCCTATTTCTCTGTGACCATGGATTCCCCTTTCTCTCTGTGACCATGGTTTCTCCTATCTCTCTGTGACCATACTTTGTCCAATCTCTCTGTGACCATGGTTTCTCCTATCTCTCTGTGAACATGGTTTCTCCTGTCTCTCTTTGACCATGGTTTCTCCTTTGTCTCTGTCAACATGGTTTTTCCTATCTGTTTGTGACCATGGTTTCTACTTTCTCTCTGTGACCATACGTTCTCCTATCTCTCTGTGACCATGGTTTCTCCTATCTCTCTGTGAACATAGTTTCTCCTATCTCTCTGTGACCTTGGTTTCTCCTATCTCTCTGTTACCTTGGTTTCTCCTATCTCTCTGTGACTATTGTTTCTCCGATCTCTCTGTGACCTTGGTTTCTCCAATCTCTCTGTGACCATCGTTTCTCCCATCTCTCTCTGACCATGGTTTCTCCTATCTCTCTGTGAACATGGTTTTTCAGATCTCACTGTGACCATGGTTTCTCCTTTCTCTCTGTGACCATAGTTTAACCTATCTCTCTGTGACCATGATTTCTCCTATCTCTCTGTGACCATGGTTTCTCCTATCTCCCTGTGACCTTGGTTTCTCCTATCTCTCTGTGACCATGGTTTCTCAAATCTCTCTGTGACCATGGTTTCTCCTATCTCACTGTGACCATGATTTCTCCTTTCTCTCTGTGACCATGGTTTCCCCTATCTCGCCGTGACCATGGTTTCTCCTATCTCTCTTTGACCATGGTTTCTCCTTTGTCTCTGTCAACATGGTTTTTCCTATCTGTTTGTGACCATGGTTTCTACTTTCTCTCTGTGACCATACGTTCTCCTATCTCTCTGTGACCATGGTTTCTCCTATCTCTCTGTGACCATAGTTTAACCTATCTCTCTGTGACCATGATTTCTCCTATCTCTCTGTGACCATGGTTTCTCCTATCTCCCTGTGACCTTGGTTTCTCCTATCTCTCTGTGACCATGGTTTCTCAAATCTCTCTGTGACCATGGTTTCTCCTATCTCACTGTGACCATGATTTCTCCTTTCTCTCTGTGACCATGGTTTCCCCTATCTCGCCGTGACCATGGTTTCTCCTATCTCTCTTTGACCATGGTTTCTCCTATCTCTCTGTGACCATGGTTATCTCCTTTCTCTCTGTGACCATAGTTTCTCCTCTCTCACTGTGACCATATTTTCTCCTATCTTTCTGTGACCATTGTTTCTCCTTTCTCTCTGTGACCATGGTTTCTCCTATCTCTGTCTGGCCATGGTTTCTCCTATCTCTCTGTGACCATGGATTCCCCTTTCTCTCTGTGACCATGGTTTCTCCTATCTCTCTGTGACCATACTTTGTCCAATCTCTCTGTGACCATGGTTTCTCCGATCTCTCTGTGAACATGGTTTCTCCTATCTCTCTTTGACCATGGTTTCTCCTTTGTCTCTGTCAACATGGTTTTTCCTATCTGTTTGTGACCATGGTTTCTGCTTTCTCTCTGTGACCATACGTTCTCCTATCTCTCTGTGACCATGGTTTCTCCTATCTCTCTGTGACCATGGTTTCTCCTATCTCACTGTGACCATCGTTTCTCCTATCTCTCTGTGACCATGGTTTCTCCTATCTCTCTGTGAACATAGTTTCTCCTATCTCTCTGTGACCTTGGTTTCTCCTATCTCTCTGTTACCATGGTTTCTCCTATCTCTCTGTGACTATGGTTTCCCCTATCTCTCTCTGACCTTGGTTTCTCCTATCTCTCTGTGACTATGGTTTCTCCTGCCTCTCTGTGATCTTGGTTTCTCCTATCTCTCTGAAACCATGGTTTTCCCTTTCCCTCTGTGACCATGGTTTCTCAAATCTCTCTGTGACCATGGTTTCCCCTATCTGCCTGTGACCTTGGTTTCTCCTATCTCTCTGTGACTATTGTTTCTCCGATCTCTCTGTGACCTTGGTTTCTCCAATCTCTCTGTGACCATCGTTTCTCCCATCTCTCTGTGACCATGGTTTCTCCTATCTCTCTGTGAACATGGTTTTTCATATCTCACTGTGACCATGGTTTCTCCTTTCTCTCTGTGACCATAGTTTCTCCTATCTCTCTGTGACCTTGGTTTCTCCAATCTCTCTGTGACCATAGTTTCTCCTATCTCTCTGTGTCCATATTTTCTCCTATCTCTCTGTAACCATGGTTTTCCCTTTCTCTCTGTGACCTTGCTTTTCCCTTTCTCCCTGTGACCATGGTTTCTCAAATCTCTCTGTGACCATGGTTTCTCCTATCTCCCTGTGACCATGGTTTCTCCTATCTCTCTGTGACTCTGGTTTCTCCTATCTCTTTGTGACCTTGGTTTCTCCAATCTCTCTGTGACCATGGTTTCTCAAATCTCTCTGTGACCATGGTTTCTCCTATCTCCCTGTGACCTTGGTTTCTCCTATCTCTCTGTGACCATGGTTTCTCAAATCTCTCTGTGACCATGGTTTCTCCTATCTCACTGTGACCATGATTTCTCCTTTCTCTCTGTGACCATGGTTTCCCCTATCTCGCCGTGACCATGGTTTCTCCTATCTCTCTTTGACCATGGTTTCTCCTATCTCTCTGTGACCATGGTTATCTCCTTTCTCTCTGTGACCATGGTTTCTCCTATCTCACTGTGACCATATTTTCTCCTATCTTTCTGTGACCATTGTTTCTCCTTTCTCTCTGTGACCATGGTTTCTCCTATCTCTGTCTGACCATGGTTTCTCCTATTTCTCTGTCAACATGGTTTTTCCTATCTGTTTGTGACCATGGTTTCTACTTTCTCTCTGTGACCATACGTTCTCCTATCTCTCTGTGACCATGGTTTCTCCTATCTCTCTGTGACCATAGTTTAACCTATCTCTCTGTGACCATGATTTCTCCTATCTCTCTGTGACCATGGTTTCTCCTATCTCCCTGTGACCTTGGTTTCTCCTATCTCTCTGTGACCATGGTTTCTCAAATCTCTCTGTGACCATGGTTTCTCCTATCTCTCTGTGACCATGGTTATCTCCTTTCTCTCTGTGACCATGGTTTCTCCTATCTCACTGTGACCATATTTTCTCCTATCTTTCTGTGACCATTGTTTCTCCTTTCTCTCTGTGACCATGGTTTCTCCTATCTCTGTCTGTTCATGGTTTCTCCTATCTCTCTGTGACCATGGATTCCCCTTTCTCTCTGTGACCATGGTTTCTCCTATCTCTCTGTGACCATACTTTGTCCAATCTCTCTGTGACCATGGTTTCTCCTATCTCTCTGTGAACATGGTTTCTCCTATCTCTCTTTGACCATGGTTTCTCCTTTGTCTCTGTCAACATGGTTTTTCCTATCTGTTTGTGACCATGGTTTCTGCTTTCTCTCTGTGACCATACGTTCTCCTATCTCTCTGTGACCATGGTTTCTCCTATCTCTCTGTGACCATGGTTTCTCCTATCTCACTGTGACCATCGTTTCTCCTATCTCTCTGTGACCATGGTTTCTCCTATCTCTCTGTGAACATAGTTTCTCCTATCTCTCTGTGACCTTGGTTTCTCCTATCTCTCTGTTACCATGGTTTCTCCTATCTCTCTGTGACTATGGTTTCCCCTATCTCTCTCAGACCTTGGTTTCTCCTATCTCTCTGTGACTATGGTTTCTCCTGCCTCTCTGTGATCTTGGTTTCTCCTATCTCTCTGAAACCATGGTTTTCCCTTTCCCTCTGTGACCATGGTTTCTCAAATCTCTCTGTGACCATGGTTTCCCCTATCTGCCTGTGACCATGGTTTCTCCTATCTCTCTGTGACTATTGTTTCTCCGATCTCTCTGTGACCTTGGTTTCTCCAATCTCTCTGTGACCATCGTTTCTCCCATCTCTCTCTGACCATGGTTTCTCCTAACTCCCTGTGACCTTGGTTTCTCCTATCTCTCTGTGACCATGGTTTCTACTATCTCTCTGTGACTATTGTTTCTCCGATCTCTCTGTGACCTTGGTTTCTCCAATCTCTCTGTGACCATCGTTTCTCCCATCTCTCTGTGACCATGGTTTCTCCTATCTCTCTGAAACCATGGTTTTCCCTTTCCCTCTGTGACCATGGTTTCTCAAATCTCTCTGTGACCATGGTTTCCCCTATCTGCCTGTGACCTTGGTTTCTCCTATCTCTCTGTGACTATTGTTTCTCCGATCTCGCTGTGACCTTGGTTTCTCCAATCTCTCTGTGACCATCGTTTCTCCCATCTCTCTCTGCCCATGGTTTCTCCTATCTCTCTGTGACCATGGTTTCTCCGATCTCTCTGTGAACATGATTTCTCCCATCTCACTGTGACCATGGTTTCTCCTGTCTCTCTGTGACCATGGTTTCTCCTATCTCTCTGTGACTATGGTTTCTCCTATCTCTCTGTGACCTTGGTTTCTCCTAACTCTCTGTGACATTGGTTTCTGCTATCTCTCTGTGACTATGGTTTCGCCTACCTCTCTGTGATCTTGGTTTCTCCTATCTCTCTGTAGCCATGGTTTTCCCTTTCTCTCTGTGACCTTGGTTTTCCCTTTCTCTCTGTGACCATGGTTTCTCAAATCTCTCTGTGACCATGGTTTCTCCTATCTCCCTGTAACCATGGTTTCTCCTTTCTCTCTGAGACTCTGGTATCTCCTATCTCTTTGTGACCTTGGTTTCTCCAAACTCTCTGTGACCATGGTTTCTCCTATCTCTCTGTGACCATGATTTATCCTATCTCCCTGTGAACATGATTTCTCCCATCTCACTGTGACCATGGTTTCTCCTGTCTCTCTGTGACCATGGTTTCTCCTATTTCTCTGTGACTATGGTTTCTCCTATCTCTCTGTGACCTTGGTTTCTCCTATCTCTCTGTGACCTTGGTTTCTCCAATCTCTCTGTGACCATGGTTTCTCCTATCTCTCTGTGACCATGGTTTATCCTATCTCCCTGTGACCTTGGTTTCTCCTATCTCTCTGTGACTATGGTTTCCCCTATCTCTCTGTGACCTTGGTTTCTCCAATCTCTCTGTGACCATAGTTTCTCCTTTCTCTCTGTGACTATGGTTTCTCCTATCTCTCTGTGACCTTGGTTTCTCCAATCTCTCTGTGACCATAGTTTCTCCTATCTCTCTGTGTCCATATTTTCTCCTATCTCTCTGTAACCATGGTTTCTCCTATCTCTCTGTGAACATGGTTTCTCCTATCTCTCTTTGACCATGGTTTCTCCTTTGTCTCTGTCAACATGGTTTTTCCTATCTGTTTGTGACCATGGTTTCTACTTTCTCTCTGTGACCATACGTTCTCCTATCTCTCTGTGACCATGGTTTCTCCTATCTCTCTGTGACCATCGTTTCTCCTGTCTCTCTTTGACCATGGTTTCTCCTTTGTCTCTGTCAACATGGTTTTTCCTATCTGTTTGTGACCATGGTTTCTACTTTCTCTCTGTGACCATACGTTCTCCTATCTCTCTGTGACCATGGTTTCTCCTATCTCACTGTGACCATCGTTTCTCCTATCTCTCCGTGACCATGGTTTCTCCTATCTCTCTGTGAACATAGTTTCTCCTATCTCTCTGTGACCTTGGTTTCTCCTATCTCTCTGTTACCATGGTTTCTCCTATCTCCCTGTGACTATGGTTTCCCGTATATCTCTCTGACCTTGGTTTCTCTTATCTCTCTGTGACTATGGTTTCTCCTACCACTCTGTGATCTTGGTTTCTCCCATCTCTCTCTGACCATGGTTTCTCCTATCTCTCTGTGAACATGGTTTTTCATATCTCACTGTGACCATGGTTTCTCCTTTCTCTCTGTGACCATAGTTTCTCCTATCTCTCTGTGACCATGATTTCTCCTATCTCTCTGTGACCATGGTTTCTCCTATCTCACTGTGACCATCATTTCTCCTATCTCACTGTGACCATCGTTTCTCCTATCTCTCTCTGCCCATGGTTTCTCCTATCTCTCTCTGCCCATGGTTTCTCCTGTCTCTCTGTGACCATGGTTTCTCCGATCTCTCAGTGAACATGATTTCTCCCATCTCACTGTGACCATGGTTTCTCCTTTGTCTCTGTCAACATGGTTTTTCCTATCTGTTTGTGACCATGGTTTCTACTTTCTCTCTGTGACCATACGTTCTCCTATCTCTCTGTGACCATGGTTTCTCCTATCTCTCTGTGACCATCGTTTCTCCTGTCTCTCTTTGACCATGGTTTCTCCTATCTCTCTGTGACCATGGTTTATCCTATCTCCCTGTGACCTTGGTTTCTCCTATCTCTCTGTGACTATGGTTTCCCCTATCTCTCTGTGACCTTGGTTTCTCCAATCTCTCTGTGAACATGATTTCTCCCATCTCACTGTGACCATGGTTTCTCCTGTCTCTCTGTGACCATGGTTTCTCCTATCTCTCTGTGACTATGGTTTTTCCTATCTCTCTGTGACCTTGGTTTCTCCTATCTCTCTGTGACATTGGTTTCTGCTATCTCTCTGTGACTATGGTTTCGCCTACCTCTCTGTGCTCTTGGTTTCTCCTATCTCTCTGTAGCCATGGTTTTCCCTTTCTCTCTGTGACCTTGGTTTTCCCTTTCTCTCTGTGACCATGGTTTCTCAAATCTCTCTGTGACCATGGTTTCTCCTATCTCCCTGTGACCATGGTTTCTCCTTTCTCTCTGTGACTCTGGTTTCTCCTATCTCTTTGTGACCTTGGTTTTTTCAATCACTCTGTGACCATGGTTTCTCCTATCTCTCTGTGACCATGGTTTACCCTATCTCCCTGTGAACATGATTTCTCCCATCTCACTGTGACCATGGTTTCTCCTGTCTCTCTGTGACCATGGTTTCTCCGATCTGTCTGTGACCTTGGTTTCCCCTATCTCTCTGTGACCATGGTTTCTCCTGTCTCTCGGTGACCATGGTTTATCCTATCTCCCTGTGACCTTGGTTTCTCCTATCTCTCTGTAACTCTGGTTTCTCCTATCTCTCTGTGACCATGTTTTCTCAAATCTCTCTGTGACCATGGTTTCTCCTATCTCACTGTGACCATGATTTCTCCTTTCTCTCTGTGACCATGGTTTCCCCTATCTCGCCGTGACCATGGTTTCTCCTATCTCTCTTTGACCATGGTTTCTCCTATCTCTCTTTGACCATGGTTTCTCCTATCTCTCTGTGACCATGGTTATCTCCTTTCTCTCTGTGACCATGGTTTCTCCTATCTCACTGTGACCATATTTTCTCCTATCTTTCTGTGACCATTGTTTCTCCTTTCTCTCTGTGACCATGGTTTCTCCTATCTCTGTCTGACCATGGTTTCTCCTATCTCTCTGTGACCATGGATTCCCCTTTCTCTCTGTGACCATGGTTTCTCCTATCTCTCTGTGACCATACTTTGTCCAATCTCTCTGTGACCATGGTTTCTCCGATCTCTCTGTGAACATGGTTTCTCCGATCTCTCTTTGACCATGGTTTCTCCTTTGTCTCTGTCAACATGGTTTTTCCTATCTGTTTGTGACCATGGTTTCTACTTTCTCTCTGTGCCCATACGTTCTCCTATCTCTCTGTGACCATGGTTTCTCCTATCTCTCTGTGACCATGGTTTCTCCTATCTCACTGTGACCATCGTTTCTCCTATCTCTCTGTGACCAGGGTTTCTCCTATCTCTCTGTGAACATAGTTTCTCCTATCTCTCTGTGACCTTGGTTTCTCCTATCTCTCTGTTACCATGGTTTCTCCTATCTCTCTGTGACTATGGTTTCCCCTATCTCTCTCTGACCTTGGTTTCTCCTATCTCTCTGTGACTATGGTTTCTCCTACCTCTCTGTGATCTTGGTTTCTCCTATCTCTCTGAAACCATGGTTTTCCCTTTCCCTCTGTGACCATGGTTTCTCAAATCTCTCTGTGACCATGGTTTCCCCTATCTGCCTGTGACCTTGGTTTCTCCTATCTCTCTGTGACTATTGTTTCTCCGATCTCTCTGTGACCTTGGTTTCTCCAATCTCTCTGTGACCATCGTTTCTCCCATCTCTCTCTGACCATGGTTTCTCCTATCTCTCTGTGACCATACTTTGTCCAATCTCTCTGTGACCATGGTTTCTCCTATCTCTCTGTGAACATGGTTTCTCCTATCTCTCTTTGACCATGGTTTCTCCTTTGTCTCTGTCAACATGGTTTTTCCTATCTGTTTGTGACAATGGTTTCTACTTTCTCTCTGTGACCATACGTTCTCCTATCTCTCTGTGACCATGGTTTCTCCTATCTCTCTGTGACCATGGTTTCTCCTATCTCACTGTGACCATCGTTTCTCCTATCTCTCTGTGACCATGGTTTCTCCTATCTCTCTGTGAACATAGTTTCTCCTATCTCTCTGTGACCTTGGTTTCTCCTATCTCTCTGTTACCATGGTTTCTCCTATCTCTCTGTGACTATAGTTTCCCCTATCTCTCTCTGACCTTGGTTTCTCCTATCTCTCTGTGACTATGGTTTCTCCTACCTCTCTGTGATCTTGGTTTCTCCTATCTCTCTGAAACCATGGTTTTCCCTTTCCCTCTGTGACCATGGTTTCTCAAATCTCTCTGTGACCATGGTTTCCCCTATCTGCCTGTGACCTTGGTTTCTCCTATCTCTCTGTGACTATTGCTTCTCCGATCTCTCTGTGACCTTGGTTTCTCCAATCTCTCTGTGACCATCGTTTCTCCCATCTCTCTGTGACCATGGTTTCTCCTATCTCTCTGTGAACATGGTTTTTCATATCTCACTGTGACCATTGTTTCTCCTATCTCTCTCTGCCCATGGTTTCTCCTATCTCTCTGTGACCATGGTTTCTCCGATCTCTCTGTGAACATGATTTCTCACATCTCACCGTGACCATGGTTTCTCCTGTCTCTCCGTGACCATGGTTTCTCCTATCTCTCTGTGACTATGGTTTCTCCTATCTCTCTGTGACCTTGGTTTCTCCTATCTCTCTGTGACATTGGTTTCTGCTATCTCTCTGTGACTATGGTTTCGCCTACCTCTCTGTGATCTTGGTTTCTCCTATCTCTCTGTAGCCATGGTTTTCCCTTTCTCTCTGTGACCTTGGTTTTCCCTTTCTCTCTGTGACCATGGTTTCTCAAATCTCTCTGTGACCATGGTTTCTCCTATCTCCCTGTAACCATGGTTTCTCCTTTCTCTCTGTGACTCTGGTTTCTCCTATCTCTTTGTGACCTTGGTTTCTCCAAACTCTCTGTGACCATGGTTTCTCCTATCTCTCTGTGACCATGGTTTATCCTATCTCCCTGTGAACATGATTTCTCCCATCTCACTGTGACCATGGTTTCTCCTGTCTCTCTGTGACCATGGTTTCTCCTATCTCCCTGTGACTATGGTTTCTCCTATCTCTCTGTGACCTTGGTTTCTCCTATCTCTCTGTGACCTTGGTTTCTCCAATCTCTCTGTGACCATGGTTTCTCCTATCTCTCTGTGACCATGGTTTATCCTATCTCCCTGTGACCTTGGTTTCTCCTATCTCTCTTTGACCATGGTTTCTCCTTTGTCTCTGTCAACATGGTTTTTCCTATCTGTTTGTGACCATGGTTTCTACTTTCTCTCTGTGCCCATACGTTCTCCTATCTCTCTGTGACCATGGTTTCTCCTATCTCTCTGTGACCATGGTTTCTCCTATCTCACTGTGACCATCGTTTCTCCTATCTCTCTGTGACCATGGTTTCTCCTATCTCTCTGTGAACATAGTTTCTCCTATCTCTCTGTGACCTTGGTTTCTCCTATCTCTCTGTTACCATGGTTTCTCCTATCTCTCTGTGACTATGGTTTCCCCTATCTCTCTCTGACCTTGGTTTCTCCTATCTCTCTGTGACTATGGTTTCTCCTACCTCTCTGTGATCTTGGTTTCTCCTATCTCTCTGAAACCATGGTTTTCCCTTTCCCTCTGTGACCATGGTTTCTCAAATCTCTCTGTGACCATGGTTTCCCCTATCTGCCTGTGACCTTGGTTTCTCCTATCTCTCTGTGACTATTGTTTCTCCGATCTCTCTGTGACCTTGGTTTCTCCAATCTCTCTGTGACCATCGTTTCTCCCATCTCTCTCTGACCATGGTTTCTCCTATCTCTCTGTGACCATACTTTGTCCAATCTCTCTGTGATCATGGTTTCTCCTATCTCTCTGTGAACATGGTTTCTCCTATCTCTCTTTGACCATGGTTTCTCCTTTGTCTCTGTCAACATGGTTTTTCCTATCTGTTTGTGACAATGGTTTCTACTTTCTCTCTGTGACCATACGTTCTCCTATCTCTCTGTGACCATGGTTTCTCCTATCTCTCTGTGACCATGGTTTCTCCTATCTCACTGTGACCATCGTTTCTCCTATCTCTCTGTGACCATGGTTTCTCCTATCTCTCTGTGAACATAGTTTCTCCTATCTCTCTGTGACCTTGGTTTCTCCTATCTCTCTGTTACCATGGTTTCTCCTATCTCTCTGTGACTATAGTTTCCCCTATCTCTCTCTGACCTTGGTTTCTCCTATCTCTCTGTGACTATGGTTTCTCCTACCTCTCTGTGATCTTGGTTTCTCCTATCTCTCTGAAACCATGGTTTTCCCTTTCCCTCTGTGACCATGGTTTCTCAAATCTCTCTGTGACCATGGTTTCCCCTATCTGCCTGTGACCTTGGTTTCTCCTATCTCTCTGTGACTATTGCTTCTCCGATCTCTCTGTGACCTTGGTTTCTCCAATCTCTCTGTGACCATCGTTTCTCCCATCTCTCTGTGACCATGGTTTCTCCTATCTCTCTGTGAACATGGTTTTTCATATCTCACTGTGACCATTGTTTCTCCTATCTCTCTCTGCCCATGGTTTCTCCTATCTCTCTGTGACCATGGCTTCTCCGATCTCTCTGTGAACATGATTTCTCCCATCTCACTGTGACCATGGTTTCTCCTGTCTCTCTGTGACCATGGTTTCTCCTATCTCTCTGTGACTATGGTTTCTCCTATCTCTCTGTGACCTTGGTTTCTCCTATCTCTCTGTGACATTGGTTTCTGCTATCTCTCTGTGACTATGGTTTCGCCTACCTCTCTGTGATCTTGGTTTCTCCTATCTCTCTGTAGCCATGGTTTTCCCTTTCTCTCTGTGACCTTGGTTTTCCCTTTCTCTCTGTGACCATGGTTTCTCAAATCTCTCTGTGACCATGGTTTCTCCTATCTCCCTGTAACCATGGTTTCTCCTTTCTCTCTGTGACTCTGGTTTCTCCTATCTCTTTGTGACCTTGGTTTCTCCAAACTCTCTGTGACCATGGTTTCTCCTATCTCTCTGTGACCATGGTTTATCCTATCTCCCTGTGAACATGATTTCTCCCATCTCACTGTGACCATGGTTTCTCCTGTCTCTCTGTGACCATGGTTTCTCCTATCTCCCTGTGACTATGGTTTCTCCTATCTCTCTGTGACCTTGGTTTCTCCTATCTCTCTGTGACCTTGGTTTCTCCAATCTCTCTGTGACCATGGTTTCTCCTATCTCTCTGTGACCATGGTTTATCCTATCTCCCTGTGACCTTGGTTTCTCCTATCTCTCTTTGACCATGGTTTCTCCTATCTCTCTGTGACCATGGTTATCTCCTTTCTCTCTGTGACCATGGTTTCTCCTATCTCACTGTGACCATATTTTCTCCTATCTTTCTGTGACCATTGTTTCTCCTTTGTCTCTGTGACCATGGTTTCTCCTATCTCTGTCTGACCATGGTTTCTCCTATCTCTCTGTGACCATGGATTCCCCTTTCTCTCTGTGACCATGGTTTCTCCTATCTCTCTGTGACCATACTTTGTCCAATCTCTCTGTGACCATGGTTTCTCCTATCTCTCTGTGAACATGGTTTCTCCTATCTCTCTTTGACCATGGTTTCTCCTTTGTCTCTGTCAACTTGGTTTTTCCTATCTGTTTGTGACCATGGTTTCGACTTTCTCTCTGTGACCATACGTTCTCCTATCTCTCTGTGACCATGGTTTCTCCTATCTCTCTGTGAGCATGGTTTCTCCCATCTCACTGTGAACATCGTTTCTCCTATCTCTCTGTGACCATGGTTTCTCCTATCTCTCTGTGAACATAGTTTCTCCTATCTCTCTGTGACCTTGGTTTCTCCTATCTCTCTGTTACCATGGTTTCTCCTATCTCTCTGTGACTATGGTTTCCCCTATCTCTCTCTGACCTTGGTTTCTCCTATCTCTCTGTGACTATGGTTTCTCCTACCTCTCTGTGATCTTGGTTTCTCCTATCTCTCTGAAACCATGGTTTTCCCTTTCCCTCTGTGACCATGGTTTCTCAAATCTCTCTGTGACCATGGTTTCCCCTATCTGCCTGTGACCTTGGTTTCTCCTATCTCTCTGTGACTATTGTTTCTCCGATCTCTCTGTGACCTTGGTTTCTCCAATCTCTCTGTGACCATCGTTTCTCCCATCTCTCTCTGACCATGGTTTCTCCTATCTCTCTGTGACCATACTTTGTCCAATCTCTCTGTGACCATGGTTTCTCCTATCTCTCTGTGAACATGGTTTCTCCTATCTCTCTTTGACCATGGTTTCTCCTTTGTCTCTGTCAACATGGTTTTTCCTATCTGTTTGTGACCATGGTTTCTACTTTCTCTCTGTGACCATACGTTCTCCTATCTCTCTGTGACCATGGTTTCTCCTATCTCTCTGTGACTATTGTTTCTCCGATCTCTCTGTGACCTTGGTTTCTCCAATCTCTCTGTGACCATCGTTTCTCTCATCTCTCTCTGACCATGGTTTCTCCTATCTCTCTGTGAACATGGTTTTTCATATCCCACTGTGACCATGTTTTCTCCTATCTCTCTGTGACCATGGTTTCTCCGATCTCTCTGTGAACATGATTTCTCCCATCTCACTGTGACCATGGTTTCTCCTGTCTCTCTGTGACCATGCTTTCTCCTATCTCTCTGTGACTATGGTTTCTCCTATCTCTCTGTGACCTTGGTTTCTCCTATCTCTCTGTGACATTGGTTTCTGCTATCTCTCTGTGACTATGGTTTCGCCTACCTCTCTGTGATCTTGGTTTCTCCTATCTCTCTGTAGCCATGGTTTTCCCTTTCTCTCTGTGACCTTGGTTTTCCCTTTCTCTCTGTGACCATGGTTTCTCAAATCTCTCTGTGACCATGGTTTCTCCTATCTCCCTGTAACCATGGTTTCTCCTTTCTCTCTGTGACTCTGGTTTCTCCTATCTCTTTGTGACCTTGGTTTCTCCAAACTCTCTGTGACCATGGTTTCTCCTATCTCTCTGTGACCTTGGTTTATCCTATCTCCCTGTCAACATGATTTCTCCCATCTCACTGTGACCATGGTTTCTCCTGTCTCTCTGTGACCATGGTTTCTCCTATCTCTCTGTGACCTTGGTTTCTCCTATCTCTCTGTGACCTTGGTTTCTCCAATCTCTCTGTGACCATGGTTTCTCCTATCTCTCTCTGACCATGGTTTATCCTATCTCCCTGTGACCTTGGTTTCTCCTATCTCTCTGTGACTATGGTTTCCCCTATCTCTCTGTGACCTTGGTTTCTCCAATCTCTCTGTGACCATAGTTTCTCCTATCTCTCTGTGACCATGGTTATCTCCTATCTCTCTGTGACCTTGGTTTCTCCAATCTCTCTGTGTCCATATTTTCTCCTATCTCTCTGTGACCATGGTTATCTCCTATCTCTCTGTGACCATGGTTTATCCTATCTCCCTGTGACCTTGGTTTCTACTATCTCTCTGTGACTATAGTTTCCCCAATCTCTCTGTGACCTTGGTTTCTCCAATCTCTCTGTGTCCATATTTTCTCCTATCTCTCTGTGACCATGGTTATCTCCTATCTCTCTGTGACCATGGTTTATCCTATCTCCCTGTGACCTTGGTTTCTACTATCTCTCTGTGACTATAGTTTCCCCAATCTCTCTGTGACCATGGTTTCTCAAATCTCTCTGTGACCATGGTTTCTCCTATCTCCCTGTAACCATGGTTTCTCCTTTCTCTCTGTGACTCTGGTTTCTCCTATCTCTTTGTGACCTTGGTTTCTCCAATCTCTCTGTGACCTTGGTTTATCCTATCTCCCTGTCAACATGATTTCTCCCATCTCACTGTGACCATGGTTTCTCCTGTCTCTCTGTGACCATGGTTTCTCCTATCTCTCTGTGACCTTGGTTTCTCCTATCTCTCTGTGACCTTGGTTTCTCCAATCTCTCTGTGACCATGGTTTCTCCTATCTCTCTGTGACCATGGTTTATCCTATCTCCCTGTGACCTTGGTTTCTCCTATCTCTCTGTGACTATGGTTTCCCCTATCTCTCTGTGACCTTGGTTTCTCCAATCTCTCTGTGACCATAGTTTCTCCTATCTCTCTGTGACCATGGTTATCTCCTATCTCTCTGTGACCTTGGTTTCTCCAATCTCTCTGTGTCCATATTTTCTCCTATCTCTCTGTGACCATGGTTATCTCCTATCTCTCTGTGACCATGGTTTATCCTATCTCCCTGTGACCTTGGTTTCTACTATCTCTCTGTGACTATAGTTTCCCCAATCTCTCTGTGACCTTGGTTTCTCCAATCTCTCTGTGACCATAGTTTCTCCTATCTCTCTGTGACCTTGGTTTCTCCAATCTCTCTGTGACCATAGTTTCTCCTATCTCTCTGTGTCCATATTTTCCCCTATCTCTCTGTGACCATATTTTCTCCTATCTCTCTGTAACCATATTTTCTCCTTTCTCGATGTGATCATGGTTTTCTATATCTCTCTGTGACCATGATTTCTCCCATCTCTTTGTGACCATGGTTTCTCCTATTTCTCTGTGACCATGGTTTCTCCTATCTCTCTGTCACCATGATTTCTCCTATCTCACTGTGACCATGATTTATCCTTTCTCTCTGTGACCATGGTTCCTCCTATCTCTCTGTGACCATGGTTTCTCCTATCTCTCTGTGACCATGGTTTCTCCTTTCTCTCTGTGACCATGGTTTCTCCTATCTCACTGTGACCATATTTTCTCCTATCTTTCTGTGACCATTGTTTCTCCTTTCTCTCTGTGACCATGGTTTCTCCATCTCTGTCTGACCATGGTTTCTCCTATCTCACTCTGACCATGTTTTCCCCTTTCTCTCTGTGACCATGGTTTCTCCTTTCTCCCAGTGACCATGGTTTCTCCTATCTCTCTGTGACCATTGTTTCTACTTTCTCTCTGTGACCATGGTTTCTCGTATCTCTCTGTGACCATACTTTGTCCAATCTCTCTGTGGCCATGGTTTCTCCTATCTCTCTGTGAACATGGTTTCTCCTATCTCTCTGTGAACATGGTTTCTCCTTTGTCTCTGTGAACATGGATTTTCCTATCTCTTTGTGACCATGGTATCTCCTATCTCCCTGTGACCATGGTTTCTCCTTTCTCTCTGTGACCATGTTTTCTCCTATCTCGCTGTGACCATGGTTTCTGCTTTCTCTCTGTGACCATGTTTTCTCCTATCTCTCTGTGACCATACTTTGTCCAATCTCTCTGTGACCTTGGTTTCTCCTTTCTCTCTGTGAACATGGTTTCTCCTGTCTCTCTGTGACCATGATTTCTCCTTTCTCTCTGTGACCATGGTTTCTCCTATCTCTCTGTGACCTTGGTTTCTCCTATCTCTCTGTGACCTTGGTTTCTCCAATCTCTCTGTGACCTTGGTTTCTCCAATCTCTCTGTGTCCATATTTTCTCCTATCTCTCTGTGACCATGGTTATCTCCTATCTCTCTGTACCCATGGTTTTCCCTTTCTCTCTGTGACCTTGCTTTTCCCTTTCTCTCTGTGACCATGGTTTCTCAAATCTCTCTGTGACCATCGTTTCTCCTATCTCCCTGTGACCATGGTTTCTCCTATCTCTCTGTGACTCTGGTTTCTCCTATCTCTTTGTGACCTTGGTTTCTCCAATCTCTCTGTGACCATGGTTTCTCCTATCTCTCTGTGACCATGGTTTATCCTATCTCCCTGTGACCTTGGTTTCTCCTATCTCTCTGTGACCATGGTTTCTCAAATCTCTCTGTGACCATGGTTTCTCCTATCTCACTGTGACCATGATATCTCCTTTCTCTCTGTGACCATGGTTTCCCCTATCTCGCCCTGACCATGGTTTCTCCTATCTCTCTTTGACCATGGTTTCTCCTATCTCTCTGTGACCATGGTTATCTCCTTTCTCTCTGTGACCATGGTTTCTCCTATCTCACTGTGACCATATTTTCTCCTATCTTTCTGTGACCATTGTTTCTCCTTTCTCTCTGTGACCATGGTTTCTCCTATCTCTGTCTGACCATGGTTTCTCCTATTTCTCTGTGACCATGGATTCCCCTTTCTCTCTGTGACCATGGTTTCTCCTATCTCTCTGTGACCATACTTTGTCCAATCTCTCTGTGACCATGGTTTCTCCTATCTCTCTGTGAACATGGTTTCTCCTGTCTCTCTTTGACCATGGTTTCTCCTTTGTCTCTGTCAACATGGTTTTTCCTATCTGTTTGTGACCATGGTTTCTACTTTCTCTCTGTGACCATACGTTCTCCTATCTCTCTGTGACCATGGTTTCTCCTATCTCTCTGTGAACATAGTTTCTCCTATCTCTCTGTGACCTTGGTTTCTCCTATCTCTCTGTTACCTTGGTTTCTCCTATCTCTCTGTGACTATTGTTTCTCCGATCTCTCTGTGACCTTGGTTTCTCCAATCTCTCTGTGACCATCGTTTCTCCCATCTCTCTCTGACCATGGTTTCTCCTATCTCTCTGTGAACATGGTTTTTCAGATCTCACTGTGACCATGGTTTCTCCTTTCTCTCTGTGACCATAGTTTAACCTATCTCTCTGTGACCATGATTTCTCATATCTCTCTGTGACCATGGTTTCTCCTATCTCCCTGTGACCTTGGTTTCTCCTATCTCTCTGTGACCATGGTTTCTCAAATCTCTCTGTGACCATGGTTTCTCCTATCTCACTGTGACCATGATTTCTCCTTTCTCTCTGTGACCATGGTTTCCCCTATCTCGCCGTGACCATGGTTTCTCCTATCTCTCTTTGACCATGGTTTCTCCTTTGTCTCTGTCAACATGGTTTTTCCTATCTGTTTGTGACCATGGTTTCTACTTTCTCTCTGTGACCATACGTTCTCCTATCTCTCTGTGACCATGGTTTCTCCTATCTCTCTGTGACCATAGTTTAACCTATCTCTCTGTGACCATGATTTCTCCTATCTCTCTGTGACCATGGTTTCTCCTATCTCCCTGTGACCTTGGTTTCTCCTATCTCTCTGTGACCATGGTTTCTCAAATCTCTCTGTGACCATGGTTTCTCCTATCTCACTGTGACCATGATTTCTCCTTTCTCTCTGTGACCATGGTTTCCCCTATCTCGCCGTGACCATGGTTTCTCCTATCTCTCTTTGACCATGGTTTCTCCTATCTCTCTGTGACCATGGTTATCTCCTTTCTCTCTGTGACCATGGTTTCTCCTCTCTCACTGTGACCATATTTTCTCCTATCTTTCTGTGACCATTGTTTCTCCTTTCTCTCTGTGACCATGGTTTCTCCTATCTCTGTCTGGCCATGGTTTCTCCTATCTCTCTGTGACCATGGATTCCCCTTTCTCTCTGTGACCATGGTTTCTCCTATCTCTCTGTGACCATACTTTGTCCAATCTCTCTGTGACCATGGTTTCTCCGATCTCTCTGTGAACATGGTTTCTCCTATCTCTCTTTGACCATGGTTTCTCCTTTGTCTCTGTCAACATGGTTTTTCCTATCTGTTTGTGACCATGGTTTCTGCTTTGTCTCTGTGACCATACGTTCTCCTATCTCTCTGTGACCATGGTTTCTCCTATCTCTCTGTGACCATGGTTTCTCCTATCTCACTGTGACCATCGTTTCTCCTATCTCTCTGTGACCATGGTTTCTCCTATCTCTCTGTGAACATAGTTTCTCCTATCTCTCTGTGACCTTGGTTTCTCCTATCTCTCTGTTACCATGGTTTCTCCTATCTCTCTGTGACTATGGTTTCCCCTATCTCTCTCTGACCTTGGTTTCTCCTATCTCTCTGTGACTATGGTTTCTCCTGCCTCTCTGTGATCTTGGTTTCTCCTATCTCTCTGAAACCATGGTTTTCCCTTTCCCTCTGTGACCATGGTTTCTCAAATCTCTCTGTGACCATGGTTTCCCCTATCTGCCTGTGACCTTGGTTTCTCCTATCTCTCTGTGACTATTGTTTCTCCGATCTCTCTGTGACCTTGGTTTCTCCAATCTCTCTGTGACCATCGTTTCTCCCATCTCTCTGTGACCATGGTTTCTCCTATCTCTCTGTGAACATGGTTTTTCATATCTCACTGTGACCATGGTTTCTCCTTTCTCTCTGTGACCATAGTTTCTCCTATCTCTCTGTGACCTTGGTTTCTCCAATCTCTCTGTGACCATAGTTTCTCCTATCTCTCTGTGTCCATATTTTCTCCTATATCTCTGTAACCATGGTTTTCCCTTTCTCTCTGTGACCTTGCTTTTCCCTTTCTCCCTGTGACCATGGTTTCTCAAATCTCTCTGTGACCATGGTTTCTCCTATCTCCCTGTGACCATGGTTTCTCCTATCTCTCTGTGACTCTGGTTTCTCCTATCTCTTTGTGACCTTGGTTTCTCCAATCTCTCTGTGACCATGGTTTCTCAAATCTCTCTGTGACCATGGTTTCTCCTATCTCCCTGTGACCTTGGTTTCTCCTATCTCTCTGTGACCATGGTTTCTCAAATCTCTCTGTGACCATGGTTTCTCCTATCTCACTGTGACCATGATTTCTCCTTTCTCTCTGTGACCATGGTTTCCCCTATCTCGCCGTGACCATGGTTTCTCCTATCTCTCTTTGACCATGGTTTCTCCTATCTCTCTGTGACCATGGTTATCTCCTTTCTCTCTGTGACCATGGTTTCTCCTATCTCACTGTGACCATATTTTCTCCTATCTTTCTGTGACCATTGTTTCTCCTTTCTCTCTGTGACCATGGTTTCTCCTATCTCTGTCTGACCATGGTTTCTCCTATTTCTCTGTCAACATGGTTTTTCCTATCTGTTTGTGACCATGGTTTCTACTTTCTCTCTGTGACCATACGTTCTCCTATCTCTCTGTGACCATGGTTTCTCCTATCTCTCTGTGAACATAGTTTCTCCTATCTCTCTGTGACCTTGGTTTCTCCTATCTCTCTGTTACCTTGGTTTCTCCTATCTCTCTGTGACTATTGTTTCTCCGATCTCTCTGTGACCTTGGTTTCTCCAATCTCTCTGTGACCATCGTTTCTCCCATCTCTCTCTGACCATGGTTTCTCCTATCTCTCTGTGAACATGGTTTTTCAGATCTCACTGTGACCATGGTTTCTCCTTTCTCTCTGTGACCATAGTTTAACCTATCTCTCTGTGACCATGATTTCTCCTATCTTTCTGTGACCATGGTTTCTCCTATCTCCCTGTGACCTTGGTTTCTCCTATCTCTCTGTGACCATGGTTTCTCAAATCTCTCTGTGACCATGGTTTCTCCTATCTCACTGTGACCATGATTTCTCCTTTCTCTCTGTGACCATGGTTTCCCCTATCTCGCCGTGACCATGGTTTCTCCTATCTCTCTTTGACCATGGTTTCTCCTATCTCTCTGTGACCATGGTTATCTCCTTTCTCTCTGTGACCATGGTTTCTCCTATCTCACTGTGACCATATTTTCTCCTATCTTTCTGTGACCATTGTTTCTCCTTTCTCTCTGTGACCATGGTTTCTCCTATCTCTGTCTGGCCATGGTTTCTCCTATCTCTCTGTGACCATGGATTCCCCTTTCTCTCTGTGACCATGGTTTCTCCTATCTCTCTGTGACCATACTTTGTCCAATCTCTCTGTGACCATGGTTTCTCCTATCTCTCTGTGAACATGGTTTCTCCTATCTCTCTTTGACCATGGTTTCTCCTTTGTCTCTGTCAACATGGTTTTTCCTATCTGTTTGTGACCATGGTTTCTGCTTTCTCTCTGTGACCATACGTTCTCCTATCTCTCTGTGACCATGGTTTCTCCTATCTCTCTGTGACCATGGTTTCTCCTATCTCACTGTGACCATCGTTTCTCCTATCTCTCTGTGACCATGGTTTCTCCTATCTCTCTGTGAACATAGTTTCTCCTATCTCTCTGTGACCTTGGTTTCTCCTATCTCTCTGTTACCATGGTTTCTCCTATCTCTCTGTGACTATGGTTTCCCCTATCTCTCTCTGACCTTGGTTTCTCCTATCTCTCTGTGACTATGGTTTCTCCTGCCTCTCTGTGATCTTGGTTTCTCCTATCTCTTTGAAACCATGGTTTTCCCTTTCCCTCTGTGACCATGGTTTCTCAAATCTCTCTGTGACCATGGTTTCCCCTATCTGCCTGTGACCTTGGTTTCTCCTATCTCTCTGTGACTATTGTTTCTCCGATCTCTCTGTGACCTTGGTTTCTCCAATCTCTCTGTGACCATCGTTTCTCCCATCTCTCTGTGACCATGGTTTCTCCTATCTCTCTGTGAACATGGTTTTTCATATCTCACTGTGACCATGGTTTCTCCTTTCTCTCTGTGACCATAGTTTCTCCTATCTCTCTGTGACCTTGGTTTCTCCAATCTCTCTGTGACCATAGTTTCTCCTATCTCTCTGTGTCCATATTTTCTCCGATCTCTCTGTAACCATGGTTTTCCCTTTCTCTCTGTGACCTTGCTTTTCCCTTTCTCTCTGTGACCATGGTTTCTCAAATCTCTCTGTGACCATGGTTTCTCCTATCTCCCTGTGACCATGGTTTCTCCTATCTCTCTGTGACTCTGGTTTCTCCTATCTCTTTGTGACCTTGGTTTCTCCAATCTCTCTGTGACCATGGTTTCTCCTATCTCTCTGTGACCATGGTTTATCCTATCTCCCTGTGACCTTGGTTTCTCCTATCTCTCTGTGACCATGGTTTCTCAAATCTCTCTGTGACCATGGTTTCTCCTATCTCACTGTGACCATGATTTCTCCTTTCTCTCTGTGACCATGGTTTCCCCTATCTCGCCGTGACCATGGTTTCTCCTATCTCTCTTTGACCATGGTTTCTCCTATCTCTCTGTGACCATGGTTATCTCCTTTCTCTCTGTGACCATGGTTTCTCCTATCTCACTGTGACCATATTTTCTCCTATCTTTCTGTGACCATTGTTTCTCCTTTCTCTCTGTGACCATGGTTTCTCCTATCTCTGTCTGACCATGGTTTCTCCTATTTCTCTGTGACCATGGATTCCCCTTTCTCTCTGTGACCATGGTTTCTCCTATCTCTCTGTGACCATACTTTGTCCAATCTCTCTGTGAACATGGTTTCTCCTTTCTCTCTGTGAACATGGTTTCTCCTGTCTCTCTTTGACCATGGTTTCTCCTTTGTCTCTGTCAACATGGTTTTTCCTATCTGTTTGTGACCATGGTTTCTACTTTCTCTCTGTGACCATACGTTCTCCTATCTCTCTGTGACCATGGTTTCTCCTATCTCTCTGTGAACATAGTTTCTCCTATCTCTCTGTGACCTTGGTTTCTCCTATCTCTCTGTTACCTTGGTTTCTCCTATCTCTCTGTGACTATTGTTTCTCCGATCTCTCTGTGACCTTGGTTTCTCCAATCTCTCTGTGACCATCGTTTCTCCCATCTCTCTCTGACCATGGTTTCTCCTATCTCTCTGTGAACATGGTTTTTCAGATCTCACTGTGACCATGGTTTCTCCTTTCTCTCTGTGACCATAGTTTAACCTATCTCTCTGTGACCATGATTTCTCCTATCTCTCTGTGACCATGGTTTCTCCTATCTCCCTGTGACCTTGGTTTCTCCTATCTCTCTGTGACCATGGTTTCTCAAATCCCTCTGTGACCATGGTTTCTCCTATCTCACTGTGACCATGATTTCTCCTTTCTCTCTGTGACCATGGTTTCCCCTATCTCGCCGTGACCATGGTTTCTCCTATCTCTCTTTGACCATGGTTTCTCCTATCTCTCTGTGACCATGGTTATCTCCTTTCTCTCTGTGACCATGGTTTCTCCTATCTCACTGTGACCATATTTTCTCCTATCTTTCTGTGACCATTGTTTCTCCTTTCTCTCTGTGACCATGGTTTCTCCTATCTCTGTCTGTTCATGGTTTCTCCTATCTCTCTGTGACCATGGATTCCCCTTTCTCTCTGTGACCATGGTTTCTCCTATCTCTCTGTGACCATACTTTGTCCAATCTCTCTGTGACCATGGTTTCTCCTATCTCTCTGTGAACATGGTTTCTCCTATCTCTCTTTGACCATGGTTTCTCCTTTGTCTCTGTCAACATGGTTTTTCCTATCTGTTTGTGACCATGGTTTCTGCTTTCTCTCTGTGACCATACGTTCTCCTATCTCTCTGTGACCATGGTTTCTCCTATCTCTCTGTGACCATGGTTTCTCCTATCTCACTGTGACCATCGTTTCTCCTATCTCTCTGTGACCATGGTTTCTCCTATCTCTCTGTGAACATAGTTTCTCCTATCTCTCTGTGACCTTGGTTTCTCCTATCTCTCTGTTACCATGGTTTCTCCTATCTCTCTGTGACTATGGTTTCCCCTATCTCTCTCAGACCTTGGTTTCTCCTATCTCTCTGTGACTATGGTTTCTCCTGCCTCTCTGTGATCTTGGTTTCTCCTATCTCTCTGAAACCATGGTTTTCCCTTTCCCTCTGTGACCATGGTTTCTCAAATCTCTCTGTGACCATGGTTTCCCCTATCTGCCTGTGACCATGGTTTCTCCTATCTCTCTGTGACTATTGTTTCTCCGATCTCTCTGTGACCTTGGTTTCTCCAATCTCTCTGTGACCATCGTTTCTCCCATCTCTCTCTGACCATGGTTTCTCCTAACTCCCTGTGACCTTGGTTTCTCCTATCTCTCTGTGACCATGGTTTCTACTATCTCTCTGTGACTATTGTTTCTCCGATCTCTCTGTGACCTTGGTTTCTCCAATCTCTCTGTGACCATCGTTTCTCCCATCTCTCTGTGACCATGGTTTCTCCTATCTCTCTGAAACCATGGTTTTCCCTTTCCCTCTGTGACCATGGTTTCTCAAATCTCTCTGTGACCATGGTTTCCCCTATCTGCCTGTGACCTTGGTTTCTCCTATCTCTCTGTGACTATTGTTTCTCCGATCTCGCTGTGACCTTGGTTTCTCCAATCTCTCTGTGACCATCGTTTCTCCCATCTCTCTCTGCCCATGGTTTCTCCTATCTCTCTGTGACCATGGTTTCTCCGATCTCTCTGTGAACATGATTTCTCCCATCTCACTGTGACCATGGTTTCTCCTGTCTCTCTGTGACCATGGTTTCTCCTATCTCTCTGTGACTATGGTTTCTCCTATCTCTCTGTGACCTTGGTTTCTCCTAACTCTCTGTGACATTGGTTTCTGCTATCTCTCTGTGACTATGGTTTCGCCTACCTCTCTGTGATCTTGGTTTCTCCTATCTCTCTGTAGCCATGGTTTTCCCTATCTCTCTGTGACCTTGGTTTTCCCTTTCTCTCTGTGACCATGGTTTCTCAAATCTCTCTGTGACCATGGTTTCTCCTATCTCCCTGTAACCATGGTTTCTCCTTTCTCTCTGAGACTCTGGTATCTCCTATCTCTTTGTGACCTTGGTTTCTCCAAACTCTCTGTGACCATGGTTTCTCCTATCTCTCTGTGACCATGATTTATCCTATCTCCCTGTGAACATGATTTCTCCCATCTCACTGTGACCATGGTTTCTCCTGTCTCTCTGTGACCATGGTTTCTCCTATCTCTCTGTGACTATGGTTTCTCCTATCTCTCTGTGACCTTGGTTTCTCCTATCTCTCTGTGACCTTGGTTTCTCCAATCTCTCTGTGACCATGGTTTCTCCTATCTCTCTGTGACCATGGTTTATCCTATCTCCCTGTGACCTTGGTTTCTCCTATCTCTCTGTGACTATGGTTTCCCCTATCTCTCTGTGACCTTGGTTTCTCCAATCTCTCTGTGACCATAGTTTCTCCTTTCTCTCTGTGACTATGGTTTCTCCTATCTCTCTGTGACCTTGGTTTCTCCAATCTCTCTGTGACCATAGTTTCTCCTATCTCTCTGTGTCCATATTTTCTCCTATCTCTCTGTAACCATGGTTTCTCCTATCTCTCTGTGAACATGGTTTCTCCTATCTCTCTTTGACCATGGTTTCTCCTTTGTCTCTGTCAACATGGTTTTTCCTATCTGTTTGTGACCATGGTTTCTACTTTCTCTCTGTGACCATACGTTCTCCTATCTCTCTGTGACCATGGTTTCTCCTATCTCTCTGTGACCATCGTTTCTCCTGTCTCTCTTTGACCATGGTTTCTCCTTTGTCTCTGTCAACATGGTTTTTCCTATCTGTTTGTGACCATGGTTTCTACTTTCTCTCTGTGACCATACGTTCTCCTATCTCTCTGTGACCATGGTTTCTCCTATCTCACTGTGACCATCGTTTCTCCTATCTCTCCGTGACCATGGTTTCTCCTATCTCTCTGTGAACATAGTTTCTCCTATCTCTCTGTGACCTTGGTTTCTCCTATCTCTCTGTTACCATGGTTTCTCCTATCTCTCTGTGACTATGGTTTCCCCTATATCTCTCTGACCTTGGTTTCTCCTATCTCTCTGTGACTATGGTTTCTCCTACCACTCTGTGATCTTGGTTTCTCCCATCTCTCTCTGACCATGGTTTCTCCTATCTCTCTGTGAACATGGTTTTTCATATCTCACTGTGACCATGGTTTCTCCTTTCTCTCTGTGACCATAGTTTCTCCTATCTCTCTGTGACCATGATTTCTCCTATCTCTCTGTGACCATGGTTTCTCCTATCTCACTGTGACCATCATTTCTCCTATCTCACTGTGACCATCGTTTCTCCTATCTCTCTCTGCCCATGGTTTCTCCTATCTCTCTCTGCCCATGGTTTCTCCTGTCTCTCTGTGACCATGGTTTCTCCGATCTCTCAGTGAACATGATTTCTCCCATCTCACTGTGACCATGGTTTCTCCTGTCTCTCTGTGACCATGGTTTCTCCTATCTCTCTGTGACTATGGTTTCTCCTATCTCTCTGTGACCTTGGTTTCTCCTATCTCTCTGTGACATTGGTTTCTGCTATCTCTCTGTGACTATGGTTTCGCCTACCTCTCTGTGCTCTTGGTTTCTCCTATCTCTCTGTAGCCATGGTTTTCCCTTTCTCTCTGTGACCTTGGTTTTCCCTTTCTCTCTGTGACCATGGTTTCTCAAATCTCTCTGTGACCATGGTTTCTCCTATCTCCCTGTGACCATGGTTTCTCCTTTCTCTCTGTGACTCTGGTTTCTCCTATCTCTTTGTGACCTTGGTTTCTCCAATCACTCTGTGACCATGGTTTCTCCTATCTCTCTGTGACCATGGTTTACCCTATCTCCCTGTGAACATGATTTCTCCCATCTCACTGTGACCATGGTTTCTCCTGTCTCTCTGTGACCATGGTTTCTCCGATCTGTCTGTGACCTTGGTTTCCCCTATCTCTCTGTGACCATGGTTTCTCCTGTCTCTCGGTGACCATGGTTTATCCTATCTCCCTGTGACCTTGGTTTCTCCTATCTCTCTGTAACTCTGGTTTCTCCTATCTCTCTGTGACCATGTTTTCTCAAATCTCTCTGTGACCATGGTTTCTCCTATCTCACTGTGACCATGATTTCTCCTTTCTCTCTGTGACCATGGTTTCCCCTATCTCGCCGTGACCATGGTTTCTCCTATCTCTCTTTGACCATGGTTTCTCCTATCTCTCTTTGACCATGGTTTCTCCTATCTCTCTGTGACCATGGTTATCTCCTTTCTCTCTGTGACCATGGTTTCTCCTATCTCACTGTGACCATATTTTCTCCTATCTTTCTGTGACCATTGTTTCTCCTTTGTCTCTGTGACCATGGTTTCTCCTATCTCTGTCTGACCATGGTTTCTCCTATCTCTCTGTGACCATGGATTCCCCTTTCTCTCTGTGACCATGGTTTCTCCTATCTCTCTGTGACCATACTTTGTCCAATCTCTCTGTGACCATGGTTTCTCCGATCTCTCTGTGAACATGGTTTCTCCGATCTCTCTTTGACCATGGTTTCTCCTTTGTCTCTGTCAACATGGTTTTTCCTATCTGTTTGTGACCATGGTTTCTACTTTCTCTCTGTGCCCATACGTTCTCCTATCTCTCTGTGACCATGGTTTCTCCTATCTCTCTGTGACCATGGTTTCTCCTATCTCACTGTGACCATCGTTTCTCCTATCTCTCTGTGACCATGGTTTCTCCTATCTCTCTGTGAACATAGTTTCTCCTATCTCTCTGTGACCTTGGTTTCTCCTATCTCTCTGTTACCATGGTTTCTCCTATCTCTCTGTGACTATGGTTTCCCCTATCTCTCTCTGACCTTGGTTTCTCCTATCTCTCTGTGACTATGGTTTCTCCTACCTCTCTGTGATCTTGGTTTCTCCTATCTCTCTGAAACCATGGTTTTCCCTTTCCCTCTGTGACCATGGTTTCTCAAATCTCTCTGTGACCATGGTTTCCCCTATCTGCCTGTGACCTTGGTTTCTCCTATCTCTCTGTGACTATTGTTTCTCCGATCTCTCTGTGACCTTGGTTTCTCCAATCTCTCTGTGACCATCGTTTCTCCCATCTCTCTCTGACCATGGTTTCTCCTATCTCTCTGTGACCATACTTTGTCCAATCTCTCTGTGACCATGGTTTCTCCTATCTCTCTGTGAACATGGTTTCTCCTATCTCTCTTTGACCATGGTTTCTCCTTTGTCTCTGTCAACATGGTTTTTCCTATCTGTTTGTGACAATGGTTTCTACTTTCTCTCTGTGACCATACGTTCTCCTATCTCTCTGTGACCATGGTTTCTCCTATCTCTCTGTGACCATGGTTTCTCCTATCTCACTGTGACCATCGTTTCTCCTATCTCTCTGTGACCATGGTTTCTCCTATCTCTCTGTGAACATAGTTTCTCCTATCTCTCTGTGACCTTGGTTTCTCCTATCTCTCTGTTACCATGGTTTCTCCTATCTCTCTGTGACTATAGTTTCCCCTATCTCTCTCTGACCTTGGTTTCTCCTATCTCTCTGTGACTATGGTTTCTCCTACCTCTCTGTGATCTTGGTTTCTCCTATCTCTCTGAAACCATGGTTTTCCCTTTCCCTCTGTGACCATGGTTTCTCAAATCTCTCTGTGACCATGGTTTCCCCTATCTGCCTGTGACCTTGGTTTCTCCTATCTCTCTGTGACTATTGCTTCTCCGATCTCTCTGTGACCTTGGTTTCTCCAATCTCTCTGTGACCATCGTTTCTCCCATCTCTCTGTGACCATGGTTTCTCCTATCTCTCTGTGAACATGGTTTTTCATATCTCACTGTGACCATTGTTTCTCCTATCTCTCTCTGCCCATGGTTTCTCCTATCTCTCTGTGACCATGGTTTCTCCGATCTCTCTGTGAACATGATTTCTCCCATCTCACTGTGACCATGGTTTCTCCTGTCTCTCTGTGACCATGGTTTCTCCTATCTCTCTGTGACTATGGTTTCTCCTATCTCTCTGTGACCTTGGTTTCTCCTATCTCTCTGTGACATTGGTTTCTGCTATCTCTCTGTGACTATGGTTTCGCCTACCTCTCTGTGATCTTGGTTTCTCCTATCTCTCTGTAGCCATGGTTTTCCCTTTCTCTCTGTGACCTTGGTTTTCCCTTTCTCTCTGTGACCATGGTTTCTCAAATCTCTCTGTGACCATGGTTTCTCCTATCTCCCTGTAACCATGGTTTCTCCTTTCTCTCTGTGACTCTGGTTTCTCCTATCTCTTTGTGACCTTGGTTTCTCCAAACTCTCTGTGACCATGGTTTCTCCTATCTCTCTGTGACCATGGTTTATCCTATCTCCCTGTGAACATGATTTCTCCCATCTCACTGTGACCATGGTTTCTCCTGTCTCTCTGTGACCATGGTTTCTCCTATCTCCCTGTGACTATGGTTTCTCCTATCTCGCTGTGACCTTGGTTTCTCCTATCTCTCTGTGACCTTGGTTTCTCCAATCTCTCTGTGACCATGGTTTCTCCTATCTCTCTGTGACCATGGTTTATCCTATCTCCCTGTGACCTTGGTTTCTCCTATCTCTCTTTGACCATGGTTTCTCCTTTGTCTCTGTCAACATGGTTTTTCCTATCTGTTTGTGACCATGGTTTCTACTTTCTCTCTGTGCCCATACGTTCTCCTATCTCTCTGTGACCATGGTTTCTCCTATCTCTCTGTGACCATGGTTTCTCCTATCTCACTGTGACCATCGTTTCTCCTATCTCTCTGTGACCATGGATTCCCCTTTCTCTCTGTGACCATGGTTTCTCCTATCTCTCTGTGACCATACTTTGTCCAATCTCTCTGTGACCATGGTTTCTCCGATCTCTCTGTGAACATGGTTTCTCCGATCTCTCTTTGACCATGGTTTCTCCTTTGTCTCTGTCAACATGGTTTTTCCTATCTGTTTGTGACCATGGTTTCTACTTTCTCTCTGTGCCCATACGTTCTCCTATCTCTCTGTGACCATGGTTTCTCCTATCTCTCTGTGACCATGGTTTCTCCTATCTCACTGTGACCATCGTTTCTCCTATCTCTCTGTGACCATGGTTTCTCCTATCTCTCTGTGAACATAGTTTCTCCTATCTCTCTGTGACCTTGGTTTCTCCTATCTCTCTGTTACCATGGTTTCTCCTATCTCTCTGTGACTATGGTTTCCCCTATCTCTCTCTGACCTTGGTTTCTCCTATCTCTCTGTGACTATGGTTTCTCCTACCTCTCTGTGATCTTGGTTTCTCCTATCTCTCTGAAACCATGGTTTTCCCTTTCCCTCTGTGACCATGGTTTCTCAAATCTCTCTGTGACCATGGTTTCCCCTATCTGCCTGTGACCTTGGTTTCTCCTATCTCTCTGTGACTATTGTTTCTCCGATCTCTCTGTGACCTTGGTTTCTCCAATCTCTCTGTGACCATCGTTTCTCCCATCTCTCTCTGACCATGGTTTCTCCTATCTCTCTGTGACCATACTTTGTCCAATCTCTCTGTGACCATGGTTTCTCCTATCTCTCTGTGAACATGGTTTCTCCTATCTCTCTTTGACCATGGTTTCTCCTTTGTCTCTGTCAACATGGTTTTTCCTATCTGTTTGTGACAATGGTTTCTACTTTCTCTCTGTGACCATACGTTCTCCTATCTCTCTGTGACCATGGTTTCTCCTATCTCTCTGTGACCATGGTTTCTCCTATCTCACTGTGACCATCGTTTCTCCTATCTCTCTGTGACCATGGTTTCTCCTATCTCTCTGTGAACATAGTTTCTCCTATCTCTCTGTGACCTTGGTTTCTCCTATCTCTCTGTTACCATGGTTTCTCCTATCTCTCTGTGACTATAGTTTCCCCTATCTCTCTCTGACCTTGGTTTCTCCTATCTCTCTGTGACTATGGTTTCTCCTACCTCTCTGTGATCTTGGTTTCTCCTATCTCTCTGAAACCATGGTTTTCCCTTTCCCTCTGTGACCATGGTTTCTCAAATCTCTCTGTGACCATGGTTTCCCCTATCTGCCTGTGACCTTGGTTTCTCCTATCTCTCTGTGACTATTGCTTCTCCGATCTCTCTGTGACCTTGGTTTCTCCAATCTCTCTGTGACCATCGTTTCTCCCATCTCTCTGTGACCATGGTTTCTCCTATCTCTCTGTGAACATGGTTTTTCATATCTCACTGTGACCATTGTTTCTCCTATCTCTCTCTGCCCATGGTTTCTCCTATCTCTCTGTGACCATGGTTTCTCCGATCTCTCTGTGAACATGATTTCTCCCATCTCACTGTGACCATGGTTTCTCCTGTCTCTCTGTGACCATGGTTTCTCCTATCTCTCTGTGACTATGGTTTCTCCTATCTCTCTGTGACCTTGGTTTCTCCTATCTCTCTGTGACATTGGTTTCTGCTATCTCTCTGTGACTATGGTTTCGCCTACCTCTCTGTGATCTTGGTTTCTCCTATCTCTCTGTAGCCATGGTTTTCCCTTTCTCTCTGTGACCTTGGTTTTCCCTTTCTCTCTGTGACCATGGTTTCTCAAATCTCTCTGTGACCATGGTTTCTACTATCTCCCTGTAACCATGGTTTCTCCTTTCTCTCTGTGACTCTGGTTTCTCCTATCTCTTTGTGACCTTGGTTTCTCCAAACTCTCTGTGACCATGGTTTCTCCTATCTCTCTGTGACCATGGTTTATCCTATCTCCCTGTGAACATGATTTCTCCCATCTCACTGTGACCATGGTTTCTCCTGTCTCTCTGTGACCATGGTTTCTCCTATCTCCCTGTGACTATGGTTTCTCCTATCTCTCTGTGACCTTCGTTTCTCCTATCTCTCTGTGACCTTGGTTTCTCCAATCTCTCTGTGACCATGGTTTCTCCTATCTCTCTGTGACCATGGTTTATCCTATCTCCCTGTGACCTTGGTTTCTCCTATCTCTCTTTGACCATGGTTTCTCCTATCTCTCTGTGACCATGGTTATCTCCTTTCTCTCTGTGACCATGGTTTCTCCTATCTCACTGTGACCATATTTTCTCCTATCTTTCTGTGACCATTGTTTCTCCTTTGTCTCTGTGACCATGGTTTCTCCTATCTCTGTCTGACCATGGTTTCTCCTATCTCTCTGTGACCATGGATTCCCCTTTCTCTCTGTGACCATGGTTTCTCCTATCTCTCTGTGACCATACTTTGTCCAATCTCTCTGTGACCATGGTTTCTCCTATCTCTCTGTGAACATGGTTTCTCCTATCTCTCTTTGACCATGGTTTCTCCTTTGTCTCTGTCAACTTGGTTTTTCCTATCTGTTTGTGACCATGGTTTCGACTTTCTCTCTGTGACCATACGTTCTCCTATCTCTCTGTGACCATGGTTTCTCCTATCACTCTGTGAGCATGGTTTCTCCCATCTCACTGTGAACATCGTTTCTCCTATCTCTCTGTGACCATGGTTTCTCCTATCTCTCTGTGAACATAGTTTCTCCTATCTCTCTGTGACCTTGGTTTCTCCTATCTCTCTGTTACCATGGTTTCTCCTATCTCTCTGTGACTATGGTTTCCCCTATCTCTCTCTGACCTTGGTTTCTCCTATCTCTCTGTGACTATGGTTTCTCCTACCTCTCTGTGATCTTGGTTTCTCCTATCTCTCTGAAACCATGGTTTTCCCTTTCCCTCTGTGACCATGGTTTCTCAAATCTCTCTGTGACCATGGTTTCCCCTATCTGCCTGTGACCTTGGTTTCTCCTATCTCTCTGTGACTATTGTTTCTCCGATCTCTCTGTGACCTTGGTTTCTCCAATCTCTCTGTGACCATCGTTTCTCCCATCTCTCTCTGACCATGGTTTCTCCTATCTCTCTGTGACCATACTTTGTCCAATCTCTCTGTGACCATGGTTTCTCCTATCTCTCTGTGAACATGGTTTCTCCTATCTCTCTTTGACCATGGTTTCTCCTTTGTCTCTGTCAACATGGTTTTTCCTATCTGTTTGTGACCATGGTTTCTACTTTCTCTCTGTGACCATACGTTCTCCTATCTCTCTGTGACCATGGTTTCTCCTATCTCTCTGTGACTATTGTTTCTCCGATCTCTCTGTGACCTTGGTTTCTCCAATCTCTCTGTGACCATCGTTTCTCCCATCTCTCTCTGACCATGGTTTCTCCTATCTCTCTGTGAACATGGTTTTTCATATCCCACTGTGACCATGTTTTCTCCTATCTCTCTGTGACCATGGTTTCTCCGATCTCTCTGTGAACATGATTTCTCCCATCTCACTGTGACCATGGTTTCTCCTGTCTCTCTGTGACCATGGTTTCTCCTATCTCTCTGTGACTATGGTTTCTCCTATCTCTCTGTGACCTTGGTTTCTCCTATCTCTCTGTGACATTGGTTTCTGCTATCTCTCTGTGACTATGGTTTCGCCTACCTCTCTGTGATCTTGGTTTCTCCTATCTCTCTGTAGCCATGGTTTTCCCTTTCTCTCTGTGACCTTGGTTTTCCCTTTCTCTCTGTGACCATGGTTTCTCAAATCTCTCTGTGACCATGGTTTCTCCTATCTCCCTGTAACCATGGTTTCTCCTTTCTCTCTGTGACTCTGGTTTCTCCTATCTCTTTGTGACCTTGGTTTCTCCAAACTCTCTGAAACCATGGTTTCTCCTATCTCTCTGTGACCTTGGTTTATCCTATCTCCCTGTCAACATGATTTCTCCCATCTCACTGTGACCATGGTTTCTCCTGTCTCTCTGTGACCATGGTTTCTCCTATCTCTCTGTGACCTTGGTTTCTCCTATCTCTCTGTGACCTTGGTTTCTCCAATCTCTCTGTGACCATGGTTTCTCCTATCTCTCTGTGACCATGGTTTATCCTATCTCCCTGTGACCTTGGTTTCTCCTATCTCTCTGTGACTATGGTTTCCCCTATCTCTCTGTGACCTTGGTTTCTCCAATCTCTCTGTGACCATAGTTTCTCCTATCTCTCTGTGACCATGGTTATCTCCTATCTCTCTGTGACCTTGGTTTCTCCAATCTCTCTGTGTCCATATTTTCTCCTATCTCTCTGTGACCATGGTTATCTCCTATCTCTCTGTGACCATGGTTTATCCTATCTCCCTGTGACCTTGGTTTCTACTATCTCTCTGTGACTATAGTTTCCCCAATCTCTCTGTGACCTTGGTTTCTCCAATCTCTCTGTGTCCATATTTTCTCCTATCTCTCTGTGACCATGGTTATCTCCTATCTCTCTGTGACCATGGTTTATCCTATCTCCCTGTGACCTTGGTTTCTACTATCTCTCTGTGACTATAGTTTCCCCAATCTCTCTGTGACCATGGTTTCTCAAATCTCTCTGTGACCATGGTTTCTCATATCTCCCTGTAACCATGGTTTCTCCTTTCTCTCTGTGACTCTGGTTTCTCCTATCTCTTTGTGACCTTGGTTTCTCCAATCTCTCTGTGACCTTGGTTTATCCTATCTCCCTGTCAACATGATTTCTCCCATCTCACTGTGACCATGGTTTCTCCTGTCTCTCTGTGACCATGGTTTCTCCTATCTCTCTGTGACCTTGGTTTCTCCTATCTCTCTGTGACCTTGGTTTCTCCAATCTCTCTGTGACCATGGTTTCTCCTATCTCTCTGTGACCATGGTTTATCCTATCTCCCTGTGACCTTGGTTTCTCCTATCTCTCTGTGACTATGGTTTCCCCTATCTCTCTGTGACCTTGGTTTCTCCAATCTCTCTGTGACCATAGTTTCTCCTATCTCTCTGTGACCATGGTTATCTCCTATCTCTCTGTGACCTTGGTTTCTCCAATCTCTCTGTGTCCATATTTTCTCCTATCTCTCTGTGACCATGGTTATCTCCTATCTCTCTGTGACCATGGTTTATCCTATCTCCCTGTGACCTTGGTTTCTACTATCTCTCTGTGACTATAGTTTCCCCAATCTCTCTGTGACCTTGGTTTCTCCAATCTCTCTGTGACCATAGTTTCTCCTATCTCTCTGTGACCTTGGTTTCTCCAATCTCTCTGTGACCATAGTTTCTCCTATCTCTCTGTGTCCATATTTTCCCCTATCTCTCTGTGACCATATTTTCTCCTATCTCTCTGTAACCATATTTTCTCCTTTCTCGATGTGATCATGGTTTTCTATATCTCTCTGTGACCATGATTTCTCCCATCTCTTTGTGACCATGGTTTCTCCTATTTCTCTGTGACCATGGTTTCTCCTATCTCTCTGTCACCATGATTTCTCCTATCTCACTGTGACCATGATTTATCCTTTCTCTCTGTGACCATGGTTCCTCCTATCTCTCTGTGACCATGGTTTCTCCTATCTCTCTGTGACCATGGTTTCTCCTTTCTCTCTGTGACCATGGTTTCTCCTATCTCACTGTGACCATATTTTCTCCTATCTTTCTGTGACCATTGTTTCTCCTTTCTCTCTGTGACCATGGTTTCTCCTATCTCTGTCTGACCATGGTTTCTCCTATCTCACTCTGACCATGTTTTCCCCTTTCTCTCTGTGACCATGGTTTCTCCTTTCTCCCAGTGACCATGGTTTCTCCTATCTCTCTGTGACCATTGTTTCTACTTTCTCTCTGTGACCATGGTTTCTCCTATCTCTCTGTGACCATACTTTGTCCAATCTCTCTGTGGCCATGGTTTCTCCTATCTCTCTGTGAACATGGTTTCTCCTATCTCTCTGTGAACATGGTTTCTCCTTTGTCTCTGTGAACATGGATTTTCCTATCTCTTTGTGACCATGGTATCTCCTATCTCCCTGTGACCATGGTTTCTCCTTTCTCTCTGTGACCATGTTTTCTCCTATCTCGCTGTGACCATGGTTTCTGCTTTCTCTCTGTGACCATGTTTTCTCCTATCTCTCTGTGACCATACTTTGTCCAATCTCTCTGTGACCTTGGTTTCTCCTTTCTCTCTGTGAACATGGTTTCTCCTGTCTCTCTGTGACCATGATTTCTCCTTTCTCTCTGTGACCATGGTTTCCCCTATCTCGCCGTGACCATGGTTTCTCCTATCTCTCTTTGACCATGGTTTCTCCTATCTCTCTTTGACCATGGTTTCTCCTATCTCTCTGTGACCATGGTTATCTCCTTTCTCTCTGTGACCATAGTTTCTCCTATCTTTCTGTGACCATTGTTTCTCCTTTCTCTCTGTGACCATGGTTTCTCCTATCTCTGTCTGACCATGGTTTCTCCTATCTCTCTGTGACCATGGATTCCCCTTTCTCTCTATGACCATGGTTTCTCCAATCTCTCTGTGACCATACTTTGTCCAATCTCTCTGTGACCATGGTTTCTCCTATCTCTCTGTGAACATGGTTTCTCCTATCTCTCTTTGACCATGGTTTCTCCTTTGTCTCTGTCAACATGGTTTTTTCTATCTGTTTGTGACCATGGTTTCTACTTTCTCTCTGTGACCATACGTTCTCCTATCTCTCTGTGACCATGGTTTCTCCTATCTCTCTGTGACCATGGTTTCTCCTATCTCACTGTGACCATCGTTTCTCCTATCTCACTGTGACCATGGTTTCTCCTATCTCTCTGTGAACATAGTTTCTCCTATCTCTCTGTGACCTTGGTTTCTCCTATCTCTCTGTTACCATGGTTTCTCCTATCTCTCTGTGACTATGGTTTCCCCTATATCTCTCTGACCTTGGTTTCTCCTATCTCTCTGTGACTATGGTTTCTCCTACCTCTCTGTGATCTTGGTTTCTCCTATCTCTCTGAAACCATGGTTTTCCCTTTCCCTCTGTGACCATGGTTTCCCCTATCTGCCTGTGACCTTGGTTTCTCCTATCTCTCTGTGACTATTGTTTCTCCGATCTCTCTGTGACCTTGGTTTCTCCAATCTCTCTGTGACCATCGTTTCTCCCATCTCTCTCTGACCATGGTTTCTCCTATCTCTCTGTGAACATGGTTTTTCATATCTCACTGTGACCATGGTTTCTCCTTTCTCTCTGTGACCATAGTTTCTCCTATCTCTCTGTGACCATGATTTCTCCTATCTCTCTGTGACCATGGTTTCTCCTATCTCACTGTGACCATCATTTCTCCTATCTCACTGTGACCATCGTTTCTCCTATCTCTCACTGCCCATGGTTTCTCCTATCTCTCTGTGACCATGGTTTCTCCGATCTCTCTGTGAACATGATTTCTCCCATCTCACTGTGACCATGGTTTCTCCTGTCTCTCTGTGACCATGGTTTCTCCTATCTCTCTGTGACTATGGTTTCTCCTATCTCTCTGTGACCTTGGTTTCTCCTATCTCTCTGTGACATTGGTTTCTGCTATCTCTCTGTGACTATGGTTTCGCCTACCTCTCTGTGATCTTGGTTTCTCCTATCTCTCTGTAGCCATGGTTTTCCCTTTCTCTCTGTGACCTTGGTTTTCCCTTCCTCTCTGTGACCATGGTTTCTCAAATCTCTCTGTGACCTTGGTTTCTCCTATCTCCCTGTGACCATGGTTTCTCCTTTCTCTCTGTGACTCTGGTTTCTCCTATCTCTTTGTGACCTTGGTTTCTCCAATCTCTCTGTGACCATGGTTTCTCCTATCTCTCTGTCACCATGGTTTCTCCTATCTCACTGTGACCATGATTTCTCCTTTCTCTCTGTGACCATGGTTCCTCCTATCTCTCTGTGACCATGGTTTCACCTATCTCTCTGTGACCATGGTTTCTCCTTTCTCTCTGTGACCATGGTTTCTCCTATCTCACTGTGACCATATTTTCTCCTATCATTCTGTGACCATTGTTTCTCCTTTCTCTCTGTGACCATGGTTTCTCCTATCTCTGTCTGACCATGGTTTCTCCTATCTCACTCTGACCATGTTTTCCCCTTTCTCTCTGTGACCATGGTTTCTCCTTTCTCCCAGTGACCATGGTTTCTCCTATCTCTCTGTGACCATTGTTTCTACTTTCTCTCTGTGACCATGGTTTCTCCTATCTCTCTGTGACCATACTTTGTCCAATCTCTCTGTGGCCATGGTTTCTCCTATCTCTCTGTGAACATGGTTTCTCCTATCTCTCTGTGACCTTTGTTTCTCCAATCTCTCTGTGACCATAGTTTCTCCTTTTTCTCTGTGACTATGGTTTCTCCGATCTGTCTGTGACCTTGGTTTCTCCTATCTCTCTGTGACCATGGTTTCTCCTGTCTCTCGGTGACCATGGTTTATCCTATCTCCCTGTGACCTTGGTTTCTCCTATCTCTCTGTAACTCTGGTTTCTCCTTTCTCTCTGTGACTATGGTTTCTCCTTTCTCCCTGTGACCCTGGTTTCTCCTGTCTCTCTGTGACCATGGTTTCGCCAATCTCTCTGTGGCCATGGTTTTTCCGATCTCCCTGTGACCTTGATTTCTCCTATCTCTCTGTGACCTTGGTTTCTCCTATCTCTATGTGACTATGGTTTCTCCTTTCTCTGTGTGAACATGGTTTCTCCAATCTCTCTGTGACCATGTTTTCTCTTTTCTCTCTGTGACCATGGTTTCCCCTTTCTCTCTGTGACCATGGTTTCTCCTTTCTCCCAGTCACCATGGTTTCTCCTTTCTCTCTGTGACCATGGTTTCTCCTATCTCTCTGTGACCATGGTTTCTGCTTTCTCTCTGTGACTATGCTTTCTCCTATCTCTCTGTGACCATACTTTGTCCAATCTCTCTGTGGCCATGATTTCTCCTATCTCTCTGTGAACATGGTTTCTCCTATCTCTCTGTGACCATGGTTTCTCCTATCTCTCTGTGACCATACTTTGTCCAATCTCTCTGTAACCATGATTTCTCCTATCTCTCTGTGAACATGGTTTCTCCTATCTCTCTGTGACCATGGTTTCTCCTATCTCTCTGTGAACATGGTTGCTCCTTTGTCTCTGTGAACATGGATTTTCCTATCTCTCTGTGACCATGGTTTCTCCTATCTCTCTGTGACCATGGTTTCTCCTATCTCTCTGTGAACATGGTTGCTCCTTTGTCTCTGTGAACATGGTTTTTCCTATCTCTCTCTGACCATGGTTTCTCCTATCTCTCTGTGAACATGGTTTTTCCTATCTCACTGTGACCATGGTTTCTCCTTTCTCTCTATGACCATAGTTTCTCCTATCTCTCTGTGACCATGGTTTCTCCTATCTCTCTGTGACCATGGTTTCTCCTATCTCACTGTGACCATCGTTTCTCCTATCTCTCTCTGACCATGGTTTCTCCTATCTCTCTGTGACCATGGTTTCTCCGATCTCTCTGTGAACATGATTTCTCCCATCTCACTGTGACCATGGTTTCTCCTGTCTCTCTGTGACCATGGTTTCTCCTATCTCTCTGTGACCTTGGTTTCTCCTATGTCTCTGTGATCTTGGTTTCTCCTATCTCTCTGTAATCATGGTTTTCCCTTTCTCTCTGTGACCTTGGTTTTCCCTATCTCTTTGTGACCTTGGTTTCTCCAATCTCCGTGTGACCATGGCTTCTCCTATCTCTCTGTGACCATGGTTTCTCCTGTCTCTCTGTGACCATGGTTTCTCCTATCTCTCTGTGACCTTGGTTTCTCCTATGTCTCTGTGATCTTGGTTTCTCCTATCTCTCTGTAATCATGGTTTTCCCTTTCTCTCTGTGACCTTGGTTTTCCCTATCTCTTTGTGACCTTGGTTTCTCCAATCTCCCAGTGACCATGGCTTCTCCTATCTCTCTGTGACCATGGTTTATCCTATCTCCCTATGACCTTGGTTTCTCCTATCTCTCTGTGACTATGGTTTCTCCTATCTCTCTGTGACCTTGGTTTCTCCAATCTCTCTGTGACCATAGTTTCTCCTTTCTCTCTGTGACTATGGCTTCTCCAATCTCTCTGTGACCATAGTTTCTCCTATCTCTCTGTGTCCATATTTTCCCCTATCTCTCTGTGACCATATTTTCTCCTATCTCTCTGTAACCATATTTTCTCCTTTCTCTCTGTGACCATGGTTTTCTATGTCTCTCTGTGACCATGGTTTCTCCCATTTCTCTGTGACCATGGTTTCTCCGATCTCTCTGTGACCATGGTTTTTCCGATCTCCCTGTGACCTTGATTTCTCCTATCTCTCTGTGACCTTGGTTTCTCCTATCTCTATGTGACTATGGTTTCTCCTTTCTCTGTGTGAACATGGTTTCTCCAATCTCTCTGTGACCATGGTTTCCCCTTTCTCTCTGTGACCATGGTTTCTCCTTTCTCCCAGTCACCATGGTTTCTCCTTTCTCTCTGTGACCATGGTTTCTCCTATCTCTCTGTGACCATGGTTTCTGCTTTCTCTCTGTGACTATGCTTTCTCCTATCTCTCTGTGACCATACTTTGTCCAATCTCTCTGTGGCCATGATTTCTCCTATCTCTCTGTGAACATGGTTTCTCCTATCTCTCTGTGACCATGGTTTCTCCTATCTCTCTGTGACCATACTTTGTCCAATCTCTCTGTAACCATGATTTCTCCTATCTCTCTGTGAACATGGTTTCTCCTGTCTCTCTGTGACCATGGTTTCTCCTATCTCTCTGTGACTATGGTTTCTCCTATCTCTCTGTGACCTTGGTTTCTCCTATCTCTCTGTGACATTGGTTTCTGCTATCTCTCTGTGACTATGGTTTCGCCTACCTCTCTGTGCTCTTGGTTTCTCCTATCTCTCTGTAGCCATGGTTTTCCCTTTCTCTCTGTGACCTTGGTTTTCCCTTCCTCTCTGTGACCATGGTTTCTCAAATCTCTCTGTGACCATGGTTTCTCCTATCTCCCTGTGACCATGGTTTCTCCTTTCTCTCTGTGACTCTGGTTTCTCCTATCTCTTTGTGACCTTGGTTTCTCCAATCTCTCTGTGACCATGGTTTCTCCTATCTCTCTGTCACCATGGTTTCTCCTATCTCACTGTGACCATGATTTCTCCTTTCTCTCTGTGACCATGGTTCCTCCTATCTCTCTGTGACCATGGTTTCACCTATCTCTCTGTGACCATGGTTTCTCCTTTCTCTCTGTGACCATGGTTTCTCCTATCTCACTGTGACCATATTTTCTCCTATCATTCTGTGACCATTGTTTCTCCTTTCTCTCTGTGACCATGGTTTCTCCTATCTCTGTCTGACCATGGTTTCTCCTATCTCACTCTGACCATGTTTTCCCCTTTCTCTCTGTGACCATGGTTTCTCCTTTCTCCCAGTGACCATGGTTTCTCCTATCTCTCTGTGACCATTGTTTCTACTTTCTCTCTGTGACCATGGTTTCTCCTATCTCTCTGTGACCATACTTTGTCCAATCTCTCTGTGGCCATGGTTTCTCCTATCTCTCTGTGAACATGGTTTCTCCTATCTCTCTGTGACCTTTGTTTCTCCAATCTCTCTGTGACCATAGTTTCTCCTTTTTCTCTGTGACTATGGTTTCTCCGATCTGTCTGTGACCTTGGTTTCTCCTATCTCTCTGTGACCATGGTTTCTCCTGTCTCTCGGTGACCATGGTTTATCCTATCTCCCTGTGACCTTGGTTTCTCCTATCTCTCTGTAACTCTGGTTTCTCCTTTCTCTCTGTGACTATGGTTTCTCCTTTCTCCCTGTGACCCTGGTTTCTCCTGTCTCTCTGTGACCATGGTTTCGCCAATCTCTCTGTGGCCATGGTTTTTCCGATCTCCCTGTGACCTTGATTTCTCCTATCTCTCTGTGACCTTGGTTTCTCCTATCTCTATGTGACTATGGTTTCTCCTTTCTCTGTGTGAACATGGTTTCTCCAATCTCTCTGTGACCAAGTTTTCTCTTTTCTCTCTGTGACCATGGTTTCCCCTTTCTCTCTGTGACCATGGTTTCTCCTTTCTCCCAGTCACCATTGTTTCTCCTTTCTCTCTGTGACCATGGTTTCTCCTATCTCTCTGTGACCATGGTTTCTGCTTTCTCTCTGTGACTATGCTTTCTCCTATCTCTCTGTGACCATACTTTGTCCAATCTCTCTGTGGCCATGATTTCTCCTATCTCTCTGTGAACATGGTTTCTCCTATCTCTCTGTGACCATGGTTTCTCCTATCTCTCTGTGACCATACTTTGTCCAATCTCTCTGTAACCATGATTTCTCCTATCTCTCTGTGAACATGGTTTCTCCTATCTCTCTGTGACCATGGTTTCTCCTATCTCTCTGTGAACATGGTTGCTCCTTTGTCTCTGTGAACATGGATTTTCCTATCTCTCTGTGACCATGGTTTCTCCTATCTCTCTGTGACCATGGTTTCTCCTATCTCTCTGTGAACATGGTTGCTCCTTTGTCTCTGTGAACATGGTTTTTCCTATCTCTCTCTGACCATGGTTTCTCCTATCTCTCTGTGAACATGGTTTTTCCTATCTCACTGTGACCATGGTTTCTCCTTTCTCTCTATGACCATAGTTTCTCCTATCTCTCTGTGACCATGGTTTCTCCTATCTCTCTGTGACCATGGTTTCTCCTATCTCACTGTGACCATCGTTTCTCCTATCTCTCTCTGACCATGGTTTCTCCTATCTCTCTGTGACCATGGTTTCTCCGATCTCTCTGTGAACATGATTTCTCCCATCTCACTGTGACCATGGTTTCTCCTGTCTCTCTGTGACCATGGTTTCTCCTATCTCTCTGTGACCTTGGTTTCTCCTATGTCTCTGTGATCTTGGTTTCTCCTATCTCTCTGTAATCATGGTTTTCCCTTTCTCTCTGTGACCTTGGTTTTCCCTATCTCTTTGTGACCTTGGTTTCTCCAATCTCCGTGTGACCATGGCTTCTCCTATCTCTCTGTGACCATGGTTTCTCCTGTCTCTCTGTGACCATGGTTTCTCCTATCTCTCTGTGACCTTGGATTCTCCTATGTCTCTGTGATCTTGGTTTCTCCTATCTCTCTGTAATCATGGTTTTCCCTTTCTCTCTGTGACCTTGGTTTTCCCTATCTCTTTGTGACCTTGGTTTCTCCAATCTCCCAGTGACCATGGCTTCTCCTATCTCTCTGTGACCATGCTTTATCCTATCTCCCTATGACCTTGGTTTCTCCTATCTCTCTGTGACTATGGTTTCTCCTATCTCTCTGTGACCTTGGTTTCTCCAATCTCTCTGTGACCATAGTTTCTCCTTTCTCTCTGTGACTATGGCTTCTCCAATCTCTCTGTGACCATAGTTTCTCCTATCTCTCTGTGTCCATATTTTCCCCTATCTCTCTGTGACCATATTTTCTCCTATCTCTCTGTAACCATATTTTCTCCTTTCTCTCTGTGACCATGGTTTTCTATGTCTCTCTGTGACCATGGTTTCTCCCATTTCTCTGTGACCATGGTTTCTCCGATCTCTCTGTGACCATGGTTTTTCCGATCTCCCTGTGACCTTGATTTCTCCTATCTCTCTGTGACCTTGGTTTCTCCTATCTCTATGTGACTATGGTTTCTCCTTTCTCTGTGTGAACATGGTTTCTCCAATCTCTCTGTGACCATGTTTTCTCTTTTCTCTCTGTGACCATGGTTTCCCCTTTCTCTCTGTGACCATGGTTTCTCCTTTCTCCCAGTCACCATGGTTTCTCCTTTCTCTCTGTGACCATGGTTTCTCCTATCTCTCTGTGACCATGGTTTCTGCTTTCTCTCTGTGACTATGCTTTCTCCTAGCTCTCTGTGACCATACTTTGTCCAATCTCTCTGTGGCCATGATTTCTCCTATCTCTCTGTGAACATGGTTTCTCCTATCTCTCTGTGACCATGGTTTCTCCTATCTCTCTGTGACCATACTTTGTCCAATCTCTCTGTAACCATGATTTCTCCTATCTCTCTGTGAACATGGTTTCTCCTATCTCTCTGTGACCATGGTTTCTCCTATCTCTCTGTGAACATGGTTGCTCCTTTGTCTCTGTGAACATGGATTTTCCTATCTCTCTGTGACCATGGTTTCTCCTATCTCTCTGTGACCATGGTTTCTCCTATCTCTCTGTGAACATGGTTGCTCCTTTGTCTCTGTGAACATGGTTTTTCCTATCTCTCTCTGACCATGGTTTCTCCTATCTCTCTGTGAACATGGTTTTTCCTATCTCACTGTGACCATGGTTTCTCCTTTCTCTCTATGACCATAGTTTCTCCTATCTCTCTGTGACCATGGTTTCTCCTATCTCTCTGTGACCATGGTTTCTCCTATCTCACTGTGACCATCGTTTCTCCTATCTCTCTCTGACCATGGTTTCTCCTATCTCTCTGTGACCATGGTTTCTCCGATCTCTCTGTGAACATGATTTCTCCCATCTCACTGTGACCATGGTTTCTCCTGTCTCTCTGTGACCATGGTTTCTCCTATCTCTCTGTGACCTTGGTTTCTCCTATGTCTCTGTGATCTTGGTTTCTCCTATCTCTCTGTAATCATGGTTTTCCCTTTCTCTCTGTGACCTTGGTTTTCCCTATCTCTTTGTGACCTTGGTTTCTCCAATCTCCGTGTGACCATGGCTTCTCCTATCTCTCTGTGACCATGGTTTCTCCTGTCTCTCTGTGACCATGGTTTGTCCTATCTCTCTGTGACCTTGGTTTCTCCTATGTCTCTGTGATCTTGGTTTCTCCTATCTCTCTGTAATCATGGTTTTCCCTTTCTCTCTGTGACCTTGGTTTTCCCTATCTCTTTGTGACCTTGGTTTCTCCAATCTCCCAGTGACCATGGCTTCTCCTATCTCTCTGTGACCATGGTTTATCCTATCTCCCTATGACCTTGGTTTCTCCTATCTCTCTGTGACTATGGTTTCTCCTATCTCTCTGTGACTTTGGTTTCTCCAATCTCTCTGTGACCATAGTTTCTCCTTTCTCTCTGTGACTATGGCTTCTCCAATCTCTCTGTGACCATAGTTTCTCCTATCTCTCTGTGTCCATATTTTCCCCTATCTCTCTGTGACCATATTTTCTCCTATCTCTCTGGAACCATATTTTCTCCTTTCTCTCTGTGACCATGGTTTTCTATGTCTCTCTGTGACCATGGTTTCTCCCATTTCTCTGTGACCATGGTTTCTCCGATCTCTCTGTGACCATATTTTCCCCAATCTCTCTGTGACCATGATTTCTCCTATCTCTTTGTGACCATGGTTTCTCCTAACTCTCAGTGACCATGGTTTCTCCTATCTCTCTGTGACCATGGTTTCTCCTATCTCACTGTGACCGTGATTTCTCCTTTCTCTCTGTGACTATGGTTTCTCCTATCTCTCTGTGACCTTGGTTTCTCCAATCTCTCTGTGACCATGGTTTCTCCTATCTCTCTGTGACCATGGTTTATCCTATCTCCCTGTGACCTTGGTTTCTCCTATCTCTCTGTGACTATGGTTTCTCCTATCTCTCTGTGACCTTTGTTTCTCCAATCTCTCTGTGACCATAGTTTCGCCTTTCTCTCTGTGACTATGGTTTCTCCGATCTGTCTGTGACCTTGGTTTCTCCTATCTCTCTGTGACCATGGTTTCTCCTGTCTCTCGGTGACCATGGTTTATCCTATCTCCCTGTGACCTTGGTTTCTCCTATCTCTCTGTAACTCTGGTTTCTCCTTTCTCTCTGTGACTATGGTTTCTCCTTTCTCCCTGTGACCCTGGTTTCTCCTGTCTCTCTGTGACCATGGTTTTGCCAATCTCTCTGTGGCCATGGTTTTTCCTATCTCCCTGTGACCTTGATTTCTCCTATCTCTCTGTGACCCTGGTTTCTCCTATCTCTATGTGACTATGGTTTCTCCTTTCTCTCTGTGAACATGGTTTCTCCAATCTCTCTGTGACCATGTTTTCTCTTTTCTCTCTGTGACCATCATTTCTCCTATCTTTCTGTGACTATGGTTTCTCCAGCTCTCTGTGACCATGGTTTCTCCTATCTCTCTGTGACCATGGTTTCTCCTATCGCTCTGTGACTCTGGTTTCTCCTATCTCTCGGTGACCATGGTTTTCCCTTTCTGTCTGTGACCATGGTTTCTCCTATCTGTCTGTGACCATGGTTTACTGTCTCCCTGTGACCATATTTTCTCCTATGTCTCTGTGACCGTGGTTTCTTGTATCTCTCTGTGACTATGGTTTCCCTGTCTCTCTCTGACCATGGTTTCTCCTATCTCTCTGTGACCATGGTTTCTCCTATCTCTCTGTGACCATGGTTTCCCCTATCTCTCTGTGACCATGGTTTCTCCTATCTCTCTGTGACCATGGTTTCTCCAATCGCTCTGTGACTATGGTTTCTCCTATCTCTCTGTGACCATCGTTTTCCCTTTCTGTCTGTGACCATGGTTTCTCCTATCTCTCTGTGACCATGGTTTCTCCAATCGCTCTGTGACTATGGTTTCTCCTATCTCTCTGTGACCATCGTTTTCCCTTTCTGTCTGTGACCATGGTTTCTCCTATCTCCCTGTGACTATATTTTCTCCTATCTCTGTGACCATGGTTTCTCCTATCTGTCTGTGACCATTGTTTACTGTCTCCCTGTGACCATATTTTCTCCTATGTCTCTGTGACCGTGATTTCTTCTATCTCTCTGTGACCATGGTTTCTCCTATCTCTCTGTGACCATGGTTTCTCCTATCTCTCTGTGACTATGGTTTCCCTGTCTCTCTGTGACTATGGTTTCTCCCATCTCTCTGTGACCATGGTTTCTCCTATCTCTCTGTGACCATGGTTTCTCCTATCTCTCTCTGACCATGGTTTCTCCTATCTCTCTGTGACTATGGTTTCCCTGTCTCTCTGTGACTATGGTTTCTCCCATCTCTCTGTGACCATGGTTTCTCCTATCTCTCTGTGACCATTGTTTCTCCTATCTCTCTGTGACCATGGTTTCTCCTATCTGTCTGTGACCATGGTTTGTCCTGTCTCCCTGTGACCATATTTTCTCCTATCTCTCTGTGACCATGGTTTCTTCTATCTCTCTGTGACTATGGTTTCCCTGTCTCTCTGTGACTATGGTTTCTCCCATCTCTCTGTGACCATGGTTTCTCCTATCTGTCTGTGACCATGGTTTCTTCTCTCTCCCTGTGACTATATTTTCTCCTATCTCTCTGTGACCATGGTTTCTTCTATCTCTCTGTGACCATGGTTTCTCCCATCTCTCTGTGTCCATGGTTTCTCCTATCTCTCTGTGACCATGGTTTCTCCTATCTCTCTGTGACCATTGTTTCTCCTATCTCTCTGTGTCCATATTTTCCCCTATCTCTCTGTGACCATTGTTTCTCCTATCTCTCTGTGTCCATATTTTCCCCTATCTCTCTGTTATCATATTTTCTCCTTTCTCTCTGTGACCATGGTTTTCTAGATCTCTCTGTGACCATGGTTTCTCCCATGTCTCTGTGACCATGGTTTCTCCGATCTCTCTGTGACCATATTTTCCCCATCCCTCTGTGACCATGATTTCTCCTATCTGTCTGTGACCATATTTCTCCAATCTGTCTGACCATGTCTGCATTTATCATTTAACTGAAATGTACTGTTTAAAAAACTGTTTAACTTCCTTTAAGCCTGAGGCACCACTAGTAGGCTCTCTGCTGGACAGCGGCTGTAATTATTTAATTAGGTAGCTACTTTAATTTGGTTTCTGTAACTGCACTAGTGCTGACTCTTCTCTGAGTCCCTGTAGTATAACTAGAGGGGTCGGAGTGCAGCTTCGTCTGAGTGAGAAGCTGGGAGTTTGATGGGATGAGGGAGTCGGGGGAAGGAGGTGTTCCTTTCTTTTTCTCCCTGTTCACCATCCAGTATTCGGTTCTTACTCCAGGGAAAGAAGCTGAAATGTGAGAAACCAGTAAGTATTATTCTTACAATAAATGATTTGTAAAGTTAAGATATGGCAGAGCAGCTCGGCCGAGTGGAATGTGCATCCTGTGGCATGTGGGAATTCATGGATGCACCATGTTTCCTGGATAGAATCATCTCAGGAAGCGTCACCAATTGCAGAAGCTTGAGCTCTGGGTTTTGGAACTTGAGTGGTGGCTGGAGTCACTGCGCTGTATCCGCAAGGCAGAGAACTATGTGGATATCACTTTCAGGGAGGTGGTCACACTGCAGGTTAGGAGCATGCAGGCAGAATGACCACCGGGCAGTCTAAGAGAACCAGGCAGATAGTGCAGGAGTCTCCTGAACTGATTTCGCTCACTCACTGGTTTTCCATTTTGTATATTGGTGAGGAAGATAGTTCCTCAGAGGAGTGCAGCCACAGCCAAATCCATGGCACCACTGGTGGCTCAACTGCACAGGAGTCATAGAGTCGTACAGCGTAGAAACAGGCCCTTCGACCCACCGCATCCATGCCAACCATAATGCCTTTCTATACTAATCCCACCTGACTGCATTAATTCCATATCCCTCTATGTCTTGCTCATTCAAGTACCTGTCCAGATGTCTCTTAAATGTTGCTACTGTTCCTGCCTCCACCACCTCCTCAGGCAGATCATTCCAGATACCCACTATTCTTTGTGTGAAAAATTTACCCCTTTGATCCCCTTTAAACCTCCTCCCTCTCACCTTAAATCTATGCCCTCTAGTTTTGGTCACCCCTACCATGGGAAACAGACACTGGCTATCTAGGAGAAGAGGAAGAAGATTGGAAGAGCAATAGTGATAGGGGATTGATTAGTTAGGGGAACAGCCAGACACTTCTTTGGTGGAAGATGTGACCCCAGGATGGTATGTTGCTTCCCTGGTACCAGGGTTAGGATGTCACAGAGCAGCTGCAGAATGTTCTTCTGGGGGCAAGAGGGTGGGGGGTGGTGGTGGAGGTGGATGAACAGCCAGAGGTTGTGGTACACATTGGCATGAATGACATAGGTCGGAAGAGGAATGAGGTCCTGAAAGCAGATTTTAGGCAGCTAGGAAAGGGATTAAAAAGGAGGATAAAAGCAAAATACTGCAGATGCTGGAAATCTGAAATAAAAACAAGAAATGCTGGAAATACTCAGCAGGTCTGGCAGCATCTGTGGAGAGAGAAGCAGAGTTAACGTTTCAGGTCAGTGACCCTTCTTCAGAACTAGTTCTGAAGTGACTGAGCACATGACTGAAGAATTGATGTAGGAGGGAGGGCATCAGATTTCTGAGGTAATGGGACTAGTTCTGGGGCAGGTGGGATCTGTACAAGATGGAGGGGTTGCACCTCAGCAGGACCGGGACTAGCATCCTTGCAGGGAGATTTGCTAGTGTTGTTGGGGAGGGTTTAAACTAGATTGGCAGGGGGATGTGACCCTGAGATGGAGCTCAGATTGGAGGGAAGCAAAACTGGTAACTGCAATTAGAAAAGTAGTAAGCAAAATTAGAAGACAGACGACGTGAAGGCAAGCATGAAATAGGATCAGAATGCAGAATAATGTTAAAAAGACACAGTTAAGTGTACTCTGTCTGAATGCACAAATCATTCACATCGAGGTAGATGATTTGACGGCACAAACAGAAGTAAATGGGTATGATTTAATTGCCATGACAGAGATATGGTTACTGGGTGACCAGGACTGGGAACTGAATATTCAAGGATATTCGTCACTTAGGAAGGATATGCAAAAGGGAAAAGGAGGTGGGTTAGCACTCTGACGAGATCAGTACATTAATGAGAGAGGATATTAGATTTAAGGCTCAAGATGTAAAATCAGTTTGAGTGGAGTTAAGAAACAGCAAGGGGCAACAAATATTGATGGGAGTTGTTTATAGGCCAACAAACAGTAGTAGCAATGCTAGGCATGGTATAAATCAGGAAATTAGAGGTGCAAGTGACATGGGTAATACAGTAATAATGGGTGACATCAATTTACATGTAGACTGGGTAAACCTAATCAGCACTAATGCTCTGGAGAATGAATTCCTGGAATGCGTACGAGATGGGTTTCTGGAGCAGTACATTGAAGAACCAACTAGGGATTTTGCTCTTTTAGATTTTGTATTATGTAATGAGAAAAGGATAATTAATAACCTTGCTGTAAAGGAGCCTTTGGGAAATAGTGACAATAATGATAGAATTTTCCCCTAAGTTTGAAAGTGATATAGTTCATTCTGACACTAACCATAGAAAAAGTACAGCACAGAAGGAGGCCATTCAGCCTGTTGTGTCTGCGCCGGCTGAAAAAACTAGCAGCCCAATCTAATCCCGCTTTCCAGCACCTGGTCCATAGCCTTGCCGGCCACAGCACTTCAGGTGCATGTCCATGTACCTTTCAAAAGAATTGAGGGTTTCTGCCTCCACCACTGTTCCTGGCAGTGAATTACACACATCCACTACCCTCTGGGTGAAAAAGTTTTTCCTCATGTCCCCTCTAATCCTTCTACCAATCACCTTAAATCTGTACCCCCTGGCAATTGACCTCTCCACCAGGGGAAATAGGTCCTTCCTGTCTGCTCTATCTAGGCCCCTCATAATTTAGTACACCTCTATTAAGTCACCCCTCTTTGATGCTCGACAAACTATCCTTCTAAGGAAGAAAAAGCAGATATATCGAATTCGCTGGAATGTTCAAGACGAGACAAAGTATATTGAGTTGATGGTTGTTAACGACCACTTTATGTTTAAAAAACATCATTTATCAGTGGGCCTCACAAACAACGATGCAAAATTAATTGTGAACATGGCAGATATGATATTCAAAGAACAGCTTAACACCAGAATTGTACTAGTTGCTATGGAAACTGGTCAGTTGACAACAAGTTCACCATTAATTGGAACCCTCAGGTAACTCTATGAGAGTTTATGAAGTACAGGAGAGATTTCGTTAAAGAGAAGTGATGCCATTCATCTATTTTCAGGAACTTCATTTAAAAGGAGCCAGAGTGGAACAGCATACGTTGCGGGAATTTGCACACAATCTAAAGGTGGCCGAGTGAACGAGTTTGGATGTGTTGCAGAAATGGCTGTCACACTTGCTCAGAGCCTGGCCCAGAACCTTGGCATGTTTTCAGATAAGAAAGGAATGAATGGTGATTGCAAGTGTGAAGATAAATAGGCTGGGTGCATAATAGAAGATTCCGGGTATTATCTTGGAAGGAAAGTTTCAAAATGCAACATAGAAGAATACCAGGAATTTTTGAACAATGGTGGTGTTAACTGTCTGTTCAATAAACCTACCTGCCTTCTTGATGCTCCGGAGTGTGGCAATGGATTTGTACAGGCAGGAGATGAAGGTGACTGTGGCTCACCAACTGAATGACACTAGGGCCTTAAATCTGAACAAAGGAAACTATGAAGGTATGAGGAGCAAGTTGGCGAAGGTGTATTGGAAAAATACACTAAAAGATTTGATGGTAGACAGGCATTGGCTAGTACATAAAGAAGTATTACCTGGTCTACAACAAATACACATTCCTCTAAGATACACAAACCCAACAGGAAAGATGTATCATCCATGGCTAACAAAAGAAGTTAAAGATTGCATTAGATTGAAGGTAGTGGCTTATAAGGTTGCCAGAAAAAGTGGTAAGCCCGAAGATTGGGAGCAATTCAGAATCCAGCAAAGGATGACCAAGAAACTGATAAAGAAAGGGAAAACAGAATATGAATTCAAGCTAGCGAGAAAGATAAAGGCAGACTGTATAAGGTTCGTAGGTATGTGAAAAGGAAAAGATTAGCAAGGACAAATGTGGATCCATTGCAGGCAGAGACAGGAGAATTTATAATGGAGAATAGGGAAATGGCAGAGAAACTAACCAATTAATTTGTCTGTCTTCATGGAGGAAGACACAGAAAATCCCCCAGAAATACTAGGGAACCAAGGGACTTGCAAAAACGAGGAACTGAAAGAAATTAGTTTTAATAAAGAGGAAGTACTCAAAAAATTAACTGGATTGAGGTCAATAAATCCCCTGGACCAAATGGGTTACATCCCAGAGTATTGAAGGAGGTGGCTATAGAGATAGTGGATGCATTGGTAGTTATCTTTCAAAATTCTATAGATTCTGGAAAGGTTCTTGCAGACTGGAAAGTAGCAAATGTAAGCGCACTATTGAAGAAGGGAGGGAGAGAGAAACTGAAGAACTACAAACCTGTTAGTTTGACGTCAGTAGTATGGAAAATGTTAGAATCAATTATAAAGGATGTGATAACTAGACACTTAGAAAATAATGAAATGATTGGGCAGAGTCAACATGGATTTATGAAAGGGAAATCACATTTGACAAACCTGTTTGAGTTTTTTGAGGATGTTAGTTGTATCTTAGATAAGGGGGAACCAGTGAATATGGTGTATTTGGATTTTCAGAAGGCTTTTGATAAGGTCCCATACAGGAGGTTAGTAAACAAAATTAGAGCACATGGGATTGGGGGTAATATACTGATATGGATTGAAAATTGGTTAACAGACAGAAAACAGAGAGTAGGAATAAAAGGGTCATTCTCAGGAATGGCAAGCTGTTACTAGTTGGGTATCGCAAAGATTAGTGCACAATCTATATAAATGATTTTGATATGGGGCCAAAATGTAATATTTACAAATTTGCTGATGACACAAAACTAGGTGGGAACATAAGTTATGAGGAGGATGCAAGGAGGCTTCAAGAGAACTTGGACGGGCTCAGTGAGTGGACAAGAACATGACAGATCGAATATAATGTGAATGACTGTGAATTTATCCACTTCAGTAGAAAAAAACCAGAAAAGTAGAGTCTTTCTTAAATGGTGAGAGGTTAGGAAGTATTGATGTCCAAAGAGATCTGGATGTCCTTGTTCATTAGTAGTATCACTGAGACCCAACCTACCCCACCTATGCACCTTCTTACCATATCCCTCAACCCCACTTACCCACCATTTTTCTCAACCCTGCACCCACCTTCTCACCATGATCACTCAATTTCAACTCACCATATTTTTCAATCCCATCTTTCTAGCATGCCCCTCACCCTCACCTATTTACCTTCTCTCCACATCCCTCAACACAATTTACACCATTACATCACTAAACCCCCCACACCTTCTCATTATCAGATCAACCAAACCAACCTACTTGTCTTCTCACTACGTTCAACAATGCCAGTTAACTATCTTCCCACTGTAACACTGAATCCCACCTTACTATCATATCCCTCAACTGCACCAACCAATTTTGTCACTATATCACTCGACCCCAATTACACTCCTTTGATCCATATTAACTCAACCCCAGACAACTGCTTTTTCACCATATCCCTCAACTCAATATCAGCCTTCTCACCATAACCTTCAATCCCAGATACCTGCCTTCTCACCATAACCCACAATCTCAGATATCTGCCTTCTCACCATATCCCTCAACTCCTGGTACCTGCCTTTTCACCAGATCCCACTAGATACCTGCCTTCTCACCATATCCCTCAACTCCTGATACCTGCCTTCTCACCATATCCCTCAACTCCCGATACCTGCCTTCTCACCATATCCCTCAACTCCTAATACCTGCCTTCTCACGATATCCCTCAATCCCAGATACCTGCTTTACCATATCCAATAACCTTTCTACCTGCCATCTCATCATCTCGACCCCACTCACCTCTCTTCATCTTCTTACCATATCCCTCAACTCCACCTAGACCCACAGAGCTGCTAACTCACCATATGCTTAATTCCTTCCTCAAAAATGTATATAAATGTCTCTTGAACCCATTCATTCTATTGATTTCAGTGTCCTTTAACTGGTAATTTATTCCACAAATCTTAGTTTAGTTTAGTTTAGAGATACAGCACTGAAACAGGCCCTTCGGCCCACCGAGTCTGTGCCGACCATCAACCACCCATTCATACTAATCCTACACTAATCCCATATTCCTATCACATCCCCACCTGTCCCTATATATTTCCCTACCACCTACCTATACTAGGGGCAATTTATAATGGCCAATTAACCTATCAACCTGCAAGTCTTTGGCATGTGGGAGGAAACCGGAGCACCCGGAGGAAACCCACGTAGACACAGGGAGAACTTGCAAACTCCACACAGGCAGCACCCAGAATCGAACCCAGGTTCCTGGAGCTGTGAGGCTGCGGTGCTAACCACTGCGCCACTCTTTGGGCGATAGTTCTGGTCAAGTCACTTCTTATTCCTAACTTCCTCATTTTAACTTGTGTCCTTTGACAACCAGGAAAACTAAGTCGTCTAAAAGTTTCCTCTTGTGTAAAGTAAACATCACAACTTTCCTAATCCCTCCTTAAAATTGAAATAAAAGATTGTCGGATGCTGTTCAGATAGCTGATGCCCATTTTTCAGTGCTGAAGCAGAACAAAAAGGTTGAAGAAAGTGAAAATATAACAGGGCAAACAAACCCCATGCCACAAAGGTTGTGCAGTTGCAAATCCATCAGTCACTGTAGAAAATTTTTTCTCAGACATTGCAACAGAGCTTTTGAAACAGATGGTTCCTGTTTCTTCTGGGAATTGAAGTTGCCAAACCCCCAACATGTTGGCATTGCTATTCAACTACATGATCCTTGATCATACTAAATAACACCCCACTGAAAGTGGTTAGCAAATTCTGCTACCTTGGGTCCTTGGTGACAATCTGTCCCTTGATGGAGAGCTCAATACACACAAAAGGAAAGTAGCTACCAACTCAACAAACGCAGATGGGATAACACCAAGCCGACCCTTAGGAACAAGCTTATGGTTTATAAGGCCTGTGTTCTCAGGCGAGGTAGCCGGGGCCAGATGACCCAGTGGGGCACCTAAAGTTCCACTTCAAGGATGCTTGCAAGCGTGACATGAAGGCCCTAAATGTTGACTATCACACCTGGGCGTCATGAGCTGGCGAAAGAGAGAAATGGTGACACATCCTGTGGACTGGTATGCACTACCATGACGACCAGCGGCTACAGCAGCTTGGCAACTGGCACCAACATCAAAAACAACTCACACCCTCACTTGGCAGCTTCTTATGTGGCACTTGTGGCAGAAGCTGCCTCTCAAGGATTGGCCTTCACAGCCATCAGCAAAAGTGCATTAACAGAAGACGACCCACCTAAATGGATTGTTTGCTACGTGTCCATCATCTTTCATAGCTACATGCTCCTTACAAATTAACAGCTGTTTATTAAATGGCATTAAGAAGCTGTCATTTCAGGAACTTTATTCTAACCTTACCCTTTTCCTTTCATCTGCACCATGAATAGCACCTTTGTTTCAGAATCATATTAATTGTAAGCTGCTTTTCTCAAGTTTAATTTTCCCTCTGGCAAATGTGTCACAAGTAAATTATTCGGGTGTGGAAGGCAGTCTAAGACCAGTGTTAACCCACATTATTGGTGAAACGTAATTTCTTGTGGAATAAAAACAAGAAATGCTGGAACCACTCAGCAGGTCTGGCATCATCTGTGGAAAGAGAAGTAGAGTTAACGTTTCGGGTCAGTGACCCTTCTTCAGAACTGACAAATATTAAAAATGTCACAGGTTATAAGCAAGTGAGGTGGGGGTGGGGCAAGAGATAACAAAGGAGGTGTAGATTGGACAAGGCCATATAGCTGACCAAAAGGTCATGTAGCAAAGGCAAACAGTATGTTAATGCTGTGTTGAAAGACAAAGCATTAGTACAGATAAGGTGTTAATGGACTGAATATTGAACAGCAGCAAGTGCTGTTTTTTTCATGTTTGCACTTGCTGCTGACTTTTTTAGATTCACTTGAACATTTATTCCAATCCAGATTCTGTTTATCCTCAAAATCCTGACATGAATGTGACTGTTGCATACATATGCTGGCAAAACACTTAATCAAACCACTAAGAAAATGGGCACCTTGTCCTATCCATGGAATGTTAGGAAAGCGGCCACCTTGCATTGTGCAAATTGGAAATTTGTATCTATGATGATCCTTCAGATAGCCCTGAAAACAGATGAGACTGATGGATATACAGAGCAACAAAAATATATTACTTATATCATTCTCCAGTGAGAGCAGGAACAGTTATGCATCTGATTTAGAAAAGCTGACATTAATTTGACTGTCCTCGGATTGGTCTGATATAAACATATATGGTAGCCTTGTGGTCATTTTACTGCAATAGTAATCCAGCGGCCTGGACTAATAATCCTGTAGAATGTGAGTTCAAATCCCACCATGGAAGTTTGAAAATCTGAATTCAGTTTAAAAGACTGGTTTCAGTGAACATGAAACTGTAAAAACCCAACTGGTTCCTGCCATCCTGGTCTATACATGGCTACAGACCTACACCAAGGTGGTTGAATCTTATCTGCCTTCTGAAGTAGCCTAGCAAGCCACTCAGTTGTATCAAAACAACAGTTCAAGAAAGTGGCCCACCACCACCTTCTCTATATGTCATAAAGGTCTGCTTGGGTCTGCAAGATAAAACCCGACCCGAGCCTGACAGAACCACATCAGACCTGGCCCAAATCCTTCCATTTTTTCCTGCATCCGACCTGACCATCAGTTAACTTACCTTCCGTTTTTCACTTTGTTGCTGATCTGCACAAGATTAAAATAACTGTAACAAAACCACCTTTCTAGTCCAAAAATTAAATTAACAATGGAGCCACTTACTTGTGATAGAACGTGTCCGACCTGGCCCAACCCGAGCCCGAATGTTGGACCTGGAAGTGCAATCAGACCCGACATGTTGTCGGGTTCAGGTCGGCTAGCCTGCCTTTAATATGTCAGCCATGTCAGTGATGATTACCACCCGAAAATGCAAAAATATATAAACAGCATACCCCTTCATTATTTTAAAATCTTAGATTCTAAGCTGATCTGATGTTTTTTGTTCAATTTTTATACTCAGAAAAGCGATGAAGAATGGAATGCCTTTCCTCATATTCAGTGCAGGCAAGGAGAAAATGCAGATACAAAAGCAAGATACTGCAGGTGCTGGTATTTCTGAAATAAAAACAGAAAATGCTGGAACTACTCAACAGGTCAGGCAGCATCTGTGGAGACAACAACAGAGTGAATGTTTCAGGTCGATGACCACAGATGCTGCCAGACCTGCTCAGTATTTTCTGTTTCTATTATAGGAAGAACACAGGGCTGGGACAGCACAAGTCAGATACAAAGTAAAGATTGCTTTAGCCTGGCTTCAGTAATGTGTTTTCTACCCCTGCCATAAAAAAGAAGAGTGCAGCTAAAGTAGACATTGGTCCCTTAGAGGCAGAGGCAGGAGAAATCATCATGCGGAATGAGGAAATGGCAGGGTCATTGAACAAATATTTTGTGTCTGTCTTCACACTGGAAGACACAAGTTCCATACCAGAAATAGGCAGTAACCTAGGGGCTAAAAAGAGTGAGGAAATAATGTCAGCTGAGAAAGAGTATTAGAGAAACTTGAGGGACTAAAATTTGACAAGTCCCCGGGACCAGATGGCCTACACCCTAAGGTTCGAAAGGAGATAGCTGCAGAGATAGTGGATGTGCTAGCTATGATTTTCCAGAATTCCTTAGATTCAGGAATGATCTCGTCAGATTGGAAGTTGGCAAGAAAGGCAGTAGAGAGAAAACAGGGAACTACAGGCCAGTTAGCCTAACATCAGTCATTGGGACGATGCTGGAAACTATTATTAAAGTCTTAACATTGCACTTCGAAAAGCATATTATGATTAGAACAAATCAGCATGGTTTTACTAAAGGGAAATCCTGTTTGACAAATTTATTAGAATTTTTTGAGGATGTAACTAGTAGGGTAGATAAAGGGGAACCAGGAGATGCAATATACCTGGATTTCCAAAAGGCCTTTGATATGGTGCCATATAAAAGATTAATAGGCAAGATAAGGTCTCATGGTGTTGAGGGCAATATATTAGCATGGATAGAGGATTGGTTAACAGACAGGAAGCAGAGAGTGGGCATTAATGGAGCATTTTTAAATTGGTGAGCAGTGAATAGTGGGGTGCTACAAAGATCAGTTTTGGGGCCTGAGCTATTTACACTTTATATTAATAACTTGGATGAAGAGACAGAGAGTAATGCACCTCAGTTTGCTGACAATACAAAGCTTGGTGGAAAGGTAAGCTGTGGGGACGACATAGAGAGGCTGCAAAGAGATATGGATGGGATAAGTGATTGAGCAACATGATGGCAAATGGAGTATAATGTAGGGAAGTGTGAAGTTGTTCACTTTGGTTGTAAAAAATAGAAAAGCAGAATTTTTTAAAAAGGTGTGAAACTGGTAAGTGTTGATGCTCAGAGAGACTTGCGTGTACTTGTCCAAGGAACGCAGAAAGTTAACGTGCAGGTGCAGCAGGCTATTAGGAAGGCAAATGGCAAGTTGACCTTTATTGCAAGGGGATTGGAGTACAGGAATAAAGAAGTCTTACTAAAATTGTACAGAGCTTTGGTGAGACCGCACCTGGAATATTATGGGCAGTTTTGTCTGCACATTTAAGGATATACTTGCACTGGAGGCAGTGCAGCAAAGATTTACTAAATTGGCCCCTAGGATGAGGGGGTTGTCCTATAATGACAGGCTGAGTAAATTGGGCCTATATTCTCTGGAGTTCAGAAGAATAAGAAGTGATCTATTTGAGACATACAAGATTCTGAAAGGGCTTGATAGGGTAGAAGCTGAGAGATTGTTTCCACTGGTCAGGGAATCTAGAACATGGGGACACAGTCTCAGGATAAGGGGTCAATCATTCAGGACTGAGATGAGGAGAAATTACTTCACTCAAAGGGTTGTGAATCTTTGGAATTCTCTACCCCATAGGGTTGTGGACGCTCCATCGTTGAATACATTTAAGGCTGAGATAGAAAGATTTTTGGTCTCACAGCGAATCACAGGATATGGGGAGCGGGCAGGAAAGTGGAATTGAAGCCCAAGATCAGCCATGATTGTATTGAATGGCAGAGCAGGCTCGATGGGCCGTATTGTCTACTTCTGCTCCTATTTCTTTTGTTCTTGTTATATCATTAACTGCAAAATGGAACAAGTACCAGACATCCTTCCATCTCTTTTCAACATAGGATACAGTCTCCATAAACTATTACATGTGTTAAAATCAGACAGCTTCAGTATCAGGAACACAGGCAGACCCAGTACCACCGTATTGGCAGCAAGGTGCAAGACCAGTTACACAGTGCTATTAGAAACACGGCCAGACCCAGTACCATCATGCCATAAGGAACACAGCAAGACCCATGTAATCCCAAGCTATCAGGAACAAATAACAGACCCAATAACATCACGACTGCAAGAAGGTGCCAGAACAGTAACACTGCTGTAGTAATATTGTGTTGTCAGGAAGGTTACAGTTCTAGTAATACCAGCGCCAGTAATATTGTGTCATCAGGAAGTGTCAGCTCCAGTGGTACCACACCATCAGGAACACTACCAGCTCCAGGAATACTGCACATTAGAGAGATATCCAGCCTGAGTCAAATCATGTGTTGTTTTAATTTTATTTGATTATAATCAGACTTAGTGGGATGAATCTTACAAAATAAGTCCAAAATATGGCTGCTGGAACCCAATGACGTGAGGTATGCACCATTTTGGGGTGTGTGCCTCATTTCATTATGAAGGGCCAGGTATCAGCACTGCTCATGCTTGTAATTGGCAGCTCACCTATTTAGGAGGTGGAGGGTGGGAGGGAAAGCTGGTGGAGTTCTCACGATTCATAAGCAACCAGCACCTCTTAAAGGGGATGTGACTTTGCATCATGCTGCCTTTGATCTACTACTAAAGCCACAACACCCTCACTTCTCTAATGGTGCCATGGAGGTCTTGGTGGTAGAAGTAACCAAGGGGAAAGAGGTCTTCTTGCCGACAAACCCGAGCTTCAGGTGTCTGTATTCATACTGACAACATCAGTATTAATTTCTTCCTCACTGACCCATTCTGTAACCAAAGGGTATTATTAGTATTACATCATGACCATTTACAACCCCAGCCCACTCCCACTAATTGCAGTCCAGTTAATTGTTTTGGATTCCACAAAGTCTAACAAAGGGTGCCTTGAACCTTCACTGCAATCATGGTGTGCAAGTATATCTGTGTCCATTACCAGTCTGTCAGTGCCCTCTGGAAGGGATTTTTAAAATCACTATAAAATATGCAAACTCAGTCAAACAGGCAGTTCCTGCCCAGTCATTTTCCTGGAGTTTTCATCCTCCACTCAAATTTTTATGGATAGTTCTCTTGCTGCGCAGAATTTTCTTGATTTGGGAGAGACCTCCAACTCAAAACCTCACGGCCAGGGGAAGATTTCTTATGTTTTCCATTTGCAGGATAATCATAAACTCATTCTTCATACTTAAGGTTGTAACTTTGCCATAAGTAATGAACAGAGGAACATTCCCTCTAGACTTCAGCCACTCTTGATTTGGATCCTTAGTATGCACGATTCACCTACTGGTTTTCCTTTGTGCCTGCTTGGTGAGCTGGTAGGGATCAGCAACTCAACATTTGAGAAGAAACTGCCCAAGTGAACCTATGAAATCGAATAATACAGTGCAGTCTCACTCCCCTCCTCTTTCCCCATAGCCCTGCAAATTATTCTTTTTCAGGTATATAATTAATGTCCATTTGAAAGCTACTGTTGAATCTGCCTTCACCTTTTTTTCAGGCAATGTAACAATTCACTGCATAAAATATTGTCCATCTTTATTCCCTGAATTATTTATCAATGATCTTTAATCAGCATCCTCTGGTTACCAATCCTCTTGCTAGTGGAAAGAGCTTCCTCTCATCTGCTCTATCAAACCCTCACCCCACCCCATAATTTTGAACACTTCTATCAAATCTAATTTTCTCTGCTCTAAGGAAAACAATCCGAGCTTCTCTAGTCTCTCCATGTAACTGAAGTTCCTCAGCCCTGGTACCATTCTGACAAATCTCCTTCGCATCCTCTCCAAGGCCTTAACATTCTTTGCAACATAAAGACAGGATGGGTAAAAAATGTTGACAGGGAGTAGATTTCTGAACCCTTTCTACATCCACAGAACAAATCTACCACTGTTGCAGAGAACAATATTAGCAAGACACGAATACAAAAGCCATATACTCTGGTTCTGACAAAAGTTCATCGACCTGAAACACAGATGCTGCTTGACCTGTTGAATATTTCCAGCATTTTCTGTTTTAATTGACAAAACTCACTGAGCTTCTTTAATAAACACCTGCAGCTTAAAGAGACCTCAAAGGAATGTGCCCAAGTGATCGGTCAATACAAACAGCCATAAATGACTTGGCATTTTTTTTATTGCTATATATCTTCCGGAACAGCTGGCTTTTAAAGAATGCACTGTGAGTTAGGGAGAGAATGCGTGTCGTCAGTACATAGTACCTTCCCCTCCTGAGATTCTTGTACAAAGTGTATGTTTTTTGGGAGGAGAAAGCATGGCTCCTTCTAACGTTTTTGTTCTGTTTTCTCCTTGGTTTATTCCTTCCATTGAAGTGCAGTCTGGAAGCCAGGTGGCCTGCTCCCAGGCCCTGCACAATGTTGATTTGGAAACAGTTTATGGGTATGTGTAAGTACAGTCCAAGGGCTAGACAATCTGATTTCATCCATCTGTTTCTATTCATTGAATCCTCACAGCAGCATTACTGTGATCAAAATCTTGGTGTATGGCAGACAGCGGGTGTGAAGCTGTGGGGCACCACTCTGCACTGCTTCACAATTAAACTTTCTGAAATACAGGTCTGCTATGAAAGCACTTTCCCTCCAAAAAAACCCAATGACAAGAGACAGCAGATTTCAGGTTGCATTGGTACAGGCCCTGAGAGCAAGTTTCCGCCTGCCTTCTGGATTGAGAGTGGGTTGAGAGCATCAAACAAGGGGAAAGATGATGGAATAATTTCAGAAACAGTCATGCTTTACTGCTTTAGGTTTCAACCATGGCTCATTTGGCAGAACTCTTGTTTCTGTGTAGGTTGTGGGTCCAAGTCCCACTCTAGAGAACAATCTATGCTGTTACTCCAGTGCAGTGGTGAGCGAGTGCTGCATTGTTGGAGGTGCTGCCTTTCGGGTGAGACATTAAACTAACATCCTGTCTTCCCACGCAGATGGTCATAAAAGACCCACTGGCACTATTCTGAAGAAAAGGATTTCTGTCTAGTGTCCTGGCCAATATTTATCCCTCAATCAACATCACTGAACCAAATTATCTGGTCATTACCACATTGCTGTTTGTGGGATCTTGCTATAGGAAAATTGGGTATTACGTTTTCTACATTACAAGCACATGTTTTTGTTATCGGGTGTGGGCATCACTTGCAAGACCATCATTTATTCCCTATCCCAAACTGCCCTTGGGAAGCTGGTGGTGAGCCACTTTCTTGAATACAACTGAGTAGCTTGCTAGGCCATGTCAAATACAGTTAAGAGTCAACCACATTGCTGTGGGTCTGGAGTCACCCAGACTGGGTAAGGAGAGCAGATTTCCTTCCCTGAAGAACATTATTGAACCAGATAGGTTTTTACAACAATGTGGCAGTTTCATGGTCACCATTACTGATACTAGCCTTTTATTCCAGATCTACTTAATTAACTGAATTTAAATTCCTAGCTGCTGGGGTAGGATTTGAACTTACATCTCCATATCATTAGTCTGGGCCTCTGGATTACTAGTTCAGTAGCCTAACCACCATGCTATTGCACCCCTAAAAAAAGCTATAAAATGCTCTGGGACGTCCTAAGATCCTGAAAGGCACTACACAAATTCAAGTCTTTCTTTTTAACCTGCCCAAAAAGCTGCACACTTTCTGCAAGACACCTAAGAAGTGGAAAGGCTCCTTGACATCGGTGAAAGCCCCATTAATGAGGAATAGTTGGTCTATTTCCTGTTCAGTACTCATGGGGCGTGTCAGTCATTGCCTAATCCAGTGGCAGCTGAACAGATAGAGTTACAACTACCTTTGAAACGGTGTAATGATGAGATTCCAATCCTGCACATACTGAGACTATCTAGCTGATGAAGACATGTGGTGGTTTCTGCTGGTATCCAGGTTTTGTTATCCATTAATTTCATCGAATTAATGTTCATGTCATCACTATCAGGGGGTAATAACTTCAATACAACAGGAACGTTATTTACAAAGCAAAATACTGCAGATGCTGGAAATGTGAAATAAAAACAGAAAATGCTGGAAAAGTTCAAATACTCAGCAGGTCAGGCAGCATCTGTGGAGACAGAAACAGAGTTCACGTTTCAGGTCGACAAATTTTTGTCTGAAAAGGAAAATGTTGGAGCTGTAACAGATTGTAAGCAAGTGCAGAGGCAGGGAAAGTTGGGGGGTGGTAGAACAAAAGAGAAGGTAGGAGAGATTAAGTGACAAAACAGACAATGGTGCAAGGCAAAAGGAGATGGTAATGGACAAGTAAAAAAGCAAAAGATGGGTCTAGAGGAGGTGTAAACGGCAATAGCAAAATATTTACCAACAGCTGCTGTCCAAAAAAAGGGGCAGAGATTATGATCCGAAATTAGTGAACTCAATGTTGGTTGAGTCCCGAGGGTGGTAAAATGCCAAATCAAAAAATTAGGTGCTGCTCCTTGAGGTCATGTTGAGCTTCATTGGAACATTGCAGGAGGCCGAGGAGAGAGTGGGAGAGGGGCAGAGAATTAAAATGACAGGCAACTGGAATCTCGGGATCATGTTTGTGGATTTTTTTGTTTGTATTCATTCACAGGATGTGGGAAAGGTTGGCAAGGCCAGCGTTATTTGCCCATCCCTAATTTCCCTTAAGAAGCTGATACATACGAATTTGGAGCAGTAGGCCACTCAGCCCCTTGAGTCTGCTCTGCCATTCAATAAGATCATGGCTGATCTGATTGTAACCTCAACTCCACATTCCCACCTACTCCCAATAACCTTTCACCCTGTTGCTTATCAATAATCTATCCACCTCGGCCTTAAAAATATTCAAAGACTCTGCTTCCACTGCCTTTTGAGGGAGAGTTCCAAAGACTCACAACCCTCTGAGAGAAAAAATTTCTCCTCATCTCTGTCTTAAATGAGCCGTCTTTTTGAACCGCTGCAGGCAATCTGGTGAAGATACTCCCACAGTGCTGTTGGGTAGGGAGCTTCAAAATTTTGACCTAGCAACAATAGAGGAACACAATATATTTTCAAGTCAGGATGGTGTGTGACATGGAGGGGAACATGTAGGTGGTGATGTTTCCATGTGCCTGCTGCTCTTGTCTTTTTAGGTGGCAGAGGTCCAGAGCTTGGAAGGTGCTATCAAAGAAACTCTGGCAAGTTGCTGCAGTGCACCTTGTAGATGGTACTGTGTGCCATTGGTAGTGCGAGTGAATGCTTAAGCTGGTGCATGGGGTATCAATCAAGCAGTCTACTTTGTCCTAGATGGTGTTGAGCTTTTGAGTGTTGTTGGAGCTGCACTCATCCAGGCAAGTGGAGAGTACTCCATCACACTCCTGGCTTGTGTCTTGTAGATGGTAGAAAGGCTCTTTGGAGTCAGGAGGTGAGTCTGAACTGAACAGAGGTGTTTCAGAAATCTTTGATCAAAATTAATGTTGCAAAAATATATTTTTCATCTAGCTGTTGGTGCTCATCAGTTGCTGTGCTTGAAGGGGTGACTGGGACCCGGCTGCCAGATTGCTGTGTTAGTGGGTTGGGTTTTATGGCTCAGCAGGCTGATTCATATCCTCATTTCCCATTCTGCTGCTGGTTACTGTAGTATCTGCTTCAGCTCCTGCTCCTTGTTTCCTCTCTTTGTCTGAAACAGCAAATTTATAGCTCAATGCCATTTCTCTGAAGTTTTGGTGCTTTTATAAAAATTGCTGCCTTTTCAGATAAGGCATTGAACTGAGGCCTTATGACCCCTTTCTGGTGAAGGAAAAAGATCCTATGCCACTATTTGAAGAGGAGCCAGGGTGGGCTGGGGTTCTCCTCAGTGTCCTGGTCAATATTTATCTCTTAATCAATGTCAGCAACACAGATTATCTCATTGTTGCTTGTGGGAGCTTGTTGTGCACAAATTAGCTGTCATGCTTCCTACATTACAACAGTGATTACACGTCAAAAGTATTTCACTGGCTGTACAATGCTTTCAGCAATCCTGACATTGTGAAAGGCGTTATATAAATGTAAGTTCTTTCTTTACACATTTCTGAAGATGCAAATATGTGTATACCACTTGATATTGTGTTGCAGAATCTACATTCTCTTGCTGCAGAATTTGGGCTCGCTTATTGCTGAAACTGACTTTGAGGTGCTGCATGTGTACAATACAAGTGGATTGAGGACAGAAATATCTAGGAGAATCCTTGAACAGCCTTGAGGGGCTGAATAGCCTTCTGTTATTCCTATGAGGACACTTGGTGGAAGTGACAGATTGTTGGCACCACCAGCAGACAACTCAGTAATACTACAGCCATTTTATAAAATCCAGGACATATAATATCTGCAAATTTATTTCAAATGATATTAAAAGTATTAAATCCAGGACTAGAAAAGGGTCTCACCATGCATCATAACAGTTCAGGTTGGTTCAGTGTTTGTATGTATGAAGCTACAACTGAATTTCCAGTTAAGTCACAGCTTAGTGTTAGACCCACTTATAACTGATCACAGCAGGATATATATTGATTTCAAGTTAGCTGTAGAAATGACCTTGTAGAATTCAATAACTCACTGATTACTTCCTTTCAGGAGTGCACTTGTAATAAGTGATCTGCAAGATGATTGAATGTTATTGTGCCTAATGAGAGTTTGGCAGTCACTTAGAGCACAGTCCTTGCAAAGGCTATTCTGATTAATAACAAAACACTTAAACTAATTTTGTTGAGTGATGTTCGTGATTAAGAGACCATTGCATACGATTACATAAAACAATCCACACATGGGTATCTGCCGTCCAGTATGAACATTCACTCTTACTGTGGTTCAGCTCTGCTCACACAGTCAGCCAGGTTCTAAAGTCCATGCAGCAAAGAGTGATCAAAGGCACTTGTATCATGTACACAGGCCTTTAGATTTACAGTATAGCCCTGCCTACGATGGGCCAAAGGTATTTCCTGCGGCAGGATCTTAGACAATGCCCTTTTCTTCCACTGGGTGGTGAGATGGGTCGAGGCCGCATTGCTTCATTTGCACGGCAATATCAAACAGATAATCGTAGCACTCGCACCTACAGAGGGAGGAGGGAGACACAGAAGTGAATAGGTTTAATGGACAGTGCTTGGGGACAGAATAACGTAACTCACACAAACTGCACTCACATTGTTTTAGCATTTTGCCACGTCTTCCCCCACACGTAGATGCCATGGCGCCGAACCAGTACAGCACAGGAGTCTGGGTACTCTTCCATAGCACGAGCCATTCGTTCCTTCAGGTCTTTCTCTTCTGGTGTATTCTCTATAATGGGGACCACCAGCAGATCATCATACCTGGCAAATGCAAAACATTACATTTTTATAAAACAAGACAATTTTCCTTGTATTTGAATTTGTGCAATGTCCTGTCAAATACCTTCAACAAGATACAGAAAATTTACGATGCCTACATCCCAAGAATGCGCTTTTAAAAAACTGACAACCTCAAAGATCCAAAAATAACAAGATTATTCTAATTTTAAACAGCATTGACCCCCATTTTCTATAATTCCAAAGAACATCCCAAAACAAGAATAAAGAACTGAGCTTTCAATTCCTATTGCTGATGTGTAGCTATATTGATTGTCTTTCTATTTACAACTTCAGCACTCTTTTGGCTGGGTGTGTGTAACTAGGATAAAATGAACACTGCTCTCGTGCTGAGGCCTGTGATCTTCACCAAATTCAGGCCAACATTCCCTCTGCACAGAGTGTTTACGATGTACTAGATACTTTTGGCCAGCTAGTGGGGGACAAATGAAAGCTAAAATGGCATTAATCAGTTATAGTCATAGAGTTACAGAGCACAGAAACAGGCCCTTCAGTCCACCGTGCCTGTGCCGAGCATCAAGCCTATCTTTTCTAATCCCATTTTCCAGCACTTGGCCCATAGCCTTGTATGCTATGGCGTTTCAAGTGCTCATCTAAATACTTCTTAAATGTTGTGAGGATTCCTGCCTCTACCACCCCTTCAGGCAGTGTGTTCCAGATTCCAATCACCTCTGGGTGAACGATTTTTTCCTCAAATCCCCTCTAAACCTCCTGCCCCTTACCTTAAATCTATGCCCCCTGGTTATTGACACCTCCGCTAAGGGAAAAAGTTTCTTCCTGACTACCCGATCTATCCCCTTCATAATTTTGTATACCTCAATCATGTCCCCCCTCAGCCTTCTTTGTTCCAAGGAAAACAACCCCAGCCTATCCAGTCTCTCTTCATAGCTGAAATGCTCCAGCCCAGGCAACATCCTGGTGAATCTCCTCTGCACCCTCTCCAGTGCAATCACATCCTTCCTATAGTGTGGTGCCCAGAACTGGTACCCATATGCCTTCCTAACCACCTTATCTATCTGTGCCACTGCTTTCAGTGATCTATGGACAAGTACACCAAGGTCCCTCTGACCCTCTGTACTTCCTATAGTCCTACCATCCATTGCATATTCCCTTGCCTTATTAGTCCTCCCAAAATGCATCACCTCACACTTCTCAGGATTAAACTCTATTTGCCACTGCTCTGCCTATCTTACCAGGCCATCTATATCGTCCTGTAATCTAAGGCTTTCCTCCTCATTATTTACGACACCATCAATTTTCGTGTCATCTGCAAACTTACTGATCATACCTCCTATATTCACATTAATATCATATTAATAATCATTAATATAAACTACAAATAGCAAGGGTCCCAGCACCGATCCCTGTGGAACACTACTGGTCACAGGCTTCGAATCGCAACAACAACCCTCGACCATCACCCTCTACCTCCTGTCACTAAGCCAATTTTGGATCCAATTTGCCAAATTGCCCTGGATCCCATGGGCTCTTACCTTCTTGACCAAACTCCCATACGGGACCTTATCACAAGCCTTACTGAAGTCCATGTCGACTACATCAATTGCTTTACCCTATTCTACACACCTAGTCACCTCCTCGAAAAATTCAATCAAATTTGTTAGACATGATCTCCCCCTGACAAAGCCCTGCCTCTCCAAGTGGAGATTAATCCTGTCCCTCAGAATTTTTTCCAATAGTTTCCCTACCACTGATGTTAGACTCACTAGCCTGTAATTACCTGGTTTATCCCTGCTACCCTTCTTAAATAATGGTACCATATTCGCTGTCCTCCAACCCTCTGGTACTTCTCCTGTGGCCAGAGAGGATTTGAAAATTTGTGTCAGAGCCCCTGCAATCTCCTCCCTTGCCTCATATAGCAGCCTGGGATACATCTCATCTGGGCCTGGGGATTTATCCACTTTTAAGTCCACTAAAACTGCTAATACCTTCTCCCTTTCAATGCTAATTTGTTCAAATATATCACAATCCCCCTCCCTGATCTCTACACCTACATTGTCCTTCTCCATAGTGAACACAGATGAAAGGTAATCATTTAAAACCGCACCTCTGTCCTCTGGCTCCAGACACAGATTGCCACTTTGGTCCCTAATGGGCCCTACTCTTTCCCTGGTTATCCTCTTGCCTTTAATATACTTATAAAACTTGGTATTTTCCTTTATCTTGCCCTCCAGTGTTTTTTCATGCCCCCTCTTTGCTCCCCTAATTACTTTTTTAAGTACCCCCCCTACACTTTCTATACTCCTCTAGTGCCTCCGCTGTTTTCAGCACTCTGAATCTGCCAAAAGCCTCCTTCCTTTTCCTTATCCAACCCTCTCTCCCCTGACATCCAGGATTCCCTGGACTTAGTCCTACCCTTCACCTTTATGGGAACATGTTGGACCTAAACTCTCACTATTTCCTTTTTGAATGACTCCCACTGGTCTGATGTAGACTTTCCTACAAGTAGCTGCTCCCAGTCCACTTTGATCAAATCCTGTTTTATCATATTGAAATCGGCCTTCCCCTAATTCAGTACCTTTATTTCCGGTCCATCTTTGCCCTTTTCCATAACAACTTAAAATCTTACAGAGTTATGGTCACTATCCCCGAAATGTTCCCCCACTGACACTTCTACCACTTGTCCAGCTTCATTCCTTAAGATTAGGTCCAGTACTGCCCCTTCTCTAGTAGGACTTTTTACGTGCTGGTTCAAAAAGCTCTCCTGGATGCACTTCAAGAATTCTGCCCACTTTAAGCCTTTTGCATAAGTCTATCTCAGTTAATATTGGGGAAGTTGAAATCCCCTATTATTATTACCCTATTACTTTTACACCTCTCTGAGATTTGCTTACATATCTGCTCTTCTATCTCTCCCTGACTATTTGGAGGCCTGTAGTACACTTCCAGTGTATAGTACAGTACAGTGCAGTACGTTTCTCTGTCAATATAATGGGCTGAAAATTTCCAGCATGCCACCAATGTTGGCGGCGAGCTGCAGAGATGGCGGGGTGCACGTGTGGGATTTGCTCCGCGGAGCCGCTGCGATATTCAGCACAGCGGCTCATTTACATGGCCGAGGCAGAGCACCCCCCCCCCCACCCCCACCCCCACTGCATGGGTGCTGGCACCATTGTTAAAGGGCTTCAAGCCCTTACATTGAATTTGATATTTTAAAGTGAGAGGTATTATAAATTTAAAGTAAAAACTTCAATGAAAGTTTCAAGCCCCTCTCCCATCCCCTCAATGACTAAATAATTTATTACTTGCTTTCCACCCCCCCGCAAAAATTTATCTTATGATCCCGACCTTCCCCCCACCAAAGTTTATTGACTTTCACCTTCAAGCCCTTCCCACCATCCCCTCTACCAATTGCAATAGTTTTCCCCGCTCCCCCACCCCACCCCACCCCCCCGCCTTGAAAACCTACCTGCTCCCCACTCCCAACCAGTATGCCACCTTGGATCTCCGAATGGAGATCCGAAGTCATGGGAGTCCCAGCAACCAACCAGAATATGGCAACAGGATGGCCGACAGGAGCAGGTAGGCCATTAATTAACATCAATTTAAATATTTTAATCCTGCTCCTGTAGCCGAGTGGTGGGGAGGTGGGGGGGGGGCAGTGGGCCGCCATGCTGCCACCGGTAATATGGGGCGAGGTCTTCCCGATGTCGAGAGCTGTGGCGGGCCTCTCCCGGAGGCATTTTCCAGGCTCCCCCCTGCCACGACCCCTGACGTCGGAGGGGGGGGGGGGCTGGTAAAATTCACCCCAGTGTTTTATTAGGCTTGCAGCAGTTCCTGTTGACTTTAGAGGCTGCCATTGCTTTGCAGCCAGTGCCTGCCCAAGCCTTCTTTCACTCTTAGGTGTCCGTGCCAATTTGCTTCACCTCTTCTAACTCTTGACTGTGCAATAGTTATTGGCTTATGCTTCTTCATTGTGCTAAAGGCATTGTCTAAATAACTAACATGTCCTTGACATTCTAGAAATGCAGCTTTTCTAAGCCTTTCTTGCATTCCTGTTACTCCCATTTCACTTCTAAATAAAAATTGTTTGCATTTAGCCTGCAATAAAAATGCTCAACGTAACGGCTGCAATGTGACTGTCAATGCTTTACCAATGAGTGGTCACTGGATTATCACCAGGAAAGGGGTAAAGCTCTGCTCATCCTATCACTTTACGCATGATTTGAATATCGGACAGGTTTGGATGAAAATAAATCTTCCTACCCACTATACCATACGCAAATTACGACTGCAAGTTTAAAAGGAAATAAATATGATACTGCTTGGTTAATTAGCAGGATTCAGTGAAACGCCACTGGATTTGTGTTCAGAGTGACACTCATTGAAGAGTACAATACCTGTAATAGCCTCCGGATTGGCATTTACTGATTCCTTTTATCATTTCTTGGTGTGTAATTTGAAACTCCTTTCCTGGGAAGAGAAGGGTTGCCATGACAGCAGCTTTGGAATGCGTGTGTATGACTGCTCCAGATCCTGTAGAAAAATAATCAGCACTTCATGCATACTCCCAAATACATGGAACTGAACCATCAGCACAACATCTTAGAGAAATGCACAGAACTGGTGTTGATAAATCACTATAGCTGTGATGGCCAGCAATGCCTCAAATTTAAAATTCTCATGTTCATGGCCAAATTGCTCCAGGACCTCTAATTCTGGCCTCTTGCACATCCCTGATTTCCTTTGCCCCACCATTGGTAGCTGTGCCTACAGCTACTAAGGCCCAACGCTCTGGAACTCCCATTCGAAATCTCTCCTTGCTCTCCATTCTTCTCCTTCTTTAAAGTGCACCTTAGAACCATAGAAAAAGGTAATTCAGCCCGTCATGTCCGTGCCGGCCGAGAAAAAAAAGAAAATAGAAACTAGTCGCTCAATCTAATCTCACCTTCCAGCACCTGGTCCATAGCCTTCAGGTGCATGTCCATGTACCTTTTAAAATAATTGAGGGTTTCTGCCTCCACTACCATCCTGGCAGTGAATTCCACACACCCACCACCCTCTGGGTGAAAATATTTTACCTCCTGTCCCCTCTAATCCTTCTACCAATCACCTTAAAATCTGTGCCCCCTGATAATTGACCTCTCCGCTGGGGAAACAGGTCCTTCCTGTCTACTCTATCTAGGCCCCTCATAATTTTGTACACCTCAATTAAGTCACCCCTCAGCCTTCTCTGTTCTAAGAAAAACAACCCTAGCCGATTCAATCTTTCCTCATAGCTGCAACTTTCGAGCCCTGGCAACATTCTTGTAAATCTCCTCTGTACTCTCTCCAGTGCAATTATGTCCTCTCTGTAATGTGGTGACCAGAACTGTATTCAAACAGTGGCCTAACCAGCCTTTTATACAGTTCCAGCATTACATCCCTGCTTTTGAATTCTATACCTCAGCCAATAAAGGATAGCATTCCATATGCCTTATTCACCACTCTATCTACCTGTCCTGCCACCTTCAGGGACCTGTGGACATACTCTACAAGGTCTCTCACTTCTTCTACCCTTCTCAATATCTTCCCATTTATTGTGTATTCCCTCCCTTTATTTGGCCTCCCCAAATGCATTACATCACACGTATCTGGATTGAATTCCATTTGCCACTTTTCCACCCACTGAACCAAACCATTGATATAATTCTGGAGTCCACAGTTATTCTCTTCACTATCAACTACACGATCAATTTTTGTGTCATCAGCAAATTTCCCAATCATGCCTCCCACATTTAAGTCTAAATCATTAATATATACCACAAACTGCAAGGGACCCAACACTGAGCCCTGTGGAACGCCACTGGAAACCGCTTTCCAATCACAAAAACATCTGTCGACAACTACCCTTTGTTTCCTGTCCCTGAACCAATTCCGTATCCAACATGCCACATTGCCCTGTATTCCATGGGCTTTCATTTTACTGACCAGTCTGCCATGTGGGACCTTGTCAGATGCTTTACAGATGCCATATAGACCACATCCATTGCACTACCCTCATCAATCCTTCTTGTTACTTCCTCAAAAAACTCCATTAAGTTAGGAAGACATGACCTTCCCTTAACAAATCCATGCTGACCATCCATGATTAATCCGTGCCTCTCTAAGTGGCAGTTTATCCTGTCCCTTAGAATAGATTCTAACAATTTACCCACCACCTATCTCAGACTGACCAGCCTATAATTATTTGGCCTATCCTTCGCACCCTTTTTAAACAATGGTACAACATTCGCAGACCTCCAGTCGTCTGGTACTTCTCTTGTAAACAGTGAGGATTTGAAGATGATCCTCAGGGATTTTTTTCTCCTATTTCCTCCCTGGCTTCTTTTAATAATCTGGGATGCAATCCATCCGGCCCTGGCGATTTATCCACTTTCAAGAGTGTCAGACCCTCTAGTATTTCCTCTCTCATTATGTTTATCGTCTCTAATATTTACACTGTTCCTCTTTAACTACAAAGTCTACATCAACCCTCTCCTTTGTGAAGACAGAGACAAAAAATTCATTAAGAACCCTGCCCACATCTTCTGCATCCACACATAAGTTCCCTTGTACATCTCTGATGGGCCCTACCCTTTCCTTAGTTATCCTCTTGCTCTTAATGTACTGATAAAACATCGTCGGGTTTTCATTGATTTTACTTGCCAATAATTTTTCATGTCCTCTCTTTGCTTTTCTAATTTCCTCTTTTACTTCACCCCTACACATTCAATACTCCTCTAGGCTTTCTGAAGTATTAAGATTTTTGTGATCATCATAAGCTTTCTTTTTCTGCTTCTCAATATGGCAGTACCACCCTTTATCTTAGTGGGAACATGTCTATACTGTGCCTTTGATTTGCCACTGATTTTCCCTCAAGTAGCTGGATCCTGTCCAAATTCGCCAGGTCGCCTTTCAGTTTCTTAAAATTTGCCTTCCCCCAATTTAGAACTTTTACTCCTGTTTTATCTTTGCCCTTTTCCATGATTATGCTAAAACTTACTGTATTATGGTCACTATCTCCAAAATGCTCACCCACTGCTACTTCCTCCACTTACCCAGCTTCATTACCGAAGACTAAATCTAGAATTGCACCCCCTCTCGTTGAGCTTGTTACGCGCTGGCTAAAAAAGTTCTCTTGAATGCAGTTCAAGAATTTTGTCCTCTCTGTGCTCTTCACACTGTTTGCATCCCAGTTGATATTGGGGTAGCTGAAATCCCCAACTATTACCGCCCCATAGTTTTTGCGCTCAGAAATTTGCCACATATTTGTCGTCTATCTCCCTCTCACTATTTGGGGGTCTATAGTACACTCCTAGTAGTGTGGCTGCCCCTTTTTTATTTCTGAGCTCCACCCATATGGCCTCGTTTAATGATTCATTTAGCATATCATCCCTCCTCAAAGCTGTTATTGATTCCTTAACGAATAATACTACACCCCATCCTTTCTTATCTCCCTCTCTAAAACCTATATCCAGGGGTGTTGAGCTGCCATCCTTGCCCCTCTCTGAGCCAAGTTTCCGTTATAGCAACGATATTGTGATGCCATGTGTCTATCTGTGCCCTCAGCTCATCGGCTTTATTTACTGTACTCCTTGCATTTAAATAAATACCCTTTAACACTGCCAAATTCCTGTGCTGCACACTTTTGAACCTTTGCTTCTTCTGTCTTTCAGAGTCATTCGCGAATTTAATGGCTCCTGTTTCCTGCCCTGAAACTGTCCTATCTAAGACTGCGCTCAGGTTCCCATCCCCCTGCCAAGCTAGTTTAAACTATCCCCAACAACACTAGCAAAGCTTCCTGCAAGGATAATTGTCCCAGTCCTGTTCAGGTGCAGACCGTCCGGCTTGTACAGGTCCCACCTTCCCCAGAACCGGTCCCAATGCTCCAGAAATCTGAAGCCCTCCCTCCTGCACCATCTCTCCAGCCATGCATTCATCTGGTATATTTTTCTATTCCTTAAAACCTACCTCCTTGACCAAGCTTTTTGGTCACCTTTTCTGATGTCTCATTATGTGGCTTGGTGTCAAATTTTGTCTGATTACATTCCTGTGAAACAGCATGGAATGTCTTACGTTAAAGGTGCTATATAAATGAGAGTTGCTGTTTCCTTCCCATGATGACCTGCATACATAAGCAGGTTGACATCGGCTGCACAGTTTTATTGTCTTGGCTGCAGCAGTTCTGTAACACCCAAGTTTATCTAATGCTGCCAGCAATCACAGTTCACTGCCCTTCTTCCCTTTACTGTCTTGGTTCAAGAATTGTACTACATCAATAATGTTCCTTTATGAAAGGAAAACTTGCATTTACACCAGAGACAGGCAGAGTGAGAGAGAGGAGCACGGTGAGAGTGGAGGTTTAAAAAGCATGCCAAAAACCCAGAGTCAGAGACAGGAGACAGACAGAGCAAGAGAAAGGAGCACGGCGGGAGCAGAGGTTTAAAAAGCGCGCCAAAAGCCCAGAGTCAGACACCAGAGATAGAGTGAGAGAGAGAGGAGCACGGCGAGAGCGGAGGAGGGATAAATTGAAAAGAAACATCAGAGTGACGTCAGAATCGACAATGAGGGCAGGGAAACAGACAGCTGCTGGGCTGAGTATACAGGTAAGCTTTTAATTTAATTTAAATCAAACACAGCATAACACTTGATCGATTTATCAGTATATATAAATTAAAAACTAAAGCAAATTTTATAATTTATAATAGAGTGAGAGAGAGACCAGCAGTGAGTGTATTAGTTCAAATTAGGACAACTTAATACATAAGCTGTATTAAATATTATTAGGATTTATCAGTATTTATAAGGTTTACTGATAGTAGTAAGGTTTATTAGTATTGGCAAAGCTTTATTATTATTGGTAATGTCTATTAGACCCACAGAGTGCAGATTAAAAGCTGAGTGTGGAGATTCGAGTTTGGTGAGTGCCGAATTTTGTCAAGGGTGCAGAGGTGCTCCATTTTTCCTTTTTTTTAGTACTCTTTTAACCCTCCAGTATTTGGTTCTTGCTTTGGTGCAGTGGAAGGAGATGTTTGGTGAGTACCTGGTAAGCTGTGACATCACAGGCAAGCAGGTAGGTGATTGGTTTGGGAAGAAGCTACCTGTTTAGTGAGCATTTGGTGAGTGATTAAGGTCCATTCTAATCCTAACGTTTAAAATAGTAAAGGAACTAGTGGTAGGCTTAATGAAATATATAAAAAAAGGAAAATAAAATAAATAATTGAATAAAATTATTTAGTAGTTAATTAAAACACATTAAAGATGGCAGGACAGGTGATGTGTCATGGCTGCAGCATGTGGGAGCTTCTGGATGCCAGTCTGATCCAGGACAAACACGTCTGCAGTAAGTGTTTGTGGCTGGAAGCGCTTCGACTCAGAGTCATTGAACTGGAGCAGCAGATACTGCGACACATCAAGGAAGGGGAAAGTTACCTGGACACTTCATATCAGGAGGCGGTCACACCCCTTAGGATAGGGTCTTCTGATTTGGTCAGTGGTCAGGGACAGGAGAGTGTGGCTGCAGCTGAGGCAGGTAAGGGGACCCAGAGGGCAGGAGTGCAGGAGCCTCAGTCTTTGCGAGTGTCCAACAGGTCTGAGGTTCTTGCAGCTTGTCTGGATGAGAGTGGGGGCTGCAGGGTGGATGAGCAACCTGACCATGGCACCGTGTTACAGGAAGCCATTCAAGTAGCGGGAGAAAAAAGGAATGCAGTGGTAGCAGGGGGCAGTATAGTTAGCGGGATTGACACTGTTCTCTGCAGCAAAGAGCAAGAGTCCAGATGGCTGTGTTGTCTGCCCGGTGCCAGGGTTCTGGACATCTGCTCAGGGCTGGAGAGGAACGTACAGTGGGAGGGGGAGAATCCAGTCGTTGTGGTCTATGTAAGTACCAACGACATAGGCATGACAAGGAAAGTGGTTCTGCATAGTCAATATGAGGAACTAGGCACCAAATTAAGAAGCAAAACCTCAAAGGTAATAAACTCTGGATTGCTACCCGAGCCACGTGCAAATTATCATAGGGCAAATAAGGTTAGAGAAATTAATGCGTGGCTCAAAGCCTGGTGTGGTAGAATGGGGAAATTAACGGCTGTACCGTTGGGACAGTCTACACCTCAACTGTGCTGGGGCCGGTGTTCTAGCAAGCTGCATAACTAGGGAAGTAGAGAGGGTTTTAAACTCGGCGTAAGGGATCAAATTTGGGAAGGTATGGTAAATCAAGGAGCAGAGACAAGGCAAGAGAGAAAGGTATTAAGGTGGGAAATTATAAACAACTGTAACAGGAAATGACACAGCGTACAAATCTAAGAGTAAATCAACAGATAAGGCTAGAGGTTTCAAAAATAATAAAAGGACAAAACTGAAGGCTCTGTATCTGAATGCATGTGCAAATAGAAATAAAGAAGTACGATCTGACAGCCATTACAGAGACATGGCTGCAGGATGGCATAGATTGAGACCTGAATATTGACGGGTACATGAAGGATAGGAAGCTAGGAAAAGGTGGAGGGGTAGCTCTGTTAATTAATGATCATATTAGCTCAATAGAGAAGGATGACCTAAGTTTAGAAGACCAGGATGTAGAAGCAGGTGGGCAGAGATGAGAAATCATAAAGGCAAGAAGTCACTTGTGGGAGTGGTGTACAGGTCACCTAACATTAACCACATTGTAGGAAGGGGTATAAAGGAAGAAATAGTGGCAGCTTGTCAGAAAGGTACCGTGATAATTATGGAGGATTTTCATTTATATATAGACTGGAAAAATCAGATGGGCAGAGGTAGCCTAGGTGAGGAGTACATAGAATGTTTTCGGGGTAATTTCTTGGAACAATACGTTCTGGAGCCAACCAGGTTATACTAGACCTGGTATTGTGCAACAAGATAGGATGAATTAATGACATTATACTTAAGGCACTCCTAGGTAGCAGTGATCATAATATGATTGAATTTTACATTCAGTTTGAGGGAAAGAAGAGTGGGCGCAAGACTAATATTTTAACCTTAAATAAGTGGAATTATGAGGGCAAGAAAGCAGAGCTAGCTAAAGTGAACTGGCAAATCAAGTTAAGGGATAGGTCAATAGAGATGTAGTGGCAGACATTTAAGGGGATATTTCAGAATACACAGAATGGATACAATTCAGCGAGAAGAAAAAATTCCAAGGGTGGGACCCGCCATCCGTGGTTAACTAAAACAGTTAAAGATAGTATCAAACTTAAAGAAAAAGCCTAGATGGGAGGCAGGTCAGAAGATTGGATAGAATATAAAAAACAGCAAAGAATGACTAAAAGATTGATAAGGAAGGTAAAATTTGAGTACGAGAGAAAGCTAGCTAGAAATATAAAGACTGATAGTAAAAGCTTCTATAGATATTTAAAAAAGAAAAGTTAACAAAGTGAGCGTTGGTCCTAAAGAAAGTGAGTCTGGGGAATTAATAATGGATAATAGGGAGATGGCAGATGAATTGGATAGATATTTTGCATCGGTCTTCACTATTGAGGATACAAGCAACATCACAGTATTAGCTGTAAGTTAGGAAATGGAAAGGAGGGAGGAACTCAAGAAAATTACGATCACCAGAGAAATGGTACTGAACAAATTGTTGGAGCTGCGGACTGACAAGTCCCCCGGTCCTGACAGACTTCATCCTAGGGTGTTAAAAGAAGAGGCTAGTGAGAAAGTTGATGTATTAGTTTTAATTTTCCAAAATTCTCTAGATTCGGGGAAGGTTTCGTTAGATTGGAAAATAGTGAATGTAACTCTTTTATTCAAAAAGACAGGGAGACAGAATGTAGGAAACTCCAGGCCAGTTAGCTTAACATCTGTCTTAGGAAAATGTTAGAAGCTATTATTAAAGATGTTATAGCAGGGCATTTAGAAAAATTCAAGGTTATCAGGCAGAGTCAACATGGATTTGTGAAAGGGAAATCATGTTTAACCAATTTATTGGAGTTCTTTGAGGGAGTTACATGTGCTGTGGATAAAGGGGAAACGGTGGATGTATTGTATTTAGATTTCCAGAAGGCATTTGATAAGGTGCTACATCGTTTATCATGAGGGGAATTGAATACAAAAGTAGGGAGATTATGCTTCAGCTATAGAGGGCATTGGTGAGACCACATCTGGAGTACTGTATATAGAACTGGTCTCCTTATTTAAGGAAGGATGTAAACGCGTTGGATGCAGTACAGAGGTGGTTTACTAGGCTAATACCTGGAATGGGCGGGCTGTCTTACGAGGTAAGATTGGACAGGCGAGGCTTATATCCACTGGAATTTAGAAGAGTAAGAGGTGCCTTGATTGAAACATATAAGATCCTGAGGGGTCTTGACAGGGTGGATGTGGAAAGGATGTTTCCCCTTGTGGAATAATCTAGAACTAGGGGTCACTGTTAAAAAATAAGGGGTCACAGAGGGTCGTGAGTCTTTGGAATTCTTTTCCTCGAAAGGCGGTGGAAGCAGAGTCTTTGAATATTTTTGAGGCAGAGGTAGATAGATTCTTGATAAGCAAGGGGGTGGAAGGTTATCAGGGCTAGGTGAAAATGTGGAGTAATCAGTTCAGCCATGAATTTATTGAATGGCGGAGCAGACTCGAAGGGTCGAGTGGCCTACTCCTGCTCCTAATTCGTATGTTTGTACGTATGTTCGTATGTAACACTTTTAGTATAATACTGTAAATGTCTCAAGTCAGGAGGAAAAGTTTAGGAAAGCTAGATAGAAGAGATGAATTTGAAATGAATAGGAAGTAACTGAAGTAGTAGACAGGAGAATAACTATGGGTAATATTAGCTAAAATCAAAGCGCGTGGAATTGAAGGCAAAGTATTGACCTGGTTAGGTGATTGGTTAGGAGATAGAAGACAGAGAGTTGCGATCATGGATATGTACTCAAATTGGAAGCAAGGGCCTAATGGTGTCCCACAAGAACCATCGCTGGGGTTTCAATTATTCACTACATTTATGAATGACATGAGTAACACAATAGAAGGCTGGATACTGAAGTTTACCGAACACAAAATAGTTTAGAGAGGAACCTAAAATTACAAAGAAACATCGACAGATTAAGCGAATGGGCAAAATTGTGGAGTAAGTGTGAAGTCATCCATTTTGGACCAAAAATGGCAAGACCCAAGTATTATTTCAATAGTAAAAAGCTAGGAACAGTGGACGTCCAAAGAGATTTATGGGTCCATGGATATAGATCACTAAAATATAGTGGTCAGGCGCAAAAAAATGAAAAAGGTTAATGGAATGACAGGCTGGAATATAAACGGGAGAAAGTTTTTCTGCACCTGTACAGACCACATCTGGTGTGCTTGTACAGCTCTGGGCCCTCAGAACGGATATATTGGCCTTGGGATAAAATGCAGCACAGATTCACCAGAATGCTATCAGGGCTCCGAGTGAAATTATTCCGAAAGATTACATAAACTGGGCATTATTCCCTGGAATATAGGTAGTTAAGGGTTTTAGGATTTTGAAAGGTGGATAGAAAGAAACCTTTTCCCCTGGTAGGGGAGTCCAGGACAAGGGGACATAACCTTAAGTCAGAGACAGGCCATTCAGAAAGGAATTTAGGAAACACTTCTTCATGTAAACGATGGTAGAAATGCAGAACTCCATCCCAAAAAAAGGAATAGCTGTTAGCTCAATTAATGATATTAAAACTGAAATCGATCGATTTTTGCTAGGTAAGATTATAAAAGGATATGAAGCCAAAGCAGGTTGATGGAGTTAAAAAAAGATCAGCTATGATCTTATTAAGAGGTAGAACAGGCTAGATGGGCTGAATGGTCTACTTCTAATACTATAAAATGTTCTTAATAGAGAGGAACAGAGGAGATTTCAAAGAGTAGGACCAAGATAGCTGACGGGTAGAAAGGAAGCGGATGCAGAGAAGGACAGTGAGAGGAACAGAGTCTTCAGGGATCATGAAGAGCTAGAGTATTGGAGGAGATTGTATAGGTACGAGATAGCGGAGAAAAGCCAGGCAAGGATTTGCATTTGAGGTCATGGATTTGAACTGAATGTGTTCGTGAATAGGGAGGAGTCAATGCAGGTCAGTGAAATCAAGGGTGATGGGCAAGCAGAACTTGGTGTCAGACTGGATATGTGTGGCAGATTTGGACAAGTTGGAGTTACGAGAATGGACTTTGTGAAGTTAGCAAGGAGAGTATTGAGCAGTCAACCCTGTAGATGAAGAATGTGTAAGGGTTTCTGCAGCTGAGGGTTTGAGGAGGAGGCAGCGGCAATCAATGTTGTGAAATTGGAAATAAAGCCGTCTTGGGGATAGATAGGATGTGGAGCGCAGGGTTGGACAGAATGGTAGGATGTGGGCTGGGGACAAAAAGAGGAAGAAGAAGCTGCATAAATGGTTTTGATCCTAGAGACAAAAACCTGTGTGCTGTTAGAATTAAGCATGAAAGAAGGGGTGGCAGCTGATCAGTGAAAATGGAACCAGGTTTGCATAAGTTTGATAGACTATTATATTAATTTTCACATTCTTGCACCAGCGCAAACTGAACCTGATGGGATTTGCTGCCTGGACTAGGTTGTATGTCTCTGTCAGCAAAATTGTTTCAACATTGAAGGGGAGTCTGCATTTGCTGCATTATAGTTGGTGCCTTAATGGTGTGTGAAACATAATACTGTTGGGATTTGCATATTGCTTTGCATATAAAATTATTCTCAAAATATATTCATTATATATTAGACCACCTTCAACTTGACTAACTGGTCAGAGATGGAGAAGCTGAATTGTTTAGGCTGTTACACCAAAGTGGGGGCATTCTATCTCCAAGGGACTGGGCTGGAGGACAGCATGTACACTCCAATTCAGAGCGTGTCCGCTCCAATTCAGAGGCAGCATGTACTAGCTCACATGTTTTATACATTGAAAACAAGAGGCAGCATGAACTCTCTCATGGCATATGCAAACCAAATGAGAGAAAGCATGTCCTCCCACACAATGTGTACATTCCAATTCAGAAGCAGCACGTAACACAAGTATTCTGAAGGAAGTTGTGTATGGACTTCTTACCTCGCATGGTGTATGCATTCATAAAGAGAGGTGTGCATTGACTTTTCTTTAGCTTCTTTGACGGTGGAGGGCCAGAGATGTCACATCCTTTGATGTCACAGACAAACATATCATCACGCTGCAAGGGAGTCAGTGGAATTTAGGAGCACTGAATTGAACAGAGACTGTTAAGCACCATCACTTAGGACAGAGAACAGTGAGAGTTAATTCTGATCTAGTACTAACTGCCAGCCTGCCTGCTGGGCTGGTGTCTCAGAGTGGTAGGAGCTGAACTCTTACCAACAATATACATTCTGTGCTTTATGGTTACTGATTCCTCCCACACAGTTTTACATTTTTCAACAAAAGGAAAGAGCAAGTCAGAGGCTTTAACTTCATTCAGTTATGGAGCAGTAATTTGCTGAATTAGTAACCCTACAACCATCATAATAGTCATTCACTGTAAAAAACACAGCAGTGCAACAGTTGGGACCTAAAAGGCTTTGCAGGATTTCTGCCACTATTAGTGCCTAATTGCTTAAAAAATAAGCAAATTACTTAAATGAAACATGCTCTTAGGAGTATATGACAGACCGATGTGGAGAGAAATGCTCAATCTCCCTCAGTTTGGATTTTTGATCACCTGTGTTCACCAATCACCAATGCAGAACAACTTTAAACAAACATAAACCATTGAGATTTGGACTGGCAGACTTTTCAAATTATCTGAAGCTGATTCACATTAATCATGATCTCAGTGGCAGATTGGACTAAGTGCCCCGCACTTGAAGCTGGCAGTTATTTAACCCACACAATGTCAACAGTATATGAGTGTAAAATGCTGCATATAACTAACCAAACAGTGTCATAAAGTATCAGCTCTTCACTCTGCTATTAACAGATGATAGTTTATGAAGTAGGAAAAGGAAATTATTTTAAAATATATTTCAATATTTGATTATTGCAGATGACAACATTCACTTAGAGAAGGGACCTGTTAACAGAACTGGTTAGATATACATTGATGCAGATTTTGCAGTATAAATGACAGTAAGGCTATCAACACAAACCATTATTAAAGCATAGCTCAGACAGCAACTTCTGGTACCGCACATTTGCAGTTAAACTGCTGTATATAATTATATCAGCGATTATCAGGAAGATTCTGTCCAAGTTGCCCTGCTCCTCCAGAAGCTTCGCTATATCACAGAATCACTGAATTATTACAGTGCAGAAGGAGGCCATTTGGCCCATCATGTCTGTATCAGCTCTTTGAAAGAGCAATTCACTCAGTTCCATTCCCCTGCCTTCTCCCCCTAACCCTGCACATTCTTCCTTTTCATGTAACAGACTAATTCCCTTTTGGATGCTTCAATTGAACCTGCCTCCACCACACTCTCAGGCAGTGCATTCCAGAACTTAACCACTCGCTGCGTGAAAGTTTTTCTTCATGTCACTTTTGCTTCTCTTACAAAATACTTCAAATCTGTGCTGTCTCCTTCTCGATCCTTTCATGAGTGGGAACAGCTATAATAGTATCTCGCCAAGAGACCTGGCATTGAAATATATGGAAAGGCATGAAGTGGTGATACTTATATGGTAAATAACACTAAACTTGCCACGAAAAGTCAGGATTTGCCCATTCTAGTGTAAGTAAATTTTTAATGGTGTGATAAGTCTTAAATACTGCCAAACAATCTTTCTGGCAATGAAAATTAACTTTTACAAGTGTTGGGTCTCATTTCTTCAGAATTTAATCATTGTCGGAGACTTCATCCAATCTTTCTTTCTCTCTCTTTTTAATTTTCTTTCAGTACCTGATTTGATATTGAATTCATTATGCCACTTCTCACCTCCTGGTTCAGACTATTTTCTGCTCAGTAAGGATTCTTCCATCTGATTGGTTAAGGAGATGCACAATTGCTTGGCCTGTTCATACAGGTCCTAGATCCCCTGTAGAGGTTGCTGCACTGAAATAGCTCTCCAATTACATGTTCCAGTGCAAAATCTCACAGAAAGTCTGTGGGCAATTCCAAGTATAACAAATGGCTGGCACTGTTCATTTACCACTGACCTTAAAATCCAGGCTATAGTTACTTCCTTCCCAGAAGCAAGAGTGCTACTACTGAGTCAAGAGATGTTGTTTGTAAATCCATCGCTGCTTTTGAGCTGAAATATTTTAATGGCTCACTGTCCTTGTTCCCCGCCTCCCTCTGAAGCAAAAATATATTGTGCAACAGAAAAGAAGCATCGTGAACCAATCAGTACTGGTGCCACTCAGATATATTTCACTGTGTTGCTTTTCCGCACCCCAGAGTTTATTGATGATACATCCCAAATCCCAAAAGGCCAGAATATACCAGTTTCTCTCCTCACTGCACTGTTATCCTCTGCTAGATTAATAGATTGCCTCTGACTCCACTCCTACCCCAGTTTATTAATTGTCTCCTCCCCCTGATGTGCCTCCTTGGCTGTTGGCTGTTATTCCTTTTGTAGCCACCTGCTTCCCTGTCATCATCAAATTCCTCCCCACTGAGAAACTTTTCTGATCTTGTCTCAGATTAGCAGAAATGGTTACTGTGTAGTCACCAGAACTGAATACAGTACTCCCAAGTAGAAAGTCTCGGTATAAACTCTATAGGTCTGTACTCTTGTTCTCACTGTATCCCAAAATCCTTAATGTTGTTTTAAAATTGTTTTGCCATATTGAAATTGACAAGTCAAAGCATTATTCCCAAGACTATTTCTAAACCTCCCTCTGTCAGTTTAATCCCATTTGTTGGATGCTTATGCCCCACATCTTTCTGATCTTTGTATCAGCTTTAAATCCAGTTTGGGTATTCTCTGCCCAGTTGTATGAGGACCTAAATCTTTTGACTACAAGTTTGACTCTACTGATCTTTCTATGTTAGTGTCATCAGAATACTTGACTAGTGTTGACTTATTTTTGGTATCTGGGTTATGCATACAGATGATAAATGACAGGAACCCAAGTAATCTTGCCAACTGAAGGCTCTTTAATCTCTCATGAAGTTTCTCTCCAGCAATAGGCCTGTCTTAAACAGTATTACAGAAAGGTAGTAAGTGGTGTGTATGGCTTCCGCTTTGCACCTCTCAACTGACTGCAAATTGTGTTTTGTTAAAAATGGTGTTTAGTCCCTGAGTGTTTAAGGGTCAAATAAACAGACAAACAACAGGTTTTGCCGTAAGATAAAAAAAATAACTATTTTTAAACAATTCCCGAAATGGTCACAACCTTACCCACGCATGCATTCACACACACATGCACCCACAAGAATAGATAGATAGAGAGAAAAGGGTAGGATGCAATTAAAGTCTGAATTACTGTACAAGAGTCCGTTGCTTGAACAAAAACCTTCAGATTTTCTTTCGGGAGGAAATTTATAATGGTGTTGTAGGCCTGAATGCTCCTTGTATTGGAATTGATGAAGTGTTATAGTCTTCTGTGGTTAAAACTCAGCCCAAATGTGTTGGTGTGAATCCTGGTTTACTTTCACAGATGGAGAGTCCCAAAGTCACCTTGTAATTTCTCTGCTGCAGTGATTGTTCAAGTTGTTATTCAGCAGGTTCTTCTCCTTAGCTGGACCGTATCTCACAGTGTTTGGCTGGAACTGGTTACTGTGGTCTTTTGTTGATTTCCCCTCTCTCCAGTGATCTACCTTTTAAGGTAAAACCTCATCACGCTTGAGTGTCTGTCAGGTGACAAAGGGCCCTCTCCTCTCGTGTGACCATACAATGGTCCAGGATATGGAAACCATTGCTATCCTTTGACATCTGGATGGGGACCATTCTGTTTGAGTGATGCTACTTCAACTCTATTTATCTTGGTTTGGGCTATGGAGTCAGTCTGTCTACAGAACCTTTGTGAGTCCCATTTCGGTAGGTAGCGATCATTAACATGAAATGGTTTACATTCTATTTCAGTAATGTATCTTCCCCAAAGCTAATTCAGACACAAAAATAAAAGCAAAATAATGCGGATGCTGGAAATCTGAAATAAAAACAAGAAATGCTGGAAATACTCAGCAGGTCTAGCAGCATCTGTGGAGAGAGAAGCAGAGTTAAAGTTTCAGGTCAGTGCCCCTTCTTTAGAACTGGCAAATATTAGAAATGTAAAAGGTTATAAGCAAGTAAAGCAGGGGTGGGGCAAGAGATAACAAAGGAGAAGGTGTAGAAAGGACAAGGTCACAGGATAGCTGACCAGAAGGTCGTGGAGCAAAGGCAAACAATATGTTAATGGTGTGTTGAAAGACAAAGCATTAGTACAGATAGGGTGTTAACGGACTGAAAATTGAACAGCCGCAAGTATAAACATGAAAAAAAACAGTGCTTAAGTAAACTGAACAAACTAAGATGAAATAAAATCAAATAAACACAAAAAAAAATTTTTAAAAAGGAAAAAGAAAAAAATAACCTAAAATAAAAGTAAAATGGGGGGCCCGTCATGCTCTGAAATTACTGAACTCAATGTTCAGTCTGGCAGGCTGTAGTGTGCCTAATCGGTAAATGAGATGCTGTTCCTCGAGCTTGTGTTGATGTTCACTGGAACACTGCAGCTATCCCAGGACAGAGATGTGAGCATGTGAGCAGGAGGGAGTGTTGAAATGGCAAGAAAATGGCAAGCAACCGGAAGCTCGGGGTCCTGCTTGCGGACTGAGTGGAGGTGTTCCGCAAAGCGGTCACCCAGTCTGCATTTGGTCTCCCCAGTGTAGAGGAGACCACATTGTGAGCAGCGAATACAGTATACTACATTGAAAGAAGTACAAGTAAATCGCTGCTTCACCTGAAAGGAGTGTTTGGGGCCTGGGATAGTGAGGAGAGAGGAGGCAAATGGGCAGGTATTACACCTCCTGCTATTGCAGGGGAAGGTGCCATGGGAAGGGGACGAGTGGTGGGGGTGATGGAGGAGTGGATCAGGGTCTGTCTCCACCTCCATCCCACACCAGGGCGGTCTGAGGGCTCTCCGCTTCTTCCTTGAACAGAGGCCCAACCAGTCCCCATCCGCCACCACCCTCCTCCGCCTGGCTGAACTTGTTCTCACATTGAACAACTTCTCCTTCAACTCCACTCACTTCCTTCAAGTAAAAGGTGTTGCTATGGGTACCCACATTTAGATTTTTAGATTTAGAGATACAGCACTGAAACAGGCCCTTCGGCCCACCGAGTCTGTGCCGACCATTAAATATCCATTTATACTAATCCTACACTAATCCCATATTCCTACCACATCCTCATCTGTCCCTATATTCCCCTACCACCTACCTATACTAGGGGCAATTTATAATGGCCAATTTACCTATCAACCTGCAAGTCTTTTGGCTGTGGGAGGAAACCGGAGCACCCGGAGGAAACCCACGCAGACACAGGGAGAACTTGCAAACTCCACACAGGCAGTACCCAGAATTGAACCCAGGTTGCTGGAGCTGTGAGGCTGCGGTGCTAACCACGAGGCCACTGTGCCGCATGGGTCCTAGTTATCCCTTTTTGTGGGATATGTCGAACATTCCTTGTTCCAGTCCTACTCAGGCCCCCTCTCCCAACTCTTTTTCCGGTACACTGATGACTGTATCGGTGCCATTTCCTGCTCCCACCCCAAACTGGAAAACTTTATCAACTTTGCTTCTAATTTCCACCCTTCTCTCACCTTTAGAGGTCCATCTCTGACACTTCTCTTCCCTTTCTTGACTTCTCTATCGCAATCTCTGGGGATAGGCTGTCTACTAATATCCATTATAAGCCCACCAACTCCCACAGCTACCTCGACTACACTTCTTCACACCCTGCCTCCTGTAAGGACTCCATTCCATTCTCCCAGTTTCTCTGTCTCCGACACATCCGCTCTGATGATGCTACCTTCCATATCAGCGCTTCTGATATGTCTTCCTTTTTCCTCAACCGAGGATTCCCCCCCACTGTGGTTGACAGGGCCCTCAACTGTGTCTGGCCCATTTCCCGCACCTCTACCCTCACCCCTTCCCCTCCCTCCCAGAACCGTGACAGGGTTCCTCTTGTCCTCACTTTCCACCCCATCAGCCTCCATATCCAAGGAATCATCCTCCGTCATTTCCGCCACCTCCAGCGTGATGCCACTACCAAACGCATCTTCCCCTCCCTTCCCCTGTCAGCATTCCAAAGGGATCGTTCCCTCCATGACACCTTGGTCCACTCCTCCATTACCCCCACCACCTCGGCCCCTTCCCATGGCACCTTCCCCTGCAATCGCAGGAGGTGTAATACCTGTCCATTTACCTCCTCTCTCCTCACTATCCCAGGCCCCAAACACTCCTTTCAGGTAAAGCAGCCATTTACTTGTACTTCTTTCAATGTAGTATACTGTATTCGCTGCTCACAATGTGGTCTCCTCTACATTGGGGAGACCAAATGCAGACTGGGTGACTGCTTTGCGGAACACCTCCACTCAGTCCGCAAGCAGGACCCTGAGCTTCCGGTTGTTTGCCATCTCAACATTCCCTCCCGCTCTCATGCTCACATCTCTGTCCTGGGATTGCTGCAGTGTCCCAGTGAACATCAACGCAAGCTCGAGTAACAGCATCTCATTTACCGAATCGGCAAACTACAGCCTGCCAGACTGAACATTGAGTTCAATAATTTCAGAGCATGACGGGCCCCCCATTTTACTTTTATTTCAGGTTATTTTTTTATTTTTCCTTTAAAAAAATTTTTTTTGTGTTTATTTTATTTTATTTCATCTTAGTTTGTTCAGTTTGCTTACCTACTGTTTTTTTTCATGTTTGTACTTGCGGCTGTTCAATTTTCAGTCCGTTAACACACTATCTGTACTAATGCTTTGTCTTTCAACACACCATTAACATATTGTCTGCCTTTGCTCCACGACCTTCTGGTCAGCTATCCTGTGACCTTGTCCTATCTACACCTTCTCCTTTGTTATCTCTTTCCCCACCTCCACTTTACTTGCTTATAACCTTTTACATTTCTAATAGTTCTGAAGAAGGGGCACTGACCTGAAACGTTAACTCTGCTTCTCTCTCCACAGATGCTGCCAGATCTACTGAGTATTTCCAGCATTTCTTATTTCTAATTCAGTCACAGTTAATGAATTTTGTCTTTGCAGACAGGCTTGCTAATTGACAGTACAAGAGGGATCACCTGACCACTACTCTATTTTGTCTGTGGTACAAATGTGCCCATTTTCTTGTGGTTCAGTTCAACAGTTGATTTTTATCTCATAATTCCTCCAGTTCATTGTTTATTTCATCACAGCTACTTCTGAGCATAGCAATAACCACTACCATACTACTACCTAAGGGGAAAATTCCTACAGCAAAATTTGAGAACTGCAGATAAATATTAATGGCTAATGTTACCAGCCATGGTTCAGTTGGTAGCACTCTTGCCTCTGAGTCAGAAGGTTGTGGGTTCAAGTCCCATTCTGGAGACTTGAGGACATAATTTGGGCTGACATTTTATCGCAGTTCTGAGGGCATGCTGCACTGCAAGAGGTGCTATCTTTCAGATGACATATTAAAACAAGGCCCATTCAGGTGGATTTAAAAGATCCCATGGCACTAGTCAAAGAGAGCAGGTGTGTTCTCCCTGGTGTTCTTGCCAATATTTATTCCTCAACTGGTAATGCGAAAACATGAAATAAAAACAGAAAATGCAGAAAATATACAGTCGGTTTGGCAGCATCCGTTGACATGGAAAAAGAGCTAACTTTTGAGGTCTATGACCTTTCATAAGAAGTCTTTTTCGTGAAACTGGTCATTATCACCTTGTTGTTTGCGGACCTTGCTGCGTGGACATTGGGTGCTACTTTCCCAACATTACAACAGTGCCTACACTTCAGAAGCACGTTTGGACATCCTGAAATCATGAAAGTTATGACATAAATGCAAGCCTTTCTTTCTTTTTCTTTACCACAACAAATTCATTATATACCTGGATCCTCTCCTTCTGAACACCCGATGGAGCAATGTAGATTTCATTCCTGAAAAGGAAAATATTTAGTTTCAGACTTCAAAGAAACAAGTACTTAACACAGATTCAGTGCATAGCACAGAGACAGAATAGGTAAAAACAAGTGCCAGCAACAGAGCTTAACACAGAAAGAGAGAGAATAAAAGATCCTTATTGTCTTAATCCTAAAAAATCAAGAATTCAAGCTGTGATTTTATCTGGTTTTACAGGCTCTTTTTGCATGGGATAATCCTCAACAAAGTATAACAGGTCTTGGGCTATATAAAAAAACTACTGAGGAACAGCAGATCTCAGTCAGGCCAGTTCAGGATCCAAATCACTGAATTTTGTCAGAGCAGTTTTAGAATCCTGACAGTGTGCTGTGATGAACACATAAACTAACTGGTTGAAATCTGTTGGAAGGAAACAGGTTTCGTTGCCATTTCTCCTTTCAATCTATGATCCTCACAGGGCAATTTTATTTTATTAGTATCTGCACCAGAGAACATGAAACCCTGTGGAACAGAATATTCTAAGCTGCCAATCTTAATTATTCAAATGCAAAGTTCTAAATCAGGGAGTGATATTGTTCGGCACACTGCACAAATAGCTCATAGCTGGTTCAATACCCAGTATAATTTAAAGGATACAGACCAGCAGGCTGACAGATGGCATCTCCATGCTACAGCCCATTCACTACAACACTGCAGAGAAGTGGGTGCACTGTTAGTCTTCTATAAGATCCATCTGGAGCAGCACAGTGAGAATGGGCAGACCTGAATTTCTAGGCCATAGAAGAAAAAAAGCTTGGTAAATCTTTATAAATACTGATTAGGCCTTAGCTAGAGTATTGCATCCTATTCTGGGCACCACACTTCAGAAACGACATCAATGCCTTAGAGAGTGCAGAGGAGATTTACCAGATGCCAGAGATGAAGGACTTCAGTTCTGTAGAGAGACTAGAAAAGTGGAGATTGTTCTCCTTACAGTGGAGATGGTTAAGGGGAGATTTGATATAGGTGTAAAAAATTGTGAGGGATTTTGATAGAGTAAGGAGGAACTGTTTCTGCTGGCAGAAGGCCCGATAACTAGAGGTCACAGATTTAATATAATTGGCAAAAGAACCATAGGTGAGAGGAGACGACTTTTACTATTACATAGCAAGTTACTGTGATCTGGAATGCACTGCCTGAAAGTATGGTGGAAGCAGATTCGATAATAACTTTCAAAAGGGAATTGTGTAAATACTTGAAGTGGGAAAAAATTGCAGGAATTTGGGGAAAGAGCAGGTGAGTGGGATTAATTGGATAGCTCTTTCAAAAAGCTGCCAAAAATATGATAGGCTGAATGGCCTTCTTCCGTGCTGTATGATTCTATGATTAGACAATGTCCCAGACACTACCATCACCATCCTCGGGTAAGGACAGACCCAGCAGAGGTGGCGGCACAGTGGTATACGGTCGAGAGGCAGTTGCCCTGGGAGTCCTCAACATCGACTCCGGACCCCATGAAGTCTCATAGCATCAAGTCAAACATGGGCAAGGAAACATCTTGCTGATTACCACCTACCACCTGCGGCACAGTGGCGCAGTGGTTAGCACCGCAGCCTCACAGCTCCAGGGACCCGGGTTCGATTCTGGGTACTGCCTGTGCGGAGTTTGCAAGTTCTCCCTGTGCCTGCGTGGGTTTCCTCCGGGTGCTCCGGTTTCCTCCCACATGCCAAAGACTTGCAGGTTGATAGGTTAATTGGCCATTATAAATTGCCCCTAGTATAGGTAGGTGGTAGGGAAATATATAGGGACAGGTGGGGATGTGATAGGAATATGGGATTAGTGTAAGATTAGTATAAATGGGTGGTTGATGGTCGGCACAGACTCGGTGGGCCGAAGGGCCTGTTTCAGTGCTGTATCTCTAAAACTAAAAACCCTCCCTCAGCTGATGAATCGGTACTCTTCCATGTTGAACAACACTTGGAGGATGCACTGAGGGTGGCAAGGGCACAGAATGTACTCTGGGTGGGGGACTTCAATGTCCATCACCAACAGTGGCTCGGTTGCACCACTATTGACCGAGCTGGCCGAGTCCTAAAGGACATAGCTGCTAGACTGGGTCGGCAGCAGGTGGCGAGGGAACCAACATGGGGAAAAAACATACTTGACCTCGTCATCACCAATCTGCCTGCTGCAGATCCATCTGTGAGTGGCCACCACACAGTCCCTGTGGGGACGAATCCCGCCTTCACATTGAGGATACCCTCCGTCGTGTTGTGTATGGCTAGTACAGATGGCCTGTACCGGATCAGGATCCCAAGAAAACTGGGCAGTGAGAGTTCTACTTTGGATTACGTGTCATCTTTAGTGCGAGTAAGCTCTCTGGTTGAGTCTCACTTCTCTGATGTAATCACTGTTAACACAGATGTGTCTGGAAATATAATCGGTGTTTCCAATTTAACTGTTCCTGGGTCCTGCAATGGAGTGGAGGTGGAAGATGTGGATCTGGAAGTATTTAACACAACTGTGCAACTAATGCAGCCAGTTTAAATGGGATAGATTTCGAACAGATCTATCAATGCAAAACTGGGCATCCATGAGGCACTGTGGGCCATCAGCAGCAGAAAAATTGTACTCAACCACAATCTGTAACCTCATGGCCCAGCATATCCCCCATTCTACCATTACCATCAAGCCAGGAGACCAACTCTGGTTCAATGAAGAGTGCAGGAAAGTATGCCAGGAGCAGCACCAGGCATACCTCAAAATGAGGTGTCAACCTGGTGAAGCTACAACCTAGTTCCACTTGTATGCCAAACTGTGTAAGCAATATGTGATGGACAGAGCTAAGCGATCCAATAACCAATGGATCAGATCTAAGCTCTGCAGTCCTGCCACATCCAATCATGAATGGTGGTGGACAATTAAACAACTGGAGGAGGTGGCTCCACAAATATCCCCATTCACAATGATGGAGGAGTTGAGCACATCAGTGCATAATATAAGGCAGAAGCATTTGCAACAATCTTCAGCCAGAAGTGCCGAGTTGACGATCCATCTTGGCCTCCTCCTGAAGTGCCCTGCATCACAGACACTCGTCTTCAGCCAATTCAATTCACTCCACGTGATATCAAGAAACGACTGAAGGCACTGGATACTGCAAAGTCTATGGGCCCTGACAATATTCCGGCAATAGTACTGAAGACCTCCAGAACATGCCGCGCCCCTAACCAAGCTGTTCCAGTACAGCTACAACACTGGCAACTACCCGGCAATGTGGAAAATTGCCCAGTATATCCTATACACAAAAAGCAGGACAAGTCCAATCTGGCCTAATTACCGCCCCATCAGTCTACTCTCAATCATCAGTAAAGTGATGGAGGTGTTGTCGACAGAACTATAAAGCAGCACTTGCTTAGCAATAACCTGCTCACTGTTGCTCAGTTTGGGTTCTGCCAGAACCACTCAGCTCCTGACCTCATTACAGCCTTAGTTAAAACATGGACAAAAGAGCTGAACTCAAGATGTGAGGTGAAAATGACTGCCTTTGACATCAAGGCAACATTTGACCGAGTATGGCATCAAGGAGCCATGGCAAAACTGGAGTTAATGGGAATCGGAGGAAAACTCTCCACTGGTTGGAGTCATACCTAGCACAAAGGAAGATGGTTGTGGTTGTTGGAGGTCAATCATCTCAGCTCCAGGACATCACTGCAGGAGTTCTTCAGGGTACTGTCCTAGGCCCAACCATCTTCAGCTGCTTCATCAATGACCTTCCTTCAATCATAAGGTCAGAAGTGGGGATGCTCACTGATGACTGTACAATGTTCAGCACCATTCACGACTCTTCAGATAATGAAGCAGTCTGTGTAGAAATACAGCAAGACCTGGACAACATCCAGGTATGGGCTGATAAGTGGCAAGTAACATTCGTGCCACACAAGTGCCAGGCAATGATCATCTCCAACAAGAGAGAATCTAACCATCTCCCCTGAACATTCAATGGCATTATCATCGCTGAATTCCCCACTATCAACATTCTGGGGGTTACCATTGACCAGAAACTCAACTGGAGTAGCCATATAAATACTGTGGCTACAAGAGCAGGTAAAAGGCTAGGGGTTCTGCTGCGAGTAACTCACCTCCTGACTCCCAAAGCCTGTCCACCATCTACAAGGCACAAGTCAGGAGTGTGATGGAATCCTCTGCAATTGCCTGGATGGGTGCAGCTCCAACAACACTCAAGAAGTTCGACACCATCCAGGACAAAGCAGCCCGCTTGATTGGCACCCCATCTACAAACATTCACTCCCTCCACCACCGACGCACAGTGGCAGCAGTGTGTAACATCTATAAGATGCACTGCAGCAACACACCAAGGCTCCTCAGACAGCACCTTCCAAACCCTCGACCTCTACCACCTAGAAGGACAAGCGCAGCAAACGAATGGGAACACCACCACCTGCAAGTTCCCCTCCTAGCCACACACCACCCTGACTTGGGACTATATCCTTGTTCCTTCACTGTGGCTGGGTCAAAATCCTGGAACTCCCTTCCTAACAGCACTGTGGGTGTACCTACCTCACATGGACTGCAGCGGTTTAAGAAGGCAGCTCACCACCACCTTCCCAAGAGCGATTAGTGTTGTGCAATAAATGCTGGCCTAGCCAGTGATGCCCACATCCCATGAATGAATAAAAAAAACAAAGTGACTCCTGACAACGCAGCGGCCTGCTGACGTCTTCAGATTGCTCCAAACTGCGCACATGCGCAGCTACATCTTGCCAGGACGAAGTGGCACATGCGCGTGATGACATCATCACACAGCGCCAACGTCATTGCTTATCCGTGCCTGGTCCATCTTTGCGCATGCACGATAAAGCGTCATCGGGTATCCAGACCCCCCACTCGGCTGGAGGAAGCGGCTGAATGGGAGGCTTTGAGGCTGGAGCTCTCCCTCCTCGGCAACTTGCTCCAGGCCTCGACGCTTCCTCCCCTCAGCCGCTCGCTCTAGACCTCGCTGCTCCCCACCACTCCCCTAGCCGATTCCGGCTGCTCGCTCCCCCCCACCCCGGTTGAGGGGGGGAAGCATCCGGTGGGGAGGAGGGGGAGAAAGCGAGTTGTCGAGGGGGGGACGCGGCCAGTGGGGAGGAGGAGGAGAAAGCGAATTGCCAGTGGGGCGGGAGCGAATAGCTGCGTTCGGGTGAAATCAGTCCTGGTTAGTATAAACGAATCACATAACGAATTGGCAGCACATTTTATACTCTGCCCGATTTTCTTTTCCATCTATCAGGGCGCCAATTCACTATCTTCCAATGGAAATTCAATCATAAAAAATAGGATTACTGGAATATTAAATGGATCTGAGGATTACAGTTAGTATCCTATAACTGCATAGCATATTACAGGGCTTCCATCCAATTTAATGTAAGGTTAGTTTGCTAGAACGATCTAGCCATAAGCATTTCCTGTGATAAACTGAGCCGCGCCATCTTTAATCTTGGCAGCTGCCAGAATGTCGCAGACACTGACGTTCCAGTTGAAGAGCTTGCATCTGCACATGTGCAAGTACTGCACCACCTAATGGTTGCGTTGTCAGCAAATGCAGCCTAAAAATTATATAACGAGCACAAAGTTGAAGTGTGAACATGAAATGTAAAGTGGGAGCACAAAATATAGGGACATGAACGAAATAGCGGTTCAAAATATGGAAAATAAAAGTACTGGCGCAAATAAATGTAAATAAGGATGAAACCAGTTACATAGAATATACAGCACAAAAATAGGCCATTCAGACCAACAAATTCATGCATATGATTAGGCTCCTCTTGAGCTTCCCCTCAACCTTCTTCACCTAGCTCTATCAACAAAACCCTTTATTCCCCTCTTCCGCTTATGCTTATCTAGCTTCCCCTTGAATGCATCGATACAAATTACTTCAATTACTCCCAAGTTCCACATTCTCACCACACTCTGGGTAAATAAGCTTCTGAATTCCCTATTTGATTTCTTGGTGACTAACCTATATTAATGGCCTCCAGTTATGCTCTTGCCACAACTGGAAACACTCTATGTCTACTCTGTAAAAACCTTTCAGAATTTGAAAAACTTCTACTAAGTCACCCCTCAACCTTCTCTTTTCAAGAGAAGACACCTAGACTATTCATCCTTTAGGCATAACCTCGCAACTCTTATATCATCCTTGTAAACCTATTTGTGCCCTCACCCTCTCCACTGCCTTTTTATAATGTGAAAGCCAGGGGGGTGCACAGTATTCCAAATGTTGTTTAACCGAGGTTCGACATAAATTTAGCATAACTTCTTTACTTTTCAATTCTCCTCCTCTAGAAATAAACCCTGTTGCTTGGTTTGCTTTGGTTATGACCTTATTGACCAGCGTTGTAACTTTCAGTGATTTGTGCATATGCACTCCAAGATTCCTATGCTCCTCTACACCATTTAAATGCTTATTTTCCAAATAATATGTGGCCTGCTTATTTTTGTTTTCAGAATATAATACCTCACAGTCATCTATGTTGAAATTCAATTGCCATTCAAATGACATATTAGAAGTAAAAACAGCATGGTGATGTAAATTAGACCATGGCAAAGAGAGATACCACAGGAAAGAATTCATCTGGACCAAATCATCATGTCTCAATTCCTTCCTCTCCATTATCCTCCATAAATGTGTAAATCTGCATGATTTTTCATGACTGGCTTTAACAGCTTAAATTTGGCCATTTATAAATATTTTGCCAATGTTCATGAAACATTTTTAGATAAGAGAAATTAATTTAAACTTATTTTATATGTTTCTACATAGCTGCCTTTTGAGATCTCCGTTCATTACATTATTTATATTCATCTGGTATTCGTCACACTATACTGGTACCTCACTGATAGACTCGGTACTGAAATCATTGAAAGGGGTGTGAAGTTGAGGTACTTACCCACTAGTTAACTAATAAACACTGCAAAAAAAGTTGGGGTTGGTGTATTTAGATGCATGTAAAGTTTTAATAGTGTGATCAGTCATAATTACTGCCAATCTACTTCCTTGGCACTGAAAATTTATTTTTACAAGTGTGGAGTCCCAGAGCTTCAGAATTTAAGTAGTGTTGCAGATGCAAATTAAAAAAAAACTTTTACTTTTTCTGTCTCTTTTCTCTCTCCTAATCCTATCTTTTGTTCCCTTTCTTTATTTTGCTGTCTGTACATAATTTAAATGTAATCTATACTTCCTGGTTCATATTTTTTTGATTTAGACTTTGCAGGGGGAATGTTATGTTGTCTGTCACAGAGGATTTGGTGGCATGCGGGGTGATATAAGGGAGGTTTTTTTCGGAATCCTGACAGTGGGACATTTCAGAGGAATTAAGTTGGCAATGGGTTTGCAGCATTCCAGGTTCCCCCAGCACGGTAGCGGATTGCAGCTTTGCATTCATTTAAATAATATGAATACTCATTACCCTACATATAGTTATGATTTAGTCCTACCTGTTACTTTGTTAATTGTGTATCAATTGTTTGATTACATGCAGGTGGAGGGTTTTAATTGGGGTCTTGCTTGAGCACTTATAAGCAGACACTTACTGAAACTGGCGGGGGGTTTTGAGTGAGCAGCTACATGTTTGTAATCCTTCTCCTCTGTGGAATAAATGTGAAACTGAGTAAAGATAGGCTCCAGCATTATCCTTCCGGAATTAGCTTTCTGGAGTTTAACATGGTAGCAGAGGATGGTTGTCTAAAGCTGAAGGTTGGAAACTAGGAATTTTTTTTATGTAGAAAACTAAAATCTCACGGGCTATTGTGGAAAATATGGCAGAAAGCAAGTGTAAATTGTCAAGGTATGATTACTTGTCGATGTTCTCAGAGTCTGAACCATATGACCAGTGGAAGAATGAAATGGATGTCTGGACACTGGTTATATCTCCACCAAAGAGGAAACAAGGTATGGCCTTGGTGTTGTCACTTCCTACCAAAAATAAAATCACAAGTGTTTTGTGAACTGGATGCTCATCAGTTGGATATTGAAGAAGAGTTGGATCTTCTGTTAGAATTATTCGATGAAATTTGCAAGAAAGATGACCTATTCAATGCGTATAATGCATGGTCAGACTTTGATAGATTTCGAAAAACAGATGGTTATTCAGTGGAGGAATATATCATGGACGTTAACAGACTATAGAAGATTGAGGAAACTAAATTTGGAGATCCCTGATTCAGTGTTCGCATTTAAATTGCTAGATTGTGCTAGGATGTCGCATTTGGGCAGGCTCCTGCTTCTAACTGGGGTTCGGTTCTTCGACAAAGACTCCCTGTTGGATCAAATGTCTGCTGCCCTAAAGAAATTCCCGGGGAAAGTCATTTCCTGCAGCCCTGGTAGAACAAATAGGGAATCCTGTGGTGACACTAAGAATGGAGGACTCAATGTTTACTAGATTTTGAAATAATCCAGATACTGGAATCAGAAACAGGAAGAGTTAAAGACAGGAGGATTGAGGATGAAAGCACTTTTAGCAGGTCTGACAATTACAGTGGAAGACAGAATTGGAACAGCAATCATAGGCGAATGAATCCCAGGAATGCCCAAGAAGCAGTTAATAGGTGCCTCAGATATGATTCAAAGTATCATTACCTGCCCTAAGTGGAGGGACAGAGTCCTTGAAATAACACACGACCCAGAGAATTCTGAGGCAGAAGAGGAAGATACTGATGAATCTGAACAAATTGTACTAGTCACAAAGAGTTTTAGTCCTGTGATGAATATGACAGTTGTTGATTTGTTCAACTGTGCTATACTGGATGGTGCTTGTACATCGACAGTATATGGAACTGATCGGTTACAATGTTATCTGGATTCACTTAGTAATGAGAATCAACGCAAGGTTAAGGAGTATAAAAGTACTACCAGCTTTAGGTTTGGTGATGACAACACATTGAAGTCACTGAAGAGAGTAGTAATTCCATGTAAAATAGCTGGAGTAAGCCACTTTATCAGTACTGATGTAGTCTCTTGTGAGGTACCTTTACCATTGAGTAAGCCTTCAATACAAAAGGCACAAATGAAACTTGATATGGAGCATGATAAGGCAATTATTTTTGGAAAGTCAGTGAATTGCTGTTTATCCAGTCAGGGCATTATTGTAACCTGTTAACAAAACCTGATATTTCTACTCAGTGTTAGAACAGTATTAATGGCATCAGGTGATAAGAACCATAGGGATAAAAAGCAAATTGTCTTAAAGTTACACAAACAATTTGCTTATCCTTCTTGTCAGAGACTAAAAACCGTGCTAAAGGATGCAGGTGCAATTGATGAAGAGTATACGAGGATAATAGATGAGTGAAAAGTGTGAAACCTGTGATAAGTACCAGGGGACACCATCACATCCTACTGTCAGCCTTCCATTGGCACATGGCTTTAATGAGGTAGTTGCCAAATTGCCATGGATTTAAAGGACAAAGACAAGAATATTTTCATTCTACATTTTATAGACCTAGAAACTAGATTTAGTCTTTCTACAATAATAAATAGCAAGGACAAAAGGATGATTATAGACAAAATTATGGAGAAATGGATAGGGACTGGACGTGGGGCACCAGCTAAGTCTCTGACTGATAATGAAGGGGAATTTACCAATGACGAGTTCAGAGACATCTGTGAAAACATGAACATTATGGTGATGAATACTGCAGCTGAAAGTCCTTTCAGCATTGGGCTCTGTGAAAGGAATCACATAGTGGTCAATGAAATGTTACATAAAATCTTAGCTGACCAACCGAACTGCAGGTTGACAATTGCCCTGGCGTGGGCGGTTTGTACGAAGATTTTGCTTCAAATGGTTGGAGGATTTAGTCCCTATCAATTGGTTTACCGGTGGAATTCCAAATTCCCTTCTGTACCATGCGACAGTCCTCCTGCTCTAGAAGGTACTACAATTAGTTCCATTTTTTCAGCACATTTGAATGCTTTACATGTGGGGAGATGAGCTTTCATCAAGGCTGAATTCTCTGAGAAAATTCAGAGAGCTCTAAGGCATCGTATAAGGCCATCTGAGGTGGAATTTAATTCAGGAAATTTGGTGTATTATAAAAGAGAAGTTCATGAATGGAAGGGCCCTGGTAAGGTCATTGGTCGTGATAGTAAGAGAGTAGTTATCAAGCATGAAAATCTAACTGTTAAGGTTCATTCCTCGTGAATGATTGGGGTTGATTACAAAATCTCAGAATCTGAGCATTTGATAGAGGGAAACGATGCACGTCGTACCTCAAGTGCTCATGTTTTGTGATGAAGGTGCTGAGGAACAAAATGAGGTAGATCAAGGGTTGGATAGTAATGTGAGGGAGCATGACGTTCAATAAAGGACTATCGCATTCAAATGACAATTGCCCCAAGTAGGTACTCAAGTGACATTGTTACATAAGTGCTTCTGTCTTTCTTTGTAAAATATGTTTTAAGAAATTATAGTTGAATTTTGGACATTGAATCATCTGGAGATTGCTGAACTTTGTGGGTGCTTTTCTTACAAGAAAGGTCAACAGAAGGTTGAGCAGTAAACACGTTCTTACTGGAAGGCACATGTTTGTAAAGAACCTAGCAAGGGCTTGCCCTGAAGAGCAATTTGCTTATTGACAAGTCAGGATTTATGGCTGTCACAGGATTTGCCTCCGGAAAAGGTTGGTTTCATTTTGAACTGTTAAAGCCAGTTGGTTTGGCTAAAAAAGACAGTTGGAGTTTGATTATTGACCTGCCAGGAGAACAGAAGAAAAGCCAGCCCATCTTTTTCTCTTGAAAAGCAAATCCTGCATCAAGTTGTACTGTTGCCTCCTGTATTTGAAGAAATTCTGAATGTTTGCAGAAAACCTTGCATTTTTAAAGAAGTTTGCATCGAAAGTGTGAGAATTGAAAACTTTGTTGCTGCACACCTGAGAAGTCTTCTGTAGCTGAATCTCTTTGAATGCCTACCCAAACAGACCATCAACATCGCCTGGAAAGAACTGTTCTAGGAAGATTCATGGCAGCCACCTATTTGCCTTTGGGTCACGTTGCCAAAACAAAGGACTTCCATATCTTCCCTTCAGGATAAGTTTTTTTTATTACTTCTCTTTCTTTGTAACAGCTGTAAACAAAAATCCCTTTATTTGTTGCTAGTTAATGGGTTGTGTATGTGAGTGTCTGTGTGAGGGCTGAGATAAAGTAAGGGGCTTTAATATTTCCATTTGTGCGTATGTTTTACTTCATTATTGGTTAAGACTTGGTTTATAACAAAGGGATAATTTAGTTGTTTATGAAAGAAACCTGGCTCGTGTGCTTTATTCTGGGGACAAATAGAGTATCTGATTGACTGTTTCGGTAAGTGGGAAAATTTAAATATATGTTGTCACCTGTGGAGAAGTGAGACTGAATTAACAGTGCACTCCTCCTGCCTCGGTCGTAACAGCATATATTCCAGAGGGGTCTAATAGATGGAGGGATGCAACAATGGTGAGGCATGCAGGAAAATCTACAGGCAAGTTTAAATATTGGTTAAATGTTCAAGATGATGGCCAAGAAGCAAGGTCCATAAACTGGCAAAATGGGGTGAAAGAGTGGAGGGTAAGAAAGCGCGCTGTAAGTTCCAACAGTGGGTCTGGAAGTGACTCTTGCATTAAGGAAGCGATCACGCAAAGGAGAAGGAGCCTCTGATAATGTACAAGGGAGATCCTCTAGCAGTAGTCCCCAAAGATATCAAAGTGCTGTTACGACCGAGGCGGGAGCAATGCACTGTCAATTCAGTCCAATTGCTCCACAGGCATATTATTAAAGTTTCCCACCTACCGGAAATTAGCCAAATTAAACATTTTTATTAACCCCCAGAATAAACATACCAAACCAGGTATCTTTAAACAACAAATTAACTATTTATTAATAAACCAAATCTTAAACAATACTGAAATAAATCTATGTCTGAAAAGCCTTTAAAACTTCTTATCCCTCCTAAGCCTCATGTTCATACACAAAATTCAAAAACCAATGGTCAACCAGTTTTAAAAATGATGTTTTAAATTAGAGCTGTTTCTTAGGAATAAATAAATAGCTGGGTTGTAAGTCCTGGTGGGTTGTTTCCTGGATCAGTGAGATGTCCCAGAGTCGAATAGTCAAATGCCACTCGAAGTCTCCAGGCAAGTTTGATGAATAATCTGTAATGGACAGGCATTCACAGCACTTCAGCTGCAGTAGGCGTCACACAGCTCTTTCAACAAGGAGTAGAACAACAGACCTATTTAGATTTTTGAATTCGCAGTTTATCAGTAGAAACTTTACTGAGTTTCCCGAACTCCCAGAAACACAAAAGACAACAGAAAGTCACTCCTGAGGCAGAGACCTCTTAAAGACTGGAAGTAAAAAGGAATTTGCCACCTCCAATAATGCAAAGATTCCTTTCCAGGGGTCTTTTCCTCTTCAGGCGAAACACAGCCTGTAGGCTAATGTAGATTTTCTGCTGAGACAAAAATCTTTCTTGCAAGGAGAGCATGCTTTGCTGGTCTGCCAGATCAAGCTGGTTCTAGCCAGTCTTTACACACAGACAAACTGATATAATATGGCATGTGACCTCTCTCTTGCTGTTGCCCAGGAAACAGGCTTGCAGCTCGCACGCACTGTTCCCAGAAGAACAAACAACTCTCAGTCTTAAAGGCACACAGACTCCCTTTAGTTTCTTTTTAAAAAAAACTTCAATTTTTTTATTCGTTCAAAGGCCAGCACTTATTGCCCATTCCAAATTGCCCTTGAACTGAGTAGGTATGATTTCATTTTCATTTTGTTCATCCATTTGGAAGTTGAACAAATTGACGACCTGCTGACTGCAGGGTGGGAAAACCAAAAGCTGTAGGCTGCAGATATGGAACCTTGTGGTCAGTCCTGGAAAATTGGCTGGGTGAGGTGGGAGAAGCTAAAATTGAGGCCCAGGTCAGTCAGTAAAGCAGCAGGAAGGAAGGCTGCAAAAGTATACAAGACTGCAGAATCAGCTGCGATTAAATAAATCCTCCACCGTCGACTGAACAGATAGCCAAGTGAATCTAAGGGTCGAGGATAAGGAACAGTATCTCCAAGTGGATTTGTTTTTTTTAATATTCATTCATGGGATATGGGCAAAGCTGGCAAGGACAGCATTTATTGCCCATCTCTTATTGCCTTTCCGAAGATGTTGGTGAGCCACCTTCTTGAACTGCTGCAGTCTATGTGGTGTAGGTACATCCAGAGTGCTGTTACGGAGGGAGTTCCAAGATTTTGACCCAGTGACAGTGAAGGATCGATGATATAGTTTCAAGTCAGGATGGTGTGTGACTTGCAGGGGAACTTGCAGGTCCTTTTTGCCCACTGCCCTTGTTTGTTTAGGCAGTATAGTGGGTTTGGAAGGCGCTGTCGAAGGATCCTTGGTGAGTTGCTCCAATGCTTCTTGTAGATGGTCCACACTGCAGCCTCTGTGTGCTGGTGGTGGAGGGAGTGAATGTTTAAAGTGGTGGATGGGGTGCCAATTAAGTGGGCTGTTTTGTCCTGCATGGTGTTGAGCTTCCTTAGTGTTGCTGGAGCTGCATCCATCCAAGTAAGTTGAGAGTATTCCATTACACTACTGACTTGTACCTTGTAGTTGATGAAAAGGCTTTGGAGAGTCAGGAGGTGAAATAACCACCACCAAATTCCCAGCCTCTGACCTGCTCTTGTAGCCACAATATTTATGTGGCTAGTTCAGTTAAGTTTCTGGTCAATGGTAACCCCACTGATGGTGGGAGATTCAGCGATGGCAATGCTGTTTACTGTCAAGTGGGTAGTTAGACTCTCTCTTGTTGGTCATTGCTTGGCACTTGTATGGCATGAATGTTACTTGGCACAATCAGCCCAAGCCTGAATACTGTCCAGGTCTTACTAAGCAGTCCTGGGAGAGAAAGAAAACCAGGAACACAGGGGGCCCTCTTCTAGTCAATAAGGAAGGTGTTGTGAGCAACAGCGAGACCCGGAGATCTGTGTGTTTCCATTGTACTAAAGCAGGGCATTTAAGAGCTGACTGCTGGAAATTAAAGGGAAAACCCACTCAGTGAAGACAGGGAGTTGATGGAAAGCACAACAGAACAAGCTGTGGCTTTAACTGCACTAAGAGTGAGACCCAGGAAGTCTACCGCTGTAAGTGCAGGAGAATTTATTAGGGTTTCTGAGGGTTCTCAGGGTTGTGTCTGAAGGGAGACCGTAGGGATTGTCCCACGTTTGCCTGTAAATAGGGTTGACCTGCTCCTCGGTAATGATCTGGCGGGGGTGAAGGTGGTAGCCCCCCCAGTAATGAAAGAAAGACCACAGGAGGTCAGAGAAACAGGGCAGCGGCAGGAGACAGACCCCTGCAGTTTCCCTGAATGTGTACTGGATCAGGCCATGATCAAATCAGCTCCTCCAGAGGAGACTGCATTGACACTGCAGGCAGATGACCATGAGGTCTGCCTGTTCGAGACTTTCTTCAGAAAGTTAGGAGGCCCAGGGAATGAATTAAATGGACTTTCCCTAGCTGAGGCTCAGCGAGCCGACTGAATATTGAGGGAGTTCGCAGAGGCTGCCCAGTCTGAAAGTGAAGCAGAGGGAGTCCCTGATTGATACTATTTAAAGAATGAGGTACTGATGAGGAAATGAGTTCTCCTCACAGACCTGTGAGCAAGGAGTGGGCAGTAGTTCACCAGTTAGTGGTGCCGCAGAGAAATATTAAGAAGGGACCATGAGACGACAATGGCTGTACATGCCGGTATACGGAAGACCAAAGCCTCCATAAGACAGCAGTCTGACTGGCCAAAACGCCACAAATATGTGGTGGAGTACTGCAGGAGTTGCCACATGTGCCAGGTTGAGGGGAAACCCCAGGCTACAGTGAAACCTGCATCCCTAAGTCCTGTACCCGTGTTAGGAGGGCCCTCCAGCAGACGGCTGATGAACAGGAAGGGACCTCCACTGAGAACAAAGAAGGGACAGGTAGGTACAAGGCTGGCAAAAGGTTAGACAGAGAAGGGGAAAAAGGGACCAAGAGGGCAGGTTAACGGAAGTCCAGTAGGAATCCCGGAAGAAAACCCCTACTGTCCGGTTAGCCAACCCCGAAAAATGTGACAAGTTAGACCCCACATCCTCCTACGTAAATGCAGACACTTGACGCACCCCACTAGAATTGCTAACAGCATTTACAGGAACCTGCAGAGACAAAGAAAGACTTCTTGGGGGGCAGAGAAACCGTGAGGGTGATGACTCACTTAGTCAAAGTCCCACAGGGGAGTGCAGTAGAGTCTGCACAAATACCTGCAGGCAGGAGTGTCCTCTGGGACAAAGGGGAGATTAGCAAAGAATCCACACCCACAGTCAGAAAAAAAACAAACCACCCATTCCTGAAGTGAAAAGCCTTTGCATGACTCACCAAAGCACTGAAAAACAGTTGAAGATAAACCCACCCATTGCTACTCTCTTTAAAAAAAAAACTCTACCTCAACAGGAACAAAGACCTGAGGCAGCCATGAAAATGGGCACACAGAATAGAAACTTCCCAAAGCAAAGCACATGTTTATTGGGATGCCAAAAAAGGAGCAATTAACCCAGCACTGTTTGTTTGAGTTCGTACACACAGTTTGGGCAAAAAGCAGAATGGTCCTGGACTGAGATCTCTCTGGGCTGGTTCGCCACAGCCTCTCCTGTCTGCCTGCTCCCATCTCTTTCTTGCAAGCCTCTGAATGCACTGAAGACACATGAATCCCAAGAGAGAAAAGTCTTCTACAGCAAACAAGGATTAAGCAGAATACTGGGCCCCAACGAAAAGCAAGATCTACTTACAATCAAGGACTCTACAGTGAGCTCGAAGAACTGTAACAAAAACTCTTCAGATATTGCCTCAAACTTTTCCACTTTATTTTTCTTCTGCTCTTTTCTGTCTCTATTTGCATGTGTATATCACGTATGCATGCTAGCGTGGGCGCATCGTGTAGCTGTAGGCGTCAACCAAATTAGAGTCTAAGTTTAATAAATTTCAGCTTTTCTTCTTCAAACCTAAGAAAGCCTGTTTGTACTGCTTTCTTTGACTTATAATTGGCAACAGTGAACAAGGATTCACCAAGGGGGAGCTAAAAAAAACGTGGTGTATTTAAAATTAAACTCTGTTATAGTTAGACCAGGTGAAGGCTGAGAGGGCCCCTTGGACACCTTTCTCACCTGGTTGTAACATTATTAATAAGATTAGGGCAGAATTTAAAATTGGGAGCCGGGCATATGGGACCTTTAAATATATCAGTTTAGATATTAAGCAGACTAAGTCTGGAATAATGTAAAATCAACAATCCCATTTAGAGAGTGTTACTCCCATCCCGATTAATCGTGTTAGGTCATCACAGAAACACGATGATATATCTAAAAGAGACTTAGCAATTGTGAAGTTTGATTGGTCAATTAAACTCGCAATGCTCTCAGATTAGGCCTGATGCTAGTTTTGATTTGCTGGAGTTAAGCACAATGATGAAAGATCCAAAAGTTGAGAATGTTTTAATGGCAAATAAAACATTAAAAAAATTAAATCTGGAGAATGTGTACTAAAGTTCCCATCCTTAGGTGACCCAAAGAACATGAAGCTAACAATTTTTAGTGATGCTTCATATGCTAATCTTGCTGATGGGTATTTGAGTGCAGCTGGTTTCATAATATTTCTGATGGGTGAAAATGGGAAATGTTGTCCTTTAGCTCGAGAGGTTAAGAAAATAAAACAGGCCGTTAAAAGCACTTTAGCTGCAGAAACACTGGGTCTTGTGGAGGCAATGGATATGCGGTTCTATTTGTCAAATATTTTGGGCAAAATTCTGAACAAGGGACATACTAAAGATAGGATACCCATTGAATGTTAAGTGGATAATCGATCTTTGTGGGACAATATACACTCAACAAAAGGTGTGAGTGAGAAAAGACTATGTATTGACTTTGCTGGATTGAAACAAATGGTGGAGAGAAAGGAAATCTCCAAATTTAAATGGGTAGATGCAAGTCCTCAGCTATCCGATTATTTCACAAAAGGAAATGCTAGTACAAAGAAATTGTTCAGGGTGCTAGAGGAGGGGTGTCTCACAACATAATACGTTGTAACCAATATGGAATTTATTCTGAAATGTTCTTTGAGTATGTCAATAATTTGTACATAATATGGAATTTATTTTGAACTGTTGTTTGAGCATATTAATCCACATTGTATTATAAAAGAAAGAAGGGAATCTGTTAATGTGTTAATTGTGTATCAATTAACAGGGATAAACCAGGTAATTATAAGCCTGTGAGTCTAACGTCAGTGGTAGGGAAATTATTGGAAAAAATTCTGACAGACAGGATTAATCGCCACTTGTAGAGACAGGGACTGATCAGGGATAGTCAGCATGGCTTTGTCAGGGGGAAATTGCGTCTAACAAATTTGACTGAATTTTTCGAGGAGGTGACTAGATGTGTAGATGAGGGTAAAGCAGTTGATGTAGTCTACATGGACTTCAGTAAGGCTTTTGATAAGGTCCAGCATGGGAGATTGGTTAAGAAAGTAAGAGCCCATGGGATCCAGGGTAATTTGGTAAATTGGATTCAAAATTAGCTTAGTGGAAGGAGGAAAAGGGTGCTGGCCAAGGGTTGTTTTTGCGAATGGAGGCCTGTAACCAGTGGGATACCGCAAGGATTGGTGCTGGGACCCTTACTGTTTGTAGTATACATTAATGATTTAGACGTGAATATAGGAGGTATGATCAGTAAATTCGCAGACGACACGAAAATTGGTGGTGACGTAAATAGTGAGGAGGAGAGCCTTAGATTACAGGGCGATATAGATGGGCTGCTAAAATGGGCAGAACTGTGGCAAATGGAGTTTAATCCTGAGAAGTGTGAGGTGATGCACTTTGGGAGGTTTAACAAGGAAATGGAATATACGATGGATGGTAGGACCCTAAGGAGTACAGAGGGTCAGAGGGACCTTGGGGTGCTTGTCCATAGATCACTGAAGGCAGCAGCACAGGCAGATAAGGTGGTTAGGAAGGCATACGGGATACTTGCCTTTACTAGCCAAGGCATAGAATATAAGAGCAGGGAGGTTATGATGGAGCTGCATAAAACACTGGTTAGGCCACAGCTGGAGTACTGTGTATAGTTCTGGTCACCACACTATAGGAAGGATGTGATTGCAATGGAGAGGGTGCAGAGGAGATTCACCAGGATGTTGCCCGGGCTGGAGCATTTCAGTAATGAAGACAGACTGGATAGGCTGGGGTTGTTTTTCTTGGAGTGGAGAAGGCTGAAGTGGGGCCTGATTGAGGTAGACAAAATTATGAGGGGCACTGACAGGATAGGAAGAAACCTTTTCCCTTAGCGGAGAGGTCAATAACCAGGGGGCATAGATTTAAGGTAAGGGGCAGGAGGTTTTGAGGGGAGGAAAAAAATTTTCACCCAGAGGGCGGTTGGAATCTGGAACACACTGCCTGAAGTGGTGGTAGCTGCAGGAACGCTCACGACATTTAAGAAGTATTTAGATGAGCACTTGAAACGCCATAACATACAAGGCTACTAGCCAAGTGCAAGGAAATGGGATTAGTTTGGATGGGTGCTTGATGGTCGGCGCAGGCGTGTTGGGCCGAAGGGCCTGTTTATGTGCTGTAAAACCCTGACCCTAATTGTTTCATTATATGCAGGTGGAGACTGTAAATTGGGATTTTACTTGAGCATTTATAAGCAGACACTTACTGAGACTTGTGGAGGGTTTTGAGTGAGAAGCTACATGTTTGTAATTCTTTTACTCTGTACAATAAATCTGAAATAGAGTAAAGATAGGCTCCAGCATTATCCTTCCGTAACAAGCTTTCTGGAGTTTAACACGACCCGCCAGATTAAATGAATGGCGAGCGATATTCCAATGACACTGCTCACGAACGTTTCTACGTAGCGTGCAACAGTCGGATTTCTGTCGTTGAGTCTCGGGACTGTGCTTTTCTCTTTTTAACTCATCTGCTAAACTAACGCCAGCATTGGAATGGAATTTTCCTCCAGGCTCGGCACCAGCAAGGGTGAATCATCTCGGGATGGCGCTGATGGCATGGGTGGGGGCTTATTTGGAGCAGCAGGTGAGGGTAGTCAGGGAGGGAAAGGTGGGGCTGATCGGGTGCATGAAGGAGCAGGGGAAGGTAGTCAGGGAGGGAAGGGTGGGACTTATCTGGTGCATTGAGGAGCAGGGGAGGGTAGTTGGGTCGGGAAGGGTGGAGTTGATCGGGTGCATCGAGGAGCAGGGGAAGGTGGAGTGGAGTGTCCAGATTGTCGAATGGTTGATGTTGATGGTGAAGATGCATTTTGTCGGCTGCAGGGGTGATGGGTGGATTACATCAGTACAGTGCAAAGATACACGACAAGGGCCTAAATGGAAGGATGAATGCTGTTGACGTTGGGGGCAAATTGAGGGTACTGCCTAGCAGAGGGAATGCTCACAGTCAATGGGGGCAAACGGATTCTGTGGGGGGGGGGGGGGGGGGAGGTCAAGACTAATGGGTAGGTATTTGACAGCTTCATATGGAGGGGAATGGGACTCGGCAACAATGGTCAGTTCGATGTGAGGAGGTTCAAGGATAAGAGTCAGCAATGGGGGCATGAGGTCTTATTCATCTCAGCAATCTTAACGAAGCATTGCTGCACTTTCATGTGATTGGCATTTGAAATCATCTATGGGCTATGATGAATGCGACTACACACCACCGCAAGCAGCATTAAGTTATGACTGTAGAAATCAAAAGTAAGGCATGACAGTATTGGAAAAAGTTAATGATCATCAATAGTAAAACAGCCATCATTGAAGAGAGAAGGCTCAAATTCCAGTGAGATATGGACACTGGACATCTCTTAAGATGCTTTGCAAGCATCACTGCGTTCCTGCCATAGACCTCCAAAAAAAATCTGTATTTCCATCTGTAAACAAGCAAAACATGACTAAATATTGACCAAAATTTGCATGAAATAAACATTTTTGATAAATCTTTGCAATCGTGACAACTTGTACAGTGCCCATGCCACCTTCATGATCAAAACAGTTTCAATTTCCTTTTTCTCCCACTATGTTTAGGTGCTATTACGACATTAGCAGCTGCGGTGGAGGCAGTCTGCTCAGTGCACTGCCCCATTGCTGTGGAAGACCGTGGCGGGCGTCCTCTGGTGCAGCGGGGCCTTGATGGCTCCATCCTACTGGGGGTGTGCAGCAATGGTGCTTAAATATCCCCTGTGTGCTCACCTGCTGGAGATAAGGGGGTCAATGTCAAGGGGGAGGCTGAGACGCCACTTACCCAGGGGGTGCCCTGTGAGAAAGGCCCCAGGGCAGCTGGCACACGCACCTCCTCCATCTGTGTGCACAATGATGCCTGCCTGTCTCCCTGAGGGGAAAGGGCACCTGGAGGAGGTCCAGGCTCCTCATCCCCCCTCTTGCTTAGACTCTGCTGCATGAAGCCCATTTTAACAGCGATGAAGAGTAGGTCAGATCGCATATGGCTCAAGTGCTAAACCAGACTCATGACAGAGTTTGCCACACTCTTGACTGAGGAAGCCTATGCTCAAATTCCTGGGACATGGCAGACGTCATGGCTTGCATGCACTCCTCCATGGCACGTGCAAAGCCATGCATGACCTCAGGCATCTCTGATATATTTTCCACATGGCTTTGCTACACATCCAGCAGACTTCTTGTAGCAATAAACAGAGGATCATCATGAGCGTGAAGCTGAGCAGGGGCCTGGTCCCCAGCAGTCCTCCAATTGTCAGGGGACCCGGCTGGCACATACTCCCTCAGCTGCTGGCACGTGCACACCAGATTGTGACCCAGATTATAATCTTAAACCCTCGCAGACTGTGTGGATGTATTTGCGCTGGCGAAGGTGGAAGAAGAGGCAGGTGACAGTGCACCCTCTGGGACACTGGCTTCTTATTCCTCGCCAGAGGAGGAATCTTGGACCACGTGGCATTCTGTAACTCAAGTGTGGGCACGTGCAGTGGAGACACAAACAGAGGCAATTTAAGCATGTGCTTCACATGAGTTCACACAAATTACTTCAGTTTCCACATATGGCTGCAAGAGCAGAGATGACACTTCTTCCTTACGCCTTGTAGCTCCAGCCTCGCCATTTCTGCTCGCCCTGCCTCCGTCCTCTCTCATGATCTCCGAGGCCTCCTCCTGAGACATGGTCAGCAGCCTTATGCCAGGGACCCCTCTGCCCGTTCTAGCACATTCACTTTGGTTGTGGCTTCGTTTATCCTGCAACAGACACTGCTGATTTAATGACGTGGCAAATGATGTATCACAATTATTGCATAAATCCAGCAACATCACTCACTCTGCATTAGCTTTCGCATGACACATCCAATCTCACAACCCATGCCAATTGTTATCATTTAGTGAATGGCACCAAGGATGCTCGTGCATCCACTGCATTCCTTGCATATCCTCTGCCTTAAAGACACGAAGCCATGGGAGAAAACAATGGAGCAGTCTCGCCAGGACCATTTACTCTCGCTGATCTGAGCAAGACATTGATTCGCTTGCAGCACTGCAGCCATGTTGTACAACTTACCCCATGGTACGAGACCTCCTCTGCTCCCTCCATCCAGGCTGCCTAGGTGAGGTGGGAGGGTCTTCCGCCTTTCCCTGATGGCCTGGAAGAGAACCTGCAGGGAGGCATCACTGAACCATGGGGCAGGACGCTGCCTACTCGCCGCAATGAGATTCACTTTGGCTGTACGGAAAATAAATGATATGAAGTTGATGGTGACTTTCACAAAATAAGAGAAGGAAAAACATTTTGATTTAAGTAAAAGCTTCCGTTTAAGTAAGTCTGAAGATACTTACATGACAGGAAGGCTGCTGCTCCTTGAGGCTGCAAGACAGAATGTTTTATGTCTGTGGCAATCATGGTGCTTGAGGCACTGACGGTTGGTTCCAACAATGAAAGGTTGCCCCCACTGCATGATCCCACATGTTCCCCATGCCCTTTACCACATGGCTAATTTAAATACAAAATTGCATGGGAAAAAGAATTTGCGGCGGGAGCGGAAGTTACAACAACTTCCAGTCCCGCTATCAGGAACGCCGGGCACTCATAAGATTCCACCCTGCATGTCTCAGTGAAGATTCTTCAAACTGCCTGGTTGATGAGCCATGTTGTTGCTTGCCCTGCTCAGACATCACTGATCCCCTGTAGATGGCATAGCAAAGGATCAGACACTCAATGACAGCAAGTTATCCTCAACAGCCCAGAGAAATTCTGTGGGCGGCTGAGCACTGTTCCTTCAGCACTGACTGCAAACTCTGGGCCTTTATCTTTACAACACCACTTATTGGTGCGGTGCCTTTCGAATCTTGTGATCACTCAATTTTTTTTTACAGTATGTAGATTGTAATCGCAGTTGAATCATATTTTTAAATTCAGTTTAGTATTAATCACTCCAGTTATCCATGGAACTCTATTTTTTTGATGCACCACCTTTTTGTCTTAAATAAATATATTGACCTCATATTTGAAGATTCCCAACTGCAGATCCATTGCTCTTTTTGCTAGCTTTTCTGCTTAGATAATCTGGGGCAGAATCCTTTTTACCTCACTCTACTTTGAACTTTGCCCTTTCCCAGTCCAACACTGTTATCCTTGACTCTTCATTACGTCTTTCGATTCTTACATTCAATCTAATTATGTTGTGGTTCTCCTACTCTCGCACCAGTTATTTACTTCACTTAATTTCTGAGAACTAAATCAAGCAATGATTCTTTTCTTGTTGTACTGGAAACATATTGGTCTAAGCAGCAGCCTTGGATGTCATGTTGACCACTTTGACCACAGATATTATCCTGATCACAGGCGATCTTGGGATAGTTAAAAATCACCCAGTATTATTGTCTCTGTTCTTGCATGTCTCTATGAACTGACTACAGCTCTGTCCCTCTATCTCATCTCCACTGTTTGAAGACATGCAGTGCACACTGAAAATTGTACAATTCCCCTTTATATTCCTTAACTTCACTCGTATGGATTCTACCTTAACACAACCTTAGAACTAAAGAGATTGTGCACATTAATAAATAGCTGACAAGAAATGCCAATAATTCAACTTTATATTTTGTTGATAGCCATGGTCTGCGAATATTTCTCACTGAATTACAGCCTATAAACTTACTGCCGGCGCTCCTTAATTAGAATAGAAAAGGAAAGGACTTGCATTTATATTACACCCTTCATGATGTCAGGATGTCCCAAAGAATTTTACAGTCAATTAAGTACTTTTGAAGTGGAATTACTGTTGTAATGTAGACAACGCAACAACCAATTTGATCACTGCAAGATCCCACAAACAGCAACTTGTTATCACAATGCTGGTTATATTGGCCAGGGCACTGGAGAGAACCACCTTGCTCTTCTTTGAAATTAATCCATGGGATCTTTTACATCAAGCTGAGAGGGCATACAGAGCCTTGGTTTAACATCTCATCCAAAAGATTACACTTCCCACAGTGAAGCACTCCCTCAGTATGAACTGGAGTGTCAGCCTGGGATTACATGCTCAAGAACATAAGAACATAAGAAAAAGGAGCAGGAGTAGGCTATTCGGCCCCTCAAGCCTGCCCAGCCATTCAATAAGATGATGGCTGATCTTCCCCAGACCTCAACTCCTCAAATCTTTAGAGTGGGGCTCGAAACATGACCATCTGACTCAGAAGGGAGCTTCTTACCACTGAGGCACAGCTGTCACATTCTTGTATACTTATATTATGTACAAATATACACATATGGCTCTGGCATATATCATGAGTCACACTGTGTAACCAAAAGTATATAAGGCAAGATTTAGGTTGCTTGAATGGTAAAATATATAATCTCTTATTAGCATCATGTCCAGTCTGAGACTCTTGATAAATGAGCTACTGATGCAAAAATTATACCTGGCCCCTCCATCTGATCCTGTCAGGATCATGTGACTTTTACCACTTCACAAATACCTGTACCGTGCAAACTTACTGGGAGCAGTTTATATTTTTAAATTACAAAAATTCAGATTGTCAATTGGTTTGGCATTCAGATAAAGAAAGCCGCCCTGAATACTGTGTGCAGTACCATGGGAGCAATTTGCATCAAGTCGAAGCTTGTTAAACTTCTTAATAATACAGCACTGGTAATCACGCAGTTATTTACGAGAGATGAACTTAGATGCAACCCTGTTATGTGATAGTCTTTTATAAGTCCCTTTAACCCTACTGCACTGAACATACAGGAACTCTAAAACAGTCACACGCCAAACATTTAAATTCCTGAGCTTTAAGGGAATTAACAAAAACACAATGCTGATAGAAGTGCAATTCAAAGTACCCATAACATACAGAAAATAAAGGGGTTTGTAACATAAAGTAAAAGTGTATTGACTCAAGTTGCCATGTAATGTAACAGGTGATATCAATACTTTTTTAAATTCATTCTTGGGATGTGTCACTGGCAAGGCCAGCATTTGTTGCCCATCCCTAATTTCCCTTAAAAAGGTGGTTTTTCTGTAGCAGTTTAACACAACTGAGTGGCTTGCTAGGCTATTTCAGAGGCCAATTCAGAGCCAACCAAATTGCTGTGCTTCTGGAGTCACATATAGGCCAAACTGAGGAAAGAGCAGATTTCCACCCCCTGATGGACATTAGTGAGTCAGACAGGTTTTTATGACAATCCTGTAGTTTCATGATTATTATTAATGAGACTAGCATTTTATTTCCAGATTTATTAATTAAAAGAAATTAAAATCCCCCAGCTGCCTGTGCAGGCTGCCATTTTTGTTTGCTTGCTGTCACTCAAGACGGCGGGAATGTTAAATCCAGCCTGCTGTATCTTCTACATGAATTCCAATATCCACCTTTACATAAGCAGAACTAAAACAGGGCGAGCTGAGGTGGGATTTATATTTATGTCCCAAGGATGTATCTCAAAAACAGCTTTTACGAACAAAAAACTGAATATATTTAAATTAAATTTGCATGGTTATGGGGAAAAGCAGGGTAATAGGATGCATTGGATAGCTCTTTCAAAGGGTTGACTCAGGAATGATGGGAAGAATGGCCTCGTTCTGTGCTGTATCGCTCTATAACATGGCATGTCATTAAAATACACTCTAAACTTGTTAGCTGCGATTTCCTTGGCTGAATAGCTGACTGTTGCATTCTTCAATGATCCATTTACCAAGTGAGGAAGATACCTGTGACCTTTCATTTAATCCATTGTCCTGCTGGCATCCACTTCACCATATGTGTCAGTGCACTTCCTGCTACTGTTCAGCCTCAAATAATAAGATTTTTCTATTCTAGGTTCTGGTGCTGTATAGCTTAATGTGAGAGTAATTCTCATAACATAGTCATCAGTGGGATATGGGAGGATGGAGTAAGACCTTGACTTTTGACTGGGAAGCAGCATTACTGAGCATCAGAGTAATAATCATTTGTCCCAGTTTAATCAGGACTGCTCTTAGATGTAGAGCCAATCATTCTGAGTCAGGATCACTGGAAGCACAAATTGTAATTCTGACTGAAAATGAACCTCTCGAAATTCCTGTTGAGCTTTGAATCAGTTTACATCCAAGATTGACAAGTAAAGATCTCAAGAGACAATAAACAGGGGAAAACATGAAAAAAGGAAAATAAATTAAAAGGAAAGAGAAAAGAGCCTGAGGAAAGTGGGAAACCATAAAAAGCATCACAACTTGTAATTGGTATTGGTGCCAGTGACAAACTCAGGACTCTCTGTCTTCTTTATAGATTAGTCCTGAATAAATAAACAATCACATCTCTTTTCACTCCCATTCAGTCCAGTCACAGGCCTGATACAGTACAGTCCTTCCTACAAAACATAGGGCTTTAAACTAAAAAACTGGGAGATGGAAGGGGTCAGGTGAGGGGAATTTTAGAAATGTCAAGGCCATGGAGCAGTGTAGCTATTTGGGTAAAGATAAGCAGTGTGTGACAGGAAGGGACAGAGAGTTTAATGGTAAATAGTGCATCAGTAAATAAAGTCAAAACGGAATAATGGCAAAAAATTAAAATTAAAGGCACTTTAGCTGAATGCATGAAGCATTCATAATGAGATAGACAAACTAATGGCACAAAATAAAGATAATTGTGTTTGATCCAATAGCCATGACAGAGATGTGGCTGCATGACTAAGGTTGGAAACTAAATGGTCCATTTCGAAAAGACAGGCAGAATGGAAAAGGGAGATGACATAAGGACAGTAGTGAGGAAGGATCTTGGCTCAGAATGTTAGGAAGTAGAATCAGTACGAGTGAAGATAAGGAAAAAACGAGGGACAGACAACACTGGTGGGAGCAGTTTACAGGCCTGCTATCCGTAGTTACACTGTTGGACAGAGTGCTAATCAAGAAATAACAGGAGCATGTTACAAAGGTAATGCAATAATCATGGGGGACTTTAATCTTCATATAGGCCAGACAAATCAAATTGGCAAAGGTAGTATGGAGAACAAGTTCACCAAACGCATTTGAGATAGTTTCTGAGAACTGTCCAACCCTGAAACCAACCAGGGATAAGGTTATTTTAGATCTTGTATTATAGCACAGAAGGCCATTCAGCCCCTCGAGTCCATGATGACTCTGTAGAACAATCCAGTCAGTCCCATTCCCCTGCTCTATCCTTGTAGTCCTGCAGGTTTATTTCCCTCATGCGCCTAACCAGCGAGTTCCAGGTCAGTGCCACTCACAGCGTAAAAAAATTCTTCCTTACATCTCCCTGTATCTCTTGTCCAAGACCTTAAATCTGTGTCCCATCTTGAAATCCTTTTAGCTCTTCTGGGTACATATTCATGGCAGCATAGATAAATCGATATAAAAGCTGCGTTGCTGCAGGGTGATAATTTTCAGGGAGAAAAATATTTCTGAAACCAGCCAATGAGGGACAGATGCAGAAGGAAACTATGTGTTACAACCAGGTGAGAAAGAGGTCTAGGGTTCCTTTTCAGCCTTCAGCTGGTCTTACTGTAACAGGGTTAGATTTTTAAACAGTGTTTTTAGCTTCCCCTTGGTGAATCCTTGTTCACTGCTTTCCAATTATAAGGCAAAGGCTTTGTTAGGTTTAAAGAAGGAAGATTGAAATTTATTAAAACTTAAACTCTAATTCGGTTGACGTATACGGATACACAACGCGCCTTCACTAGCATGCATATGCAATATACACATGCAAATAGAGACAGAAAAGAGCAGAAGAAAGGTTTGAGGCAATACCTGAAGAGTTTTTGTTATGGTCTTCAAGCTCACGGTATAGTCCTTGATTGTAGGTATTTCTTGCTTTTTGTTGGGGCCCTGTATTCTCCTTAAACCTTGTTCACTGTAGCAGACTTCTCTCTCATGGGGTTCATGGGTCTTCAGTCGGTTTTTGGAGATCTGTGAGAAAGAGATGGCAACAGACAGGAGAGGCTGTGGTGATCCAGCCACGAGAGATCTTCTCAGTCCAGGAGCAAATAGCTTTCTGCCAGTTCAAACACTGTCTCTCCAATTTAAAATCTCAGTTCAAACTCTGCAACAGCCAATTAACCATGTGAATAAACTGGTCAGACCCCATCTGTTTGTGGATTGAATTGAAGCAGGGAGTAGATCCTTTGTCTACAAGCACTCTGTCTGTAAATATGCAAAAATGTCTTTCTCGCCAGGGCTCTGGCAACCCTTGTAACAGGCGTTCTCTTTTCCCAGCAACAATCTGAAATTTAATGTACATGTGGCAAAATTAATATGCCTCATTCTTGGCAGGTGGGGGCCTGCAAGATATATGGAACCAAACAAATGCACCTGAATGATGCTTCCAGAGTACGGTATTTTTCGGTGAGATCTGTTTTGCTGAAAATAGGTTGCTTTCAACTGAAAGCAGATTCCACAATGTTTTATGGGTAATTTAAAGAAAAACTTTCAGGCATTTTCATGATGCATGTTGAGGATTTCTTATGAGGTGGTCGTGCAAAATCTGAAAAATGTGTTATTAATAAGATTAGAGTAGAATTTAAAATTGAGAGTCAGGCTTCTGAGGCTTTTAAGTATATTGGTTTAGATATCATGCCGAGTAGGTCTGGAATAACTTAAAATAAACAATCCTATTTAGACAGTGTTACTCCCATCCCAGTTATACACGCTAGGTCATCACAGAAAGATGATGCTTTATCTAAAGAAGAGATAGAGCAATTGTGAAGCCTGACTGATCTGCTGAAGTAACTGGGCATTCAGACTGGACCAGATGCAAGTTTTGATGTGTTGGAGTTACTATGATGAATCATCCTAAAGCAAAGAATGTTTTAAGGGCAAATAAAACATTAAAATAAAAAATCTGGAGAAATGTGTACTTCAGTTCCCATCCTTAGGTGACCCAAAGAACATGAAACTAGTGATTTTTACAATGCTTCATACGCTAATCTTCCTGATGGGTATTCTAGTGCAGTTGGCTTCACAATATTTCTGACGAGTGAAAAAGAGAAATGTTGTCCTTTAGAAAATAAAAAATATAAAATGGGTCATTAAAAGTACTTGTTGAATTAGAAAACTGATAGTAAAGGATCCTATGGAGAATATGACAGAATTTCACATTAAATTTGAGAATGGCAAAGGTCTTAAATTTAAATGAAGCCAATTATGAGGAGTGAGTTGGTTAAGGTTTTTTGGAAAATAGATTAAAAGATATGGAGGTGAATAAGCAGTGGCAAACATTTAAAGAAATAATTCAAAATTCCCACCAAAAATACATTCCATTGAAAAACAAAAATTCCATGGGAAATGTGATCCATATGTGGCTTGCTAAGAAGTTAAGATCAGTATTAGATCAAAACAGTATTAGATCAGACTTATAATGTTGCGAACAAGTAGTAAGCCTGAAGCTTGGAAGAATTTTAGAAATCAGCAAAGGACATCTAAAGAATTGATAAAATGGAAAAAAAATAGAACGAGTAAACTACCAAGAAATATAAAAATAGATTGCAAGAGCTTCTACAAGTATGTGAAAAAGAATAGAACAGCCTGTTGTTCCCACAGAGGCTGAGACAGGAGAAATTATAATGGAGAATAAGGAAATAGCAGAAATGTTAAACAAATATTTTGTAATTGTCTTTACAGTAGAAGACACAATAAGCATAACAAAAATTGTGGGGAAGACGTTCAAAGAGACCGTTTTCCGACCACCCCCCACCACCCCCCCACCGCCGCCCTACATAAAGGGCGGCGGAGGCGGGAGCGGGTTGGGAAAGCCTCCTGGAGCCTCCCCTTCCATTTTATGCCATCCCCCCACCACCATCCCATTCTTTGGGGTGTCGCAAAATTCTGGCCACACATAAAGTCACATTTAGTTTAGAAAGCATGGTTCTGATCGCTGTACTACTTGGTTAAATCAATGAGATTCTTCTTTGTTTCTGTATACAATAATGAGACTAGTTTTAGGCAATAAATGTTGTGTTCCCAAAGTCATCTATGCCCTGAAAACAAATGGTAATAAAGGTAATCAGGTGAGCAAGAAGTTATTAAAATATAACATATAATATAGTTCTGATCCAGTTCTGATGAAGGGTCACTGACTTGAAACGTTAACTCTTCTCTCTCCACAGATGCTGCCGGACCTGCATTTCTTGTTTTTAATTCAGATTTCCAGCATCTGCAGTATCTTCCTTTTATTTTAGAGCTATAAGTTATTGTTACGGTTAGATTTGCACCTGTCAGGCAAACTCCCCATCTGCCAAGACTGAGGCACACATTATTTCGCCACATGAACAAAAACTTAAAATTGCAAGCCCTGGCTGCAAGGACATTTGCATAGTTCCAGACAATGTTGAAACAATGGGGACCCAGTAGTTGCTTCCCCAATACACAGAAATGGTCAGACCAGTTTTTGTCACATGATTAACTGGCTGTTGCAGAGTTTTGAACTGAGAGTTTTAAATTGGAGAAAACAGGAACTGAGACAAAGCCATGTGCTCATGGAGTAAAGATCTCTCCTGGAACTGAGGCAAGAAGACCTCTCCCCTGCCTGCTTCCATCTCCTTCCCACAGAACTGAATCTTGTGAAAACACATGAAACTCAAAGAGAGAAAGGTTTCCTACGTGAACAAGGTTTTAAGAAGACCACTAGGTGCCAACGCAAAGCAAGATTACTTACTAAAGGACTACAGTGAGCTTGAAGCACCGTAACAAGATATTGGCTCAAACTGTTCCACCTTATCTTTTCTTCTCTTTTCTGTTCCTATTTGCAAGTGTGTATCGCATGTGCACCCCAGCATGGGTGCGTTGTATATCCGTAGGCGTGAACCATATTAGAGTTTAAGTTTTATGTTTCAATAAAATTTCATCTTTCTTCTTTAAACCTGAGAAATCCTGTGTGAATTGGTTTATTTGTCTTATAATTGGAAAACTGTGAACAAGGATTCACAAAGTGGCAGCTCAAAAAACAGTGTGTTTAAAATTAAACCCTGTTATAATAAGACCAGGTGAAGATAGTAACAGACCCCTCGACACCTTTCGCACCTGGTCATGACAGAAATTGGGTGCTAGCGTCCGGATTGTTACCCACAGACGAACGAGTGAAATTGGAAGTGGGAAGCCAAATTGTTCCCAATCAAAAAGAGCAAATCAGTACAGGTTTTCTTGTGGTTGTGTGTGATTGAATACTAACATGTCTGTAACTGAAGCTAGTGGCTCCCCAAGCCAGGGTGAAGTAACTTGGGATAGGTTAAAAGCACCGTCTATGGAGGAGTTGAGAAAAATGGCTGAGCAGTGTGGGATCACTGTACGTGGCAAGGCTAGGAAGTCTGAACTCCTAAGGCTAGTGGTCAACCATTTTTCCCTTGAGTATGAAGAAGCAGAGGCAGTGTTAGAAGTAGACACAGAGAGGGGACTGCTAGCAAAGATACAATTGGAGCAAAGGAAATTTGAATTATAAGACAGGGAAAGAGGAAGAGAGAGAGACAGGAGAGGGAGAAAGAAAGAGCCTTTCAAAAGGAATGTGAAGAAAATGAAAGGCAGGAGAGAGAGAGAGAGAGAGAAAGACAGGAGAAGGAACGAGAGAGAGGGAAAGAATATTCTGGAAGGAATGCGAAGAGAGTTACAGTGGCTTGAGTTAACTAGGGGGTGACCGAGTAACCTTAGTGAAAGCATGGCCAATATGGAGGAGCAGAATTCAGGGCTGGATACAAAATTGCTAAAACTCGCTCAATTAATTCCAAAGTTCAATAAGGAAGATGTGAAAGTATTTTTCGTGTCTTTCGAGAAACTGGCAAGGCAGCTAAAATGGCCAGCTGAGACCTGGTCTCTTTTACTGCAAAGCAAACTAACCAGAAAAGCTCATGAGGTTTATTCCCTGTTGCCAGATGAGAGCTCATCCAATTATGAACTGACCAAAAATGCTATCCTCAAGGCATATAACTTAGTACTTAAAGCCTATCGCCAAAAGTTTAGAACCCTCAAAAAGCAAGCCAATCAAACTTATCTGGAGTTTGAAAGAAGTAAGCAGCTGGCTTTTGACTAATGGCTGAGGGCTTTAAAAATACAGCTCAGCTATGAGACTCTCAGAGAAGTAATTATGTTAGAGGAATTTAAAAACTCTCTCCCATTCTCAATAAAAACCCACGTAGAGGAGCAGCGGGTTCAGGGAGCCCGGCAAGTGGCCGTTCGGGCTGATGAGTTTGCTTTAATTTATATGTCTGTTTCCCAGGGGAGAACCTTTCCTAATCACCCCCACAAATCTGAAAAGGACAAAAGGTAGGAAGGTGATATACGCCCAGGCAGTCCTGGAAGAGAAAGGAAAGCAGGAGACACAGGGGGCCGTCCTCCAGCCAAAGAGGAAGATGCTGTGAGCAAGAGTGAGACCCGGAGACCTGCGTAGTTTCATTGTAATAAAGCAGGGCATTTAAAAGCTGACTACTGGAAACTAAAGGGGAAAAAAACCAGTAGGGTTAATCAAGGCACACCCACTCAGTGAAGACGGGACCCTGATGAAAAACTCGCTCAAGCTGTGGCTTTAACTGCAGTACGAGTGCAACCCAGGAAGCTTACTACAGCCAGTGCAGGAAAAGTTAATAGGATTCTGGAAGGTTATCAAGGTTTTGTCTTTGATGGGGAAAAAAACCCATTACCCTCAAGTGGGGCAAACAAGCCCATAGTGACTCTCAGGGACACAGGGACAACTAGATCCCTTTTACTGGGTAAAGGCCTGACCTTTCCCCCAGAGAGTGCAGTGAACATCAAAATGGTGGTGAATGGCATTTGAGGGCAGTGTATGCCTGTACCGGTACACCAGGTGCACCTGGAGTGCGACCTAGCTTCGGGGCTGGTGACTGTGGAGGTTGTCCCTAGTTTGCCAGTGGATGGGGCTGACCTGCTCCTGGGTTATGATCTGACAAGAGTGAAGGTGGTAGCCCCCCCAGTAGTGAAAGAAAGACCACAGGAGGTCAGAGAGATAGGGCGGTGGCAGGAGATAGCCTCCTGCAGAGTCCTTGAATGTGTAGTGGATCAGGCCATGATCAAACCAGCTCCCCAAGAGGAGAGTGCATTGGCACTGCAGGTAAATGACCATGAGGTCTGCCTGTCCAAGACTTTCTTTGGAAAGTTAGGAGACCCAGGGAATGAATTAAATGGATTTGCCCTAGGTGAGGCTCAGCGAGCCGACTCAGTATTGCAAGAGATAGTACAGGTTGCCCAGTCTGAAAGTGAAGCAGAAGGAGTCCCTGATTGATACTATTTAAAGAATGAGGTACTGATGAGGAAATGGAGTTCTCCTCACAGACCTGAGAGCAAGGAGTGAACAGCAGTTCAACAGTTAGTGGTGCCACAGAGGTACCGGGGAGAAATAGTAAGAAGGGCCCACGCAGTTTGACTGGCCAAAACTCCACAAGGATGTGGAGGAGTAGTGCAGGAGTTGCCACATGTGCCAGGTTAAGGGGAAACCCCAAACTACCGTGAAACCTGCACCCCTAAGTCCTGTACCAGTGTTAGGAGGACCCTCCAGTAGAGGGCTGGTGAACTATAAAGGCAGGTTAAAGGAAGTCCGGGAAGAATCCCGGATGAAAACACCTACTGTCTGGTCAAGCAACCCGCAAAATGTGAAAAGTTAGACCCCACATCCTCCTATGTGAATGCAGACCCTAGAAGCACCCCACCAGAGTTGCTAATAGCATTTACAGGAACCTGCAGAGTCAAAGAGAGACCTCTTGGGGGCAGAGAAACCATGAGGGTGATGCCTCATCGAGTCGAAGTGTCACAGGAGAATGCAGTTAAGTCTGCATAAATACCTGCAGGTAGGAATGTCCCAGAGAACAAACGGGAGAGTAACAAAGACTCTTCCCCACAGTCAGAGTAAAAGGGAACCATCCATCCCCTGAAGCCAGAAGTCTTTGCATGGATCAGGGAGTTCAGGATAGACCCAACCCCCCTACGAACTCTCCTGAGAAAAAAAAGAAATTAAAGCAGCCCTGGCACCCAGAACAGACCATTTTTTAATGAGTTTTAAGATTGTGAATGAATGGAAATGAATGAGAGGAATGCATGGTTTTCTTTCTGTATCTTACATTTCTCTCAAACTCTGTAATGAAATGCGCTGTTTTTCTTCAAATCGCATTTCATTCGCCTGGGTGTGGAGGTGTCAGGCAAACTCCCCCACCTGCCAAGACTGAGGCACACATTATTTCACCACATGAACAAAAACTTAAAATTGCAAGCCCTGACTGCAAGGACATTTGCATAGTACCAGACAATGTTGAAACAATGGGGACCCAGTAATTGCTTCCCCAATACACAGAAGTGGTCAGACCAGTTTTTGTCACATGACTAACTGGCTGTTGCAGAGTTTTGAACTGAGAGTTTTAAATTGGAGAAAACAGGAACTGAGACAAAGCCAAGTGCTCATGGAGTAAAGATGTCTCCTGGAACCGAAGCAAGAAGACCTCTCCCCTGCCTGCTTCCATCTCCTTCCCACAGAACTGAATCTTGTGAAAACACGTGAAACTCAAAGACAGAAAGGTTTCTTACGTGAACAAGGTTTTAAGACAACTACTGGGCCCCAACGAAAAGCAAGACTACTTACAAAAGGACTACAGTGAACTTGAAGCAATTAACAAGATATTGGCTCAAACTGTTCCACCTTATCTTTTCTTCTTCTCTTTTCTGTCCCTATTTGCATGTGTGTATCGTGTGTGCATGCTAGCGTGGGTGCGTTGTATATCTGTAGGTGTGTTGTATATCCGTAGGCGTGAACCGTATTATAAGTTTTAAGTTTTAATAAAATTCCATCTTTCTTCTTTAAACCTGAGAAAGTTTGTGTGAATTGGTTTCTTTGTCTTATAATTGGAAAACTGTGAACAAGGATCCACAAAGGGGGAGCTCAGAAACCAGTGTGTTTAAAATTAAACCTTGTTAATATAATAAGACCAGGTGAAGATAGTAACAGACCACTAGACACCTTTCGCAAATGGTTGTAACACACCTAAGAATAAATTACAGGCTCAAATTTAATCAAGGGATTCAAATGGTTGATATATAGAATATCGGACACTTGGGACTGAGTTACAGGCTGAAATCTATTTAAGGGATTCAAATTGTTTATTTGGGAGTGAGTTACAGGCTGGACACTAATTGTGGAGTTCAGGTTGTTTACGTATAGAATAAGAGGTACCGATGAGTGAGTTATAGGCTGGAATCTAATTGATGGGTTCAGATAGTTTATATATAGAACTGGTGGATTTCCTGTGGTGTTGCCCAAAGATAGTCAGGATAAAGCTAATTTCCCTCTGTGTATTAGTGAAGCAGCTAGTATGGATATGGATAACTCTGAGTGCTAATGAAGCTCTATCTAGTAGTGAAAGTGTGCAATTGCAGGAACAACTTTGTATTACAGTAATGATGCTCAAATGAGTGTGTGGCATGCGTAACAAATCTATTAGATAATGGTCTGGATTTTCCACTAAGTGGCAAATGAATGGTATTAGCTATTCATTACATCTACACTTGTCCACAGACTTACTGTGGGTTTGTTCAATGCGATTTAGAGTTATTAGAGAACCAAAAGACAGCAACGCCCTCTATAGGGTATCTGGGACCTCTGAACAGGGCAAGAAAAGTGTGTCTCCTTAACCAATCAGATTGAAGAATCCTTACTGAGACATGCGGAGTCTAAGCCAGGAACTGTAAGTTAGAATATTAAATTCAATGCCAAAACATGTACAGAAAGCAAAATAAAGAGAAGGTAAGAATTATAGGTTAAGAGAAAGAGATAACAAATACAAAATTAAAAAGTTTAATTTTTAAATTTAAAAAAAACTCCAACAATAATTAAAATCTGAAGGAAAGGTACTCCAAATTTCTGTGCCAAAGAGGTTCTTTGGTTATAATTAAGATTAATCACTCTGTTAAAAATCCACATGAATGGACAAGCCCCAACTTTTTCTGACATGTTTACTGGATATCAAGTGGGTAAATACTGCAGCTTCACGTGCTTCATGTATATGATAGAATCTCTCCCACCCTCCGCCCTACCACAGACCTTCCTTTTTGTTCTTCTTCCCCCCTTCCATTACCTCAAAATCTATTACATTTCTAGCCTTTGCCAGTTCTGATGAAAAGTCATCGACCTGAACTGTTAACTTTCTTTCTCTCTCCACAGATGCTGCCAGACCTGCTGAGTATTTCCAGCTCTTCCTGTTTTTATTTCTGATCGAGTAGTTGGGCTTCTGGTGTAAAGCATGACAATACAGCTTCCATGTAAATTTTGAAGACTTATGCTCCAGAACTAGTCATGCCCTTAGCCAAGCTGTTCCAGCACAGCTACAACATTGGCATCTATTGACAATGTGGAAAATGGCCCAGGGATATCCTGTCCACAAAAGGCAAGACAAATCCAATCCGGCCAATTATCGTCCCATCAGTCTACTCTCAATCATTAGCAAAGTGATGGAAGGTGTCATCGACAGTGCTATCAAGTGGAACTTAGCAATAAACTGCTCACTAACGCTCAGTTTGGGTTCCGCCAGGATCACTTGGTTTCAGACCTCTTCACAGCCTTGGTTCAAACATGGGCAAAAGAGCTAAATTCCAGAGGTGAGGTGGAATTACAGCCCTTGATATCAAGGCAGCATTTGACCAAGTGTGGCATCAAGGAGCCCTAGCAAAATTGAAGTTAATGGGAATCAGGGGGAAAACTCTCAACTGGTCAGATTCATAACCAGCACAAAGGAAGATGGTTGTGGTTGTTGGAGGCCAATCATCTCAGCCCCAGGGTATTGTTGCAGGAGTTTATTTTTATTCGTTCATGGGATGTGGGCGTCGCTGACTAGGCCAGCATTTATTGCCCATCCCTAATTGCCCCTGAACTGAATGGCCATTTCAAAGGGCATTTCAAGAGTCAACCACATTGTCACATGTAGGCCAGATCAGGTAAGGATGGCAGATTTCCATCCCTAAAGGACATTAGTGAACCAGATGGGTTTTTACAACAATTGACAATGGTTTCATGGTTACACTAGACTAGCTTTTTAATTCCAGATTTTATTAATTGAATTCAAATTTCACCATCTGCCGTTGGTGGGATTCGAACCCACGCCCCCAGAGCATTAGCCTGGACTTCTGGGCTACCAATCCAGTGACATTACCACTACGCCACTGCCTCCCCCACACAGTAATGTCCTAGGCCCAAGCATCTTTAGCTGTTTCATCAATGACCATACCTCTAACATAAGGTCAGAAGTGTGGATGTTCACTGACGATTGTACAGTGTTCAGTACCATTCACAACTCCTCAAACACTGAAGCTGTCCATGCCCACATGCAGTAAGACCTGGACAACATTCAGGCTTGGGCTGATAAGTAGCAAGTAACATTCGTGCCACACAAGTACCAGGTAATGACCATCTCCAACAAGAAAGAATCTAACCATCTCTGCTTGACACTCAATGGCATTACCATTGCTGAATCCCCTCACCATCAACATCCTGGGGGTTACCACTAACCAGAAACATAACTGGACCATCCATATATATACTGTGGCTACAAGAGCAGGTCAAAGAATGGGAATTCTGCAGTGAGTAACTCACAACTCACCTCCTGACTCCCCAAAGCCTGTCGATCATCTACATGCACCTGTCAAGAATATGGTGGAATGCTGACCACTTGCCTGAATGAGTGCAGCTCCAACAACACTCAAGAAACTTGATACCATCAAGGACAAAGCAGCCTGTTTGATCAGGGCCCCATCCACCACCTTAATCATTCACTCCCTCCAACACTGGTGCACAGTAGCTGCAATGTGCATCATCTATAAGATGCACTGCAGCAACTCGCCACGGCTCCTTCGAAAGCACCTTCCAAACCCATGACCTCTACTACCTAGAAGGACATGGGCAGCAGATGCTTGGGAATACCACCACCACCACCTGCAAATTTCCCTCCAAGCTGCACACCATTCTGACTTGGAATTATACCACCACTCCTTCACTATTGCTGTGTCAAAATCCTGGAACTCCCTCCCTAAAAACACTGTGGGTGTACTTAAACCACGTGAACTGCAGTGGTTCAAGAGGGCAGCTCACCACTACCTACTGAAGGGAAATTAGGGATGGGTAACAAATGCTGGCCTTGCCAGGGATGCTCACATCACATGAATGAATATAAAAAAAAAATTTGGCATTGATTTTTACACAGTCATCTCTGGGGTTATCCTGCAAATACATTTTGATAATCAATTTACTTAATATATTGAGATGTAAGGATGTATTCACTAAAGGTTTAACATGTTTTTGAAATCTTGATGACATGACTCACTTTTAAACCAATGATATATATCCAATGAAGCAGAAAAGCAACAAACACTAGATGGTGCTCAAAGGCTGTAACTTCAGTACAGCTGAACGCAATGATCCAAATCAGCCCAATTATGTGTCACGGATGTCACAACATCACATTAAAAAGAACTCCTGGGAAATTGACAAATACACTAATTCTCTCAGTCAGCGGAAAGGCCTTTGAATCGTACGTGACATAGGGCACAATCAAGCCATGTCGGTCTTTTGGGGGTGCAAGCTATGATCCCCATCAGTGATGCCATGCCAATGAACCAGCTTGTTCAGGCTGGCACTAGGCAAAACTTATCATTAAAAATGTTTCCTAACTAAAAACGTGAATATCTACTGCCTAAATATCTGAGTCATATCTTGAAAGCTAGTTAATGCTGCACTGTTTTATATGAATGTGTCTAACTCATTCATTATGGTTCTAAAAATTAAAAAAAATTAAAATTCTGGTGGACAAGGAGATCAGAGGATGAGTCAACCCACGCAGATCTGAACACTTCCATATGACAGATTTTCAAGACATTTTTCAGAAAGTCTCAACCTTTTCTTTTTAAAATAATGAGAACGATTGAAATGATATGATTGAAGCAAGCAACTTGGAAATGAGCACAGGACTTGAGGGCATAAATATAAAATTCACAAGCCTGAATTAAGGTTACTGGTTAGCTAGACTCGGAGTGAGAGAAACACGCTCTCAGAGAAATTAGGTGGTTCAGGTCAAATGATATCTTCAAAGGGATGCTGAATTTATGTCTGTTGAGAAGAAACATTTGAGATTAACTGCTTGTTTTTTTTGCTCCAGGAAGTAACATATTGTTCATTACAAAAAGATTATCAGGTGGGGTAGGCATTTAGTGCATTATAAAATCACACAGGGATTTTGGATGGAGTGGGCTTGATGAGTGAATGGCATTGCAGCATTCTACACTTTATTATTTTCTCATCTGGCAGAATAGTGCCTGCTGCCAGGGGAGAGAGGAGAGAAGAGGAAAACAGGAAATGTGTTTACAACCCAGAGATATTTAGCAAGTTATTTTCCTTTCCTACAGAAAATACATCCAATTCATGACATTGACCTAATTGTTATGGTTCAGGACTTTTCCCGACACTGTATTTGTGTTCACATCATTAAGAGCTTCTACTGGCAGATCTGCTTCTCCAATGATTCAAAGCTTATAACCTCATGCACAGAGCAAATGGGTTTAGTGCGCCTCAAGGTCTCTATCCTTTTATCAATGCATTTTGCATTGAAAGTCACACATGTTGCCACCATGCCCTCTTGTCCTCTGATAACAAAGGACAAGGTTAAGAATACTTCAATAGCCCAAAAGAATGAAACTTATTTTTGCAGAATTGGTTTCCTACATAGTACAACAAACTGCAAGATTTCCTAATATGCCTTTGAGACATCTAAAACTGACCAGAACTCAAGAAATGACTTACACCCTGCAGGATATATCTCAGTCGAAACAATCAAGTCAGATCTAAGGTGACCTTCCGAACTCAAAATGTTCCTTTGAAGCAGCCTCTGATTGTCTCCAGTAATAATATTTTCATCTATCACCCAAATGAACGTGTACAGTATTGGTCTCCGTATTTAAGGAAAGATGTAACTGCTTTGGAAGCAGTTCAGAGAAGGATAACTAGACTAATACCTGGAATGGGCGGATTGTCTTATGAGGGAAGATTGGACAGGCTAGGATTGTATCTGCTGGAGTTTAGAAGACTAAGAGGTGACTTGATTGAAACAGATAAGATCCTGAGGAGTCTTGACAGGGTGGATGTGGAAAGGATGTTTCCTCTTGTGGCAGAATCTAGAACTAGGGGTCACTGTTTGAAAATAAGGGGTCACCCATTTAAGACAAAGATGAGGAAAAAAATTTTCTCTCAGAGGGTTGAGAGTCTTTGGAATTCTCTTCCTCAAAAGGTGGTGGAAGCAGAGTTTTTGAATATTTTTAAGGCAGAGGTAGATAGATTCTTAATAAGCAAGGGGGTGAAAGGTTATTGGGGGCAGGCAGGAATGTGGAGTTGAGGTTACAATCAGATCAGCCATGATCTTGTTGAATGGCAGAGAAGGCTTGAGGGGACGAGTGGCCTACTCCTGCTCCTAATTCGTATGCTCATATGTATAATCAGAGGTGGGTTACCTTCCCTTGATGCTGGAAGCTACTTTTCAGACAGAAGTTGTCTACTTGTCTCACTTTCCCCTTCTACAGAGACAAAATAAATCTTTCCAAACTGGTGCTAGCAGAGAGCCTGTTTACATTCTTAACATCTGGCCTAATATCCATATGAAAAGATGTAATACAGAAATGTGACAGTCTGAAGCAAGATTAAATTGTTTCTGCCATACTAATGAAACACAAGTACAGAATTGTATTTACATTTCATAGAGTCTGTTGTGAGGAGGAATACTTTTCATAACCACCCTTCAATGCTGTGTATAGTATGTACAGAAACTTCCATAGGTTCTCTGGACAACCCTCTCTCTCCCTTCAAACTCACCCATACTTCAGGCTGATACCTCCACCAGTCCCGGTTACCCAGCCCAAAAGATAGAACTGCTTGCAGAGCTCTGGAATCAGGTTCCGTGGATGTTCTTTGTCCTAAAGAAACAATTGAAGATCTTTTAGTTTCTGGAATTATCCAGTTAAAAGGCTGTGTGGTGTAGTTAAAGATAATAGGCGGAAGCCCAGTTGAAGGAAGCTGCATGAATACTAACATATGTATTTATGAATGCTATAAAATTACTATAAAATGCTATAAAATAAAAGTGCTTTATTTTGGGCATCACCATTCCCCCCCATGCCTCCACATAGCACCTTGATGGGACTTCCCATTCTTAAATGAGCAGTGATGAGCTGTTACAGTCCCAATCTGCCAGAAGCTCCACTTCGGCTATTGGATGAAGCATTGGAGCCAAGATTCCCAAAACACACCCGGCTTACAGAGATTCAGGGACTCCACAACCCCATAATGCAACACATCTTACAGCCTTACTGCCTGGATATTGGAGGTAAGCTTAAAAATTTATTAAATACTGTATTTTTATATGTGATAACTTTTTCACAACTTCATTTTGACAAGATCAGCTCTCCAGGACTGGCCTGATTCATGTCAGGCATGTCTCCTGCTTGAATTGGTTTTTCCCATGGGATTTATGCGTTGATAATTTGTTTGGCTATCCAATTGATTTAAAATTATTTTAAAACTATTTCTTCATGCTTCAATTCACTTTATATATAGAGTATATATTTTGAATTTCAATACATATTGAATGCTGCTCATTTCCAATTAATTTTAACATTTACTTTAACATTTTCCCCAGGTCTATTTGATTACTGACTTAATATTTTACTACTGACTAAAATTTTATATTTTACCATTGATTCCCTAGCCAGCGGAAAAGCCCCTGGGAAGGACAGCATTACCCCTGAAATAATCAAGAGTGCCAAGCCTGCTATACTCTCAGCACTACATGAACTGCTATGCCTGTGCTGGGACGAGGGAGCAGTACCCCAGGACATGCGCGATGCCAACATCATCACCCTCTATAAAAACAAAGGTGACCGCGGTGACTGCAACAACTACCGTGGAATCTCCCTGCTCAGCATAGTGGGGAAAGTCTTTGCTCGAGTCGCTCTGAACAGGCTCCAGAAGCTGGCCGAGCGCGTCTACCCTGAGGCACAGTGTGGCTTTCGTGCAGAGAGATCGACTATTGACATGCTGTTCTCCCTTCGTCAGATACAGGAGAAATGCCGTGAACAACAGATGCCCCTCTACATTGCTTTCATTGATCTCACCAAAGCCTTTGACCTCGTCAGCAGACGTGGTCTCTTCAGACTACTAGAAAAGATCGGATGTCCACCAAAGCTACTAAGTATCATCACCTCATTCCATGACAATATGAAAGGCACAATTCAACATGGTGGCTCCTCATCAGAGCCCTTTCCTATCCTGAGTGGTGTGAAACAGGGCTGTGTTCTCGCACCCACACTTTTTGGGATTTTCTTCTCCCTGCTGCTTTCACATGTGTTCAAATCCTCTGAAGAAGGAATTTTCCTCCACACAAGATCAGGGGGCAGGTTGTTCAACCTTGCCCGTCTAAGAGCGAAGTCCAAAGTACGGAAAGTCCTCATCAGAGAACTCCTCTTTGCTGACGATGCTGCTTTAACATCTCACACTGAAGAATGCCTGCAGAGTCTCATCGACAGGTTTGCGTCTGCCTGCAATGAATTTGGCCTAACCATCAGCCTCAAGAAAACGAACATCATGGGGCAGGATGTCAGAAATGCTCCATCCATCAATATTGGCGACCACGCTCTGGAAGTGGTTCAAGAGTTCACCTACCTAGGCTCAACTATCACCAGTAACCTGTCTCTAGATGCAGAAATCAACAAGCGCATGGGTAAGGCTTCCACTGCTATGTTCAGACTGGCCAAGAGAGTGTGGGAAAATGGCGCACTGACACGGAACACAAAAGTCCGAGTGTATCAGGCCTGTGTCCTCAGTACCTTGCTCTACGGCAGCGAGGCCTGGACAACGTATGCCAGCCAAGAGCGACGTCTCAATTCATTCCATCTTCGCTGCCTTCGGAGAATACTTGGCATCAGGTGGCAGGACTATATCTCCAACACAGAAGTCCTTGAAGCGGCCAACATCCCCAGCTTATACACACTACTGAGTCAGCGGCGCTTGAGATGGCTTGGCCATGTGAGCCGCATGGAAGATGGCAGGATCCCCAAAGACACATTGTACAGCGAGCTCGCCACTGGTATCAGACCCACCGGCCGTCCATGTCTCCGTTATAAAGACGTCTGCAAACGCGACATGAAATCGTGTGACATTGATCACAAGTCGTGGGAGTCAGTTGCCAGCATTCGCCAGAGCTGGCGGGCAGCCATAAAGACAGGGCTAAATTGTGGCGAGTCGAAGAGACTTAGTAGTTGGCAGGAAAAAAGACAGAGGCGCAAGGGGAGAGCCAACTGTGCAACAGCCCCAACAAACAAATTTCTCTGCAGCACCTGTGGAAGAGCCTGTCACTCCAGAATTGGCCTTTATAGCCACTCCAGGCGCTGCTTCACAAACCACTGACCACCTCCAGGCGCGTATCCATTGTCTCTCGAGATAAGGAGGCCCAAAAGACTTTACATTTATCATTTCCATTTTAAACTCCATTAAACAGTATTAATATGATTTTTATGATTTCAGTGAGGTTATCTAATTTATTGATTTTTCATTGATTATTTGATCTAGATGGCATCTTTCATTAATTGTATCATTTTAGAATCTTGCTAATTATCGGTTAAGTGCATTTCAGATAACAAGAGCAATGTCATGAGCGAATAACACTATGATACTTTTGCACAGGATATAATGCAAGCATACTGAACTATCATCAGCAGCTTCACCAGGACATCCGCTATCAACCTCACGAGAACGCAGCAAGGCCGAGAAAGCGGAGGTCCTCCCGAATTTATTTATTTATTCGTTCATCGGATGTGGGCATCGCCCATCCCTAATTGCCCTTGAACTGAGTAGCAGGATTTAATTTTCATTTTGTTCCTCCATTTCCCATTTGGGAGTTCGACAAATTGACAACCTGCTGGCTGCAGGGTGGGAAAACCAAGAGCTGTAGGCTGCAAACAGGGACCCTTGGGGTTGGTCCTGGAAAATTGGCTGGGTGGCGTGGGGGAAATTAAAATTGAGGCTCAGGTCAGTCAGTAAAGCAGCAGGAAGGAAGGCTGCAAAAGTATACAAGACTGCAGAATCAGCTGCGACGAAGAAATAAATCCTCCACCGTCGACTGGACAGATAGCCAAGTGAATCTAAGGGTCTAGGATAAAGAACAGTCTTTCCAAGTGGATTTGTTTTTTTTATATTCATTCATGGGATATGAGCAAAGCTGGCAAGGACAGCATTTATTGCCCATCTCTTATTGCCTTTCCGAAGATGTTGGTGAGCCACCTTCTTGAACTGCTGCAGTCTATGTGGTGTAGGTACATCCAGAGTGCTGTTACGGAGGGAGTTCCAGGATTTTGACCCAGTGACAGTGAAGGATTGGTGATATAGTTTCAAGTCAGGATGGTGTGTGACTTGCAGGTCCTATATACCTACTGCCCTTGTTTGTTTAGGCAGTATAGTGGGTTTGGAAGATGCTGTCGAAAGATCCTTGGTGACTTGCTGCAATGCGTCTTGTAGATGGTCCACACTGCAGCCTCTGTGCGCTGGTGGTGGAGGGACTGAATGTTTAAAGTGGTGGATGCGGTGTCAATTAAGTGGCCTGCTTTGTCCTGCATGGTGTTGAGCTTCCTGAGTGTTGTTGGAGCTGCATTCATCCAAGTAAGTTGAGAGTATTCCATTACACTACTGACTTGTACCTTATAGTTGATGAAAATGCTTTGGGGAGTCAGGAGGTGAGTTAACCACCACCGAATACCCAGCCTCTGACCTACTCTTGTAGCCACAATATTTATGTGGCTGGCTCAGTTAAGTTTCTGGTCAATAGTAACCCCATTGATGGTGGGAGATTCAGTGATGACAATGCTGTTTACCGTCAAAAGGGTAGTTAGACTCTCTCTTGTTGGTCATTGCCTGGCACTTGTGTGGCATGAATGTTACTTGACACAATCAGCCTAAGCTTGAATACTGTTCAGGTCTTACTACACGTGGGCACGGACTGCTTCATTATTTGAGGAGTTGCAAATGGAATTATCAGCTAACAGCCCCATTTCTGCCCTTACAATGGAAGGAAGGTCACTAATGAACCAACTGCAGATGGTTGAGCCTTAGACACTATCCTGAGGAATTCCTGCAATCATGTCTTGGGACTGAGATGATTGGTCTCCAACAACCACAACCATCTTCCTTTGTGTTAGTTAAGACTCCAGCCAGTGATTCCCTTTGACTTCAATTTTACTAGGGCTCCTTGATTGCCACACGCAGTCTAATGCTGCTTTGATGTCAAACACAGTCACTTTCACCTCACCTCTGGAATTCAGCTCTTTTATCCATGTTTGGACCAAGGCTATAATGAAGTCTGGCAGATCCCAAACTGAGCTTTGGTGAGCAGCTTGTTGGTGGGTAAGTGTCGCTTGATAGCACTGTTGATGGCACCTTCCATTACTTTGCTGATGGTTGAGAGCAGACTGATGAGTGCTAACAGGCTGGATTGAATTTGTCCTGCTTTTTGTGAACAGGACTCACCTGGGCAATTTCCACTTTGATGGGCAGAATCCAATGTTGTAGCATACTGGAACTTAGCTAGGAGTGTGGCTAGTTCTGGAACACAAGTCTTCAGCACTACAGTCGGAATGTTGTCAGCGCCCAAAACTTTTGCTGTATCCAGTGCACTCAGCCGTTTCCTGATATTATGTGGAGTGAATTCAATTGGCTGAAGATTACATGGGTACGACCATACGAACTAATAGCAGGAGTAGGCCATTCAGCCCCTCGAGCCTGATCTGCCATTCTATAAGATCATGGCTGACTGGACTCAACTCCACTTTCCGGCCTATCCCCGATTGGCATCTGTAATGGAGGGGGACTTCAGCAGAGGGTCTTTATTAGTGATTTGTTAGTGTATGTGTGTTTTCTTCATCTTTGCAATGGTGCACAACAGAAGTTGAACTGAGTATGTGGAGGTCATGTGGCATATCTGGGGCTGAATTTTACAGAATCCCTTGAGATGGGTTTGGAGGTGCAGGGGGGCCCATAGAATTGCGACAGGAGGCGGAAGGACCATCGCCTCCCCATTGCAACGCAATTTTGTCAGGAACTGGATAGGCCGAAGACGGCCTTCCCGCTCAGCCAATTGAGGCCCTTAAGTGGCCTATTACCAGCCACTAAAGGGCCTCGTCCTGTCGCCGCTGCCCTCGCCAGGCAAACCTGCACCTCCCTCCCCCTGCACTAAATGCCCACCCTCCCCCCCACAACTTGCCAGGGCCTGCTGCTCTGGCCCAAGCGACCCCACCTCATTCACCTAGGGTCCATGCTCCAGAGCTGGGTTTGGATCCACGGCCTCTTGCAGTACCAATAACTCCCAGTGGCGCTGCTGATACTACTGAGCTGCCAGCCCTGTGAGTGGCCAGCAGCTCTTGGAAGCAGGACCCCCGTCTTTAAAGGGACGGGGATCCTGGTGTTGGGCACTTCTATGCTAGAGTGTCGGTAGATCGCACCAGGGGGCCACTGAAAAGCCAAGGCAGGGTTCCTCTCGCCTTTTTGGTCCAGTGCCATGGCGCCCTGCCGAGGGGACAAAATCCAGCCCCTATTGTTCTGTACGTTTTACCTAATGTGGAATGATGTAGCTTACAAATCAAACCAAACAATATTAACTCAGTCTGCCTTTGGAGAGATTAAAGGAGTACACTTGTTTAAGACATGGAGATCCCCTCTAATTGCAAGGGTGTTTCAGTATTCTGTTTCCAGGTGCTGCTACATTGCTAGCAGACAGGGCAGTGGGAATCAAATACCATAGAAAAGCAGGCATGCAACCCACCAAAAGCAACGACTAAATGCCACTGAACTGGAGTAGATACTTGCGGCAGACCTGAGTTTGTAACACCCCACCTCATGTGCACACATGGAATTGAACTGATGAACAAGACAGTTCCAGTGGTAGGAAACAGGACGTACCATATATAACAACAGGTGTCTCATGTTTTGATGCTCTCTAAATAAGCAGGAGTGATTTGTAGAGTTTTTTTGAGCTGAAGTAGCAACCATTATAGGTCAGAAAAGGACAGCAAGAAAGAACTGGGAGCTTGTCCAGCTATTGAACACTGCAAAAAAGCTGGCTTATTCTGGTTTGGTTATATTAAGAGGATAATTGTGAAAAAGGTAATCTATCTGTTTGTATTGGATGTCAGCTAAAGAATTGGAGAATCCACAGGATTCCCAACGATAGAATGAGAGTGCAGAGGAGAAAATGGAGCAACGCACTCCAGCTCCAAAAATAATAGGAGGTAATACTTAGGACAGCGTGTTCAGTTTCAGCCATGCTTCATCGGGTCATGTTGGTGACCCTGCAATCAGGGAATGCTGCTCTGAGTCAGTTCTTGAAGAAAATCAGGCCTCACTGAATGCCAAGGCGGTGCAGAATCCATCAGAGTGACAGCAGCATCAAGTCTACTGATTATCACATGTCTGGAATTATTAAAAATTCTTTCAAGGGATGCAGAGAAGTGTGAAGTGAATCATTTTGACAGGAAGAACATGGAGAGACAATATAAAATAAAGGGCGCAATTTCAAAGGGGGTGCAGTAGCAGAGAGACCTGGGTATGTACGTGCATAAAATCATTGAAGGTGGCAGGAAAGGTTAAGAGAGTGGTTAATAGAGCATACAGTATCCTAGGCATAGAGTACAAAAGCAGGGAAGTTATGTTAAACTTGTACAGTATACTGGTTCGGCCTCAACTGGAGTATTGTGTTCCGTTCTGGGCGTCACACTTTAGGAAAGATGTGAAGGCATTGGAGAGAGTACAGAAAAGGTTCACAAGAACGGTTCTGGGAATGAGGAACTTCAGGTATGTGGATAGATTGGAGAGGTTGGGACAGTTTTCTTTGGAGAAGGTTGAGAGGAGATTTGATAGAGGTGTTCAAAATTAGGGGGGATCTGGACAGGGTAGATAAGGAAAAACCAGCCCCATTGGTGGAGGGATCGCGAGAACAAGAGTACAGATTTAAGGTAATTGGCAAAAGAAACAATAGCGACATGAGGAAAAACTTTTTCACACAGTGCGTGGTTTGGACATGGAATGCTCTGCCTGAGAGTGTGGTGGAGGCAGATTCAATCGAAGCTTCAAGAAGGAATTGGATTGCTATCTGAAAAGGAAGAATGTGCAGCGTTACAGAGAGAAGGCAGGAGAGTGGCACTAGGTAAACTGCTCTTTTGAAGAGTTGGCGTAGACACAACAGGCCAAATGGCATCCTTCTGCGCTGTAAGTATTCTGTGATTCTATGGGGGCGTCAGTGATAAGGCCAGCATTTGTTGCCCATCCCTAATTTTCCTTGCGAAGGTGAAGGCGAGCAGTTGAAGACATAGAAACATAGAAAATAGGAGGAGTAGCCCATTCGGCCCTTCGAGCCTGCTCAGCCATTCATTATGATCATGGCTGATCATCCAACTCAGTAACCTGTTCAAGCTTTTGCCCCATACCCTTTAGTCCCTTTAGACCCAAGAGCTATATCT